>NC_136901.1:54945724-55520425 GCF_949606895.1 Notothenia rossii | reverse complement strand
TGAAAAAACTGTTGAAAACACAGGAAAAGACAGCGACGAAGACCAAGAGGCCATGGATAGCCTGCAAGCTAGCATCGGTGCTATACATGGACGGATAAAGGCTATACGTTCGGATGTGAAGACTGAACTAAATGACTTCCACGAGTCATTTTCCAGGGAAATGAAAAAGGAACTGGGAGAGTTCAGAGAAGATGTCAACCGCAAGTTAAACGAAATTGCCACAGATTTAAAGAGCCTGTGACACGAGTTTCCCCATCATCCAAAGCCATACATTTGAGTAAATATTGTCCCCTTGAAAACCGTTACTGAACTGATTTTGGACATTTGTACTTTGATAACCATTAATCTCCCCTTCAATGTTGACCATATTCTGGATCTCCTCGGGGATTCTTCAAACCCCGCCAAATTATGTGTGACGTCATTGCGGGCCAAGCCCTCCAGCTGCACCGTTCAGGATCCCAGCATCTGCATGTAAACGCACCATGGCGCACACAGCAGCAAGCTCAGACAGCGATGACAGTTTAATTTTGAACGTGTCTGAGAGCTTCATATGAGGTTGAAGGATCGGTTTATGTTTTATCTGTTCGAAGTTTAGGAATTAGGTGCGTCAATATGGGCGATAATACGGTCATGTAGCCAGTGGTGGACTGTGACTAAAAATCAGCCCGGGACTCTCGACCGGCCCACTTTGGTACCGCTAGTAAATTGTCAACGGGGTAGGGGGGGGGGGGAGTGGGGGGGGATGTGCTAGTGACTTATCCGACCGGCCCACTTCGGTACCGGCCCATCGGGATTCGTCCCGATGGCCAGTCCGCCACTGCACCCAGCCCAGCCCACGTAAACTGTCAACAGGGGGGAGCCTCGCTGCGAGGAAACGGTGGACCTAGAGTCCCGATCGGAGTGGGAAAAATAATAATAATCATAGTCCGTGCATTTTATCCATTAAGTTCCCCAACATTGTGGTAAAAAAAAACACGTTTAATCCATGTTGGTGTACTACAACTACAAAAAGTATGTTTGTTTTTTCCTCAGGAAATGCAGACCGGCTCAAACAAACGATTTTTAATCATCATCCTCACGATCATTTAATGCAGGGGTTCCCAAACTTTTTCAACATGAGACCCAAAAAAGAAATGTTGTGGTCCTAAGGGACCCAAGCTCAAAAAATGTCATGATTTTCCATAATATCTACAGTTATAAACAAAGAATGAAACGCACCATGAATTTAAAATGTAAATGAAAATATTTATTTAATTATAAAAGTGCATCGCAGCAATTAGGTTTCTCACCATAACAACCTTCCCTTTGAGCTTGCCCAGAAAAAAATAAGGATCAAAGCAGAAAGACGAAACATGGGACGTGCAGTCAAGTATATACAGTACACATTTCAATTATACAATTATCAAAAGTGCAATATTAAGTTTGTCGCTAGCTCAAAAACTATGTACACACCATTTTAAACTATTTTAAATGAACAAAGAACAAACATGTTGTAAACAGAAAGGGACAAAACACTAACTGAAGTGCAGTGAAGTGTATTCAGTTAATCACAGGTGAAACCAAATTTAAATTATCAGAAGTGCAACATTAAGTTTGTCACTAGATCAAAAACTATGTACACACATTTTTTAAACACTTTTAAATGAACAGAGCTGTTTTAAAACACTGAGAGACAAAGAAACTCCAACACTTGGCAACTGATCAACTTTTTTTTTGTGGAGGCTGACTTGATAGGATGCCCTCAGTGCCCCTCTGTTCCCTTTGAATTCCTGAAAATAACAGAGAAGATATTATCATTAACATTGCTGGGTTATTGGGTGATTTTTTAATACCAGCCGGCGTACGCTGTATACCCAATGTGGACCTGGCAACCGCATTTATAGCGCATTACATTACATGTTACTTGTTAGACGCTTTTATCCAAAGCTACTACATACTCAATACTGTGGGGAATCCCCACGGAGGGATTTTGACAGGGTTGTTGCACAAAAGACCCAAGCGCGCACAGAAGAAATCTGAGAGCAGACATTTCACGAGCACACAGAAACAGCCTGAATGCAAGGAGAAGGTTTTAAGCTGGAACACAGGAAACCTGTAAGCGCAGCAATATATCTGAGTGCAAGCGTACAGTTTGAGCAGAAGCAGAGCAAATCTAAGCGCAAGCAGGCACTATTTGAGTGTGAGGACAGGGTTTGAGGGAAAGAAATACATACTCTGAACGTGAAATCAATAAAGTATGCTCTCAAATTTAAAGACCACGCTCTTGAATAAAGATAGGGAATAACCCCCATATGTATTCCTATGTGCATCACACTGCAGCAGTCACGTCCGTGCGGCTGATACTTTCTCTCGCTTTCCTTCCCATACTACCTGTCACTTTCCCTCTAATCTTCCTGTGGTTATTGTTTTGAAACACCGCTCTGTGCCGCTGCAGAATGTAGTGGACAGCTGGCGGTCCGCTCCGGGGCTCAGTCTGCATTTCATCCAACTTTGCATTACGAAACAATTTCGCAACAGACCCTGACAAACTCACAAAAACACAAAACAAATGATTAAAATAAGTGACTTACTTTTCCGCCGTCAAAACACTGCTTCTTGAAAGACTCTTCTTTGCAGATGAAAAAGTCCTTCGATTTGTCCCGATGCAGAGGATGTTTTGTTTGGAGATGCAGGTCCAATTTATTCATTTTCAAGCTTTCGTTACTGAGCACCTCTCCACATAAAACACACTGAGGCCGCTCCTCTCCATTTCTAACAGCTTTTGTGAAGCCAACTTTTAAAAACTCCTCTTTGTATCATCTTTTTGCCATCATGTACGATCAGGATTAATCAACAGACAATAAACGGACAGCGCAAAAACTTTCGCGGGGGACGCGTCAGAGCCGACTGACGGAAAACTTCTCACTTCAAAAAAGAAGAAATCATCTAGATCGCAAAATAATTAAACAAGCGAGTGCCTGTTTTTCCTGGCCAAGGACAGGTTCATTGAACACGACCGTAACGTGTCTTCACGTGGTTATGTCTCGTCTGAAAGGAGTAACGGAGAGTAACGGAGAGCATCGGAACGCCGCTCCAGCTCTTCAAATATTAGTTGAGTAAAGTTGGAACGATATTGGCAGATTCGGATTTCACGGATCAATAAGTCATGAACAAAACGTTGTTCAGACACAAATTACGTCTCCTAAGTACCGTGGTAAGGTTGACAACAAACTACAATCACATGTTGATAAAAAAAAGCCAATATGCGGCCGTCCTCCGAGCTGGACACATTCAATTGGTCTCTTTCCGCAGCCGGAGAAGAAACGAGTGCTCAGGGACCGTCTGCAAAGTGCAACTCCGAAAAAAGAGAATACAATAATATTCAATCACTTCACTATTATACAGTATATTTCTACCAAACTCACTACACATATCAATAGTCTCCTGTTTGTCATACTACAGCAGAGAGTTTGGAAGAATATGGTTTTGATTAATTTTGGTGAATATTTATAATGTAAAATCCTCAATAAATATGGCATCATCTTCAATAACGTTACTATTATACAGTATATTTCTCCCAAACTCACTACACACATCAATAGTGTCCTGTTGGTCATACTACAGCAGAGAGTTTGGAAGAATGTGCTTTTGATTAATTTTGGTGAATATTTATAATGTAAAATCCTCAATAAATAGGCTATGGCATCATCTTCAATAACGTTACTATTATACAGTATATTTCTCCCAAACTCACTACACACATCAATAGTGTCCTGGTGGTCATACTACAGCAGAGAGTTTGGAAGAATATGGTTTTGATTAATTTTGGTGAATATTTATAATGTAAAATCCTCAATAAATATGGCATCATCTTCAATAACGTTACTATTATACAGTATATTTCTCCCAAACTCACTACACATATCAATAGTGTCCTGTTGGTCATACTACAGCAGAGAGTTTGGGAGAATGTGCTTTTGATTAATTTTGGTGAATATTTATAATGTAAAATCTTCAATAAATATGGCATCATCTTCAATAACGTTACTATTATACAGTATATTTCTCCCAAACTCACTACACACATCAATAGTGTCCTGTTGGTCATACTACAGCAGAGAGTTTGGAAGAATGTGCTTTTGATTAATTTTGGTGAATATTTATAATGTAAAATCTCCAATAAATATGGCATCATCTTCAATAACGTTACTATTATACAGTATATTTCTCCCAAACTCACTACACACATCAATAGTGTCCTGGTGGTCATACTACAGCAGAGAGTTTGGAAGAATATGGTTTTGATTAATTTTGGTGAATATTTATAATGTAAAATCCTCAATAAATATGGCATCATCTTCAATAACGTTACTATTATACACTATATTTCTCCCAAACTCACTACACACATCAATAGTGTCCTGTTGGTCATACTACAGCAGAGAGTTTGGAAGAATGTGCTTTTGATTAATTTTGGTGAATATTTATAATGTAAAATCTTCAATAAATATAATATAATCTTCAATATCTTCACTATTATACAGTGGAGTGCTACCAAACTCACCTCAGACATTAATGGTCTCTAACTTGCTACACTACAAAAGTGTATTTGAAAACGTATTTTAATGGTCGTTATGTTATTTTAAAAATAAAGTGTATTGTTAAGTATAAGTTACTGTCAAACAGGAGACCCCTTAATTTTAACCAGAAGCTATTGAAATTTAACTCAAAAGAAGATCTCCTATTTATTCATAACCATTGCACTGTTTTATTGTTCTTTCATTAATTAACTTACAGACTGAATATATACATGGTATCACCTACATCAAAGCAAGATCCATCAAAAGTAGAACAGTCTTTTAATCATCAATAAACTAGACATCACACACATTGATATATACATATATATGTTACACATTGTATATATAAATTAAGACATGAAACAACTTGTTCATTAGCTATGAAACAGTAAAATAAAGTTAAAATTGAAAAAAAAAACATTTCAGGCTTTTCACCTATCTTACTGTACAATATTAATGAACAAATCTACAATGTAATGTCTGACATGGAAAACATCATGAACATCTGTGACTAATTTAATCTGTAAAGGAAAATATATTTAACATCTTAATTAAGAATATAAAAATTTAAAACTATGGACAGGTGATTGACAGGTGGTGGACAGGTGTGTGTGTGTGTGTGTGTGTGTGTGTGTCATTTCCAGCAGCAGACCAGCAGGTCCTGCAGCATGTGACCTGGTGCTCTCTCAGGTGATAGAACAACTATTTTTTAGGCCTGTGCACAACCAGCACACACCTCTCCTCCCTCTCCCTGTGTGTCTGTGTGTCTGTGAGAATCTGTAAGCATGCACGGATCATTTCATGGGTAAAAAAAGGCCATCTTTTGAGGGATGTGTTTGATGTGTCTTTGAAGAGCTGCTTGATTACAACTGTTAGTGTGTTTATGCACCTGGCTGCCAAATAGAAACATGCAGTTTGACCAAGGGCTTATTTCATTAGTGAGCAGAGAAGGAGAAAGACCTGGAGCAAAGAGAATAGGAACTAAAATGAAGAAGCATGTCAGTGCAGAAGAGACTTCAGAAATAATCTTGTAGCCTTCTTCTGCCAGCGAGCTTCAGGACTCATCTGAAGAAGACACAAGGTTCGAGGGGGGTCTGACACAGAATGCTCTCTGGTGTCCAGCATTTCATCAACTCTCTGCTGTAGTATGACCACCAGAAGACTATTGATGTGTGTAGTGAGTTTGGTAGAAATATAGTGTATAATAGTAACGTTATTGAAGATGATGCCATATTTATTGAAGATTTTACATTATAAATATTCACCAAAATTAATCAAAAGAACATTCTTCCAAACTCTCTGCTGTAGTATGACCAACAGGACACTATTGATGTGTGTAGTGAGTTTGGTAGAAATATACTGTATAATAGTAACGTTATTGAAGATGATGCCATATTTATTGAATATTTTACATTATAATTATTCACCAAAATTAATCAAAAGCACATTCTTCCAAACTCTCTGCTGTAGTATGACCAACAGGACACTATTGATGTGTGTAGTGAGTTTGGTAGAAATATACTGTATAATAGTAACGTTATTGAAGATGATGCCATATTTATTGAAGATTTTACATTATAAATATTCACCAAAATTAATCAAAACCATATTCTTCCAAACTCTCTGCTGTAGTATGACCAACAGGAGACTATTGATGTGTGTAGTGAGTTTGGTAGAAATATACTGTATAATAGTAACGTTATTGAAGATGATGCCATATTTATTGAATATTTTACATTATAATTATTCACCAAAATTAATCAAAAGCACATTCTTCCAAACTCTCTGCTGTAGTATGACCAACAGGACACTATTGATGTGTGTAGTGAGTTTGGTAGAAATATACTGTATAATAGTAACGTTATTGAAGATGATGCCATATTTATTGAAGATTTTACATTATAAATATTCACCAAAATTAATCAAAACCATATTCTTCCAAACTCTCTGCTGTAGTATGACCACCAGGAGACTATTGATGTGTGTAGTGAGTTTGGTAGAAATATACTGTATAATAGTAACGTTATTGAAGATGATGCCATATTTATTGAAGATTTTACATTATAAATATTCACCAAAATTAATCAAAACCATATTCTTCCAAACTCTCTGCTGTAGTATGACCACCAGGAGACTATTGATGTGTGTAGTGAGTTTGGTAGAAATATACTGTATAATAGTAACGTTATTGAAGATGATGCCATATTTATTGAAGATTTTACATTATAAATATTCACCAAAATTAATCAAAACCATATTCTTCCAAACTCTCTGCTGTAGTATGACCACCAGGAGACTATTGATGTGTGTAGTGAGTTTGGGAGAAATATACTGTATAATAGTAACGTTATTGAAGATGATGCCGTATTTATTGAAGATTTTACATGATAATTATTCACCAAAATTAATCAAAAGCACATTCTTCCAAACTCTCTGCTGTAGTATGACCAACAGGACACTATTGATATGTGTAGTGAGTTTGGGAGAAATATACTGTACACTAGGAACGTTATTGAAGATGATGCCATATTTATTGAAGATTTTACATTATAAATATTCACCTAAATTAATCAAAACCATATTCTTCCAAACTCTCTGCTGTAGTATGACCACCAGGAGACTATTGATGTGTGTAGTGAGTTTGGTAGAAATATACTGTACACTAGTAACGTTATTGAATATTATTGTATTCTCTTTTTTCGGAGTTGCACTTTGCAGACGGTCCCTGAGCACTCGTTTCTTCTCCGGCTGCAGATAGAGACCAATTGAATGTGTCCAGTTTGGAGGACAGCATGTATTGGCTTTTTTGGATCAAAATGTGATTGTAGTTCGTTGTCAACCTTACCACGGTACTTATGAGACGTAATTTGTGTGTGTACAACGTTTTGTTCATGAGTTATTGATCCGTGAAATCCGAATCTGCCAATATCGTTCCAACTTTACTCTACTTCAAATATTGCAGTACCCATAAGGAGCCGTACACATGCCGCAGTGTTTGCGAGGCTGTGTCTTTAGTTGTAAGCACAGTGGCAATCTGTTGTTATTAGCATCTGGTTAGCTAGCTATGCTAACGAATTTAAAGAGCTTTTCTACAACCAGGTGGAAGAGAGCTCTCTCCTGAGAGGCTCAAATAACCTCAGCTCAGTGAGGTTAAGGCACACCTTGATATGATCATTATAGTTATTAATGAGACATTAGAGACTAAATTATTAACAGGTATAAAATACTATATGACAGTAACAAAAAAGTTGTTAAAAATAACAAGAATAGAGTTTGAAAGGGGAGTGATTTGTAAAATATCCAAAAAGAAAAATCTGCTTACAGTTCTGTTTCATATGGGTGTTGAGAGATGTATCCATAGATCTCCTCATGTTCCTCTCAAAGTGCGCCAGATTGATGCTTTTAACTTCAATATTTAAAAAAAAAATCTTCTTGAGGTTAGGTCCCCCCCACTTAAATCATGTTCACATGGATAGGATACTAAATATATTTGCACACATCTTGTGTCCATATCTTTCTGTCTGGTGGTCATGCCACAACCGTGCACGTGAATGCATGCATGCGTCAAACATGAGTCATGGTAAGATATCTGGATTAAGAGGTTGCTTTTTCTTTGCACAGCATGAAAGAAAGGTGAAATGAATGGGCTGTGATTTTAGTTTTTTAAGCAGAGGTTGAGTTCAATAATTTGTACGGCCCTCGGAGGATGTTGTACAAATTTAAAGGAAAAAGGTTCTCCACCCCTGCTGTAAATAATAATAAAAACCCTTGATTTATAACTTAACATCTCTGTCTCCTATTGATCTGAGTAAATTATAAAGAACAGCCAGTTAATTGAAGCTGTTTTTTTTCTGCTTCGAATAGTTCTCTCTTTTTTCACCAAACCTGTGTTTGCATCACTGATTAATGTTAAAAACTCAGACACTTAGGAGGTAGGACCCAATTGCACGACCCGGGAGACAGAGGTAAAGTATTTGTAAGATACTTTATTTTTTCAAGAACAGCAAAAATGATCAACAAAAAATGGTCTCTACAAAAATGGAGAACAAAAGGAAAACGCTCACGTAGTGAGGATCAAAACTTTCACAAGAGCACTTAGAGAGCATAGACCTGACTGTGGCAAAAGACAAGAGCAAAGATCTGACCATGGCAATAGACAAGACGAACTGATAAGGAACACTGGGGAACAGGGACATTTAAACACATGACAATAAGACACAGGTGGGAACAATCAGGGCCCGGGGCTGGTGCTGATGAGTCTGGAATGACAGGTAAACGGTGAGTGACAAAACAAAACAGGAAGTGGAAGGTGGAAGACAATACAACCAAAAAACAACATAAATCTCAACATGTCTGTCATTAAAATGCGTTTTGATGTCATTTGATGCGAGAAATATGAGTTGTTACAGATGTAGCGATTCATTTCAGACAGTTTGAAACGCGAGGGCCGTGATTGGTACGTGATCTGCCCTCGCTCAAGGGAAAACCTCCAGCTTGACTTGAGACTGCCCCCGTGATAGATAAATGTAATTATAATGAAGCCAGCTGCAATGGATCATTGATCCACCAGGAGGTGCAGTGGGGTTCCACACTGGAGCTCATGTGAAATAAAGTCAGATACAGTACGCTGGATGTACAGCAAAACTTTGATAAGATCCATATGTCACGGATATCATACTCTGTGCTAAATAAGAGACATGTAATCATTTACAAAACATCACCATGTTATTGAACAAAATAATGTTGTTTAGTCGAAAAAAACGAACAGGAGGAAATGCAGCCCGGCTCTCGATTTATAATCCTAATTTAATCATCATCTTCACCACGATCATTTATGTTTATGTTCGCCGAATTTATATGAAATCACTGACACATATGAATATACTGTATTCAACTTCATTAAAACGTTATTAGCGTGCCTAAACTCAGTAATTCACGAAAAATATTTATATTTTAATGGAGCCTCGTCGGCAGATCAAGATCCCAAATCGTAGCGGAGGGATCCTGATCTGCATGACGGGTGCTATTTCCCCCATAAGGAACAAGTGGCTGCAAATTATCCCGCTTATTACATGGCCACATTCTCAACAAAGTAACGACATGACTCCCAGTGTTAATTGAAATGCTTTTATGGATTTAGAAAATATTCCGTAGGTTAGGTTATTTGTAGGTTTATAGCCTATATATACATTGCACAACTCTTAAGTGTTTTTTTATGAATTCTAAGAAAATTGAACTTATAGCATTCCTTTTACCAATACCATAGTCTACTTATTTTTTATCTAATTTGGCCTGCATAACAAATATTTACGAAGTAGGCCTAGGTCTATTCGTTTTCTCACCTCGGATCCAGAAGTGGGGCAATTGCATACAGGCACTTATACCAAATGTCACCAAATCGCCTCTGGATCGCTTCCAACAAGGTGGCTTTTGATGTTTTCACGCCATGATCCGTCTCAGCTGTTATCTCAAGGAGACGCGTAAGAGCTCTAAATGGATGGTATAACATCTGCAGCAGATGCAGGGTTATGGCTAGAAAGGATCCGTCTTGTGTAAAACTCTCGCGAGAGTTTGCAATTCACGTTGCTGAGTGTTTACTTTTGTAAGGCAGCCTTTCAGTTACGATCGTTAACATCAGTGGGCCACAGCAAATGATGTTGAGAAGCTAAACTATCTATTAATGATGTCAATGACACGGAGTGTGATTGTTGAAATAGGGTGTTAGCGGTCTTGCTGTTCAAAGAAGAATGACAACACTGTAGATCACCAACACTATGGTTTATTTTTTATTCACAGGCAAGTCAACGTTGTCGCAGTAAAAGTCCCAAGATAGCTCCTGGTGCAATAACATGTTCCCTTTCAGTGTTTTACTATTATGTCTGATGTTTCTCTATTAATATTGCTGCTGCATTAACGTGTATGTTGCATCATGTTACTGCTGTAGATGTGTTTCCGAGCCGCTCCGATTAAAACGAGAGTTACAACGAGAACATGACGTCATATTTACACAAGACGGATCCTTTCTAGCCATAACCCAGATGCAGTTGATGAGCTGATCTGTTGCGTTAGCTCTTCGAATGGTGCGAGGAGGGAAGACATATTTTCAATCAATTTCCACTGATGGCTGGCGAGTGTTGAAGGCAGGTCATAGTCGGCTGTATAAACAGATAGTGCCCGTTTCTGTTCAAGTATAATCTGCAGCATATACAAAGTACTATTCCACTTTGTGGCTGCATCTTGTTGTAGTTGTTTTGTAGGTTGGCCAAGTTGGGGCTGAATACTTTTGAGTGGTGAGTATGGTAATGATGAATGTTTAAAATGACCGACGATCCATCTCCCTGCAGCTGTTATGTCAGTAATGCTTCGCTGTGACAATACTCCCTCGTTCACAACGAGCTGGAGTACTCTGTCTATACAGGGTAGGCTGGGTACATTTGCATCCTTCATGGCCTTTACCATGTTCTTTGCGTTATCCCTTAGAATAACGTGGACCTTTTCTGTCGGGATTCCCCAGGATTGGAACATCTCACGGAATGCAGCAGCCAGAGCCTCCGCTGTGTGTGACCCTGGGATTTCTTGACACTGAAGAACAACGTTGTTTTGTTTGAAGCCCTGATCAATGAAGTGCGCGGTTAAACTTAACATGGACATGGGACATGCACTCGAGCTCCAGATGTCACTGGTACAACTAATTGATGTGACATTGTCCTTTAAAATGCTGTCTATGTGTGTATACACTGTTTGGTATAATTGCGGCAGGCATACGTATGTGAAATATTTACGCCCTGGAAGGATATATCGTGGATCCAAGGTGGTAATAAGTCATCGGAACCCGTCATCCTCTAGTACAGAAATAGGCTGCTGATCAAGTCCAATGAATTCCATTACCTTTGCTGTTATTTCTTTTGACTTCTTGCTGTCCCTGCTATAGGGTTCCTACCGTTTAAATGTGTCACTAAATGTCAACTGAGTGGATGACAGAGTTTTTACTGACCTCACGCTGGCTTGTCTTTCATACTCGCCGTATACTTTGACGTGATGAACTCTCAAATGTCAAAATAAATGTGTGGTATTAAATTGTAGTTGTTGCGTTCCACCACAGGGAATTTCTGCTTCAAACTCCTTGCATACCGCAATTTTAATGTCTGTTTCGGACACCTTGAAATATTGCCAGACTGGTGAAGCCATTTTGTCAGCTTGTTTTGCCGCGCACAGAGAAAAGTGTTATGTATTTTACGTCATTTTACATCATGCAATCGGCTCTCATGATCGGCATGTTTAGAGAGCACCGATCGATCGGTAGAGAGTGAGTATCGGCCGATCTCGATTGGTGACCGATCGATCGGAGCATCCCTACCATTAGGCTACACCAAATACATAACTAATAGATACAAACAGAGAGAGTACCTTTCCCGAAGTTCATAATCAGGGTCTGATTGTGGCTGGAGTAGATAATCATCTTCTGACGGAGAGTCAGTGAACACCATTTCCACTGCATTTTCAAGCTTATACAGCCTCTTTCTGGGTGCCATTATTTGCTCAAATGAGTCCTAAAAGCAAATAAATCCTTGTCCTTGTAATATTATGTTCTGTTGTCTCTGTCATCTCTGTTCGCTGTGTTGCTGCTGCGGTGATACGGTGCTGGTGCTGCTGCGTGATGTGCTCAAAGCTGCCGGTGCTGGCATTATGTATACTACGCAGGATCCTATCTCTGGAACTCATTGGTCGATTTGGGTGATTGACCCATTTTTTGAAACTTTAGAGCCAATAGAATCGAGTGACAGTTAGTAAATCCCGGCAAACACTTACGTGGAGGAGTAAGAGGTTTTCCTAAACCTCGTCGTAGACAGCATTAGTGCTGGACTGCGAAACTTTATACCTACACTGCTGCCATGAATGCAATGATAGATTATCAGGATCAATTCTAAAGTGACTAAGAGACATTGGATTAACCAGGGCTGCCAACATTTGAGTTCAGCTTGGAGTGAGATTTTTTTTTTGGTGAACCGAAAAAATAAACGTTCATGTGTACAGTGTTAAAAATGTATTGAACACATACAAACTAGGGTTTCCCATTAATGTACCGGGCGCTACAGTGGAACACGCACATACAGTGTACCCGCGATTCTTACAATGAAGGCTCGATAATCAGCTCACGGCATATACAGTGGGGCAAAAAAGTATTTAGTCAGCCACCAATTGTGCAAGTTCTCCCACTTAAAAAGATGAGAGGCGTGTAGTTTTCATCCTAGGTATACCTCAACTATGAGAGACAAAATGAGAAAAAAAAGAAATTCCAGAAAATCACATGGTTTTTAAAGAATTTATTTGCAAATTATGGTGGAAAATAAGTATTTGGTCAATAACAAAAGTCCATCTCAATACTTTGTTATATACCCTTTGTTGGCAATGACAGAGGTCAAACGTTTTCTGTAAGTCTTCACAAGGTTTTCACACACTGTTGCTGGTATTTTGGCCCATTCTTCCATGCAGATCTCCTCTAGAACAATGATATTTTGGGGCTGTCGCTGGCCAACACGGACTTTCAACTCCCTCCAAAGATTTTCTATGGGGTTGAGATCTGGAAACTGGCTAGGCCACTCCAGGACCTTGAAATGCTTCTTACGAAGCCACTCCTTCGTTGCCCGGGCGGTGTGTTTGGGATCATTGTCATGCTGAAAGATCCAGCCACGTTTCATCTTCAATGCCCTTGCTGATGGAAGGAGGTTGTCACTCAAAATCTCACGATACATGGCCCCATTCATTCTTTCCTTTACACGGATCAGTCGTCCTGTTCCCTTTGCAGAAAAACAGCCCCAAAGCATGATGTTTCTACCCCCATGTTTCACAGTAGGTATGGTGTTCTTTGGATGCAACTCAGCATTCTTTCTCCTCCAAACACGTCTAGTTGAGTCTTTACCAAAAAGTTCTATTTTAGTTTCATCTGACCATATGACATTCTCCCAATCCTCTTCTGGATCATCTAAATGCTCTCTAGCTAACTTCAGACGGGCCTGGACATGTACTGGCTTAAGCAGGGGGACACGTCTGGCACTGCTGGATTTGAGTCCCTGGCGGCGTAGTGTGTTACTGATGTTAGCTTTTGTTACTTTGGTCCCAGCTCTCTGCAGGTCATTGACTAGGTCCCCCCGTGTGGTTCTGGGATTTTTGCTCACCGTTCTTGTCATCATTTTGACCCCACAGGGTGAGATCTTGCGTGGAGCCCCAGATCGAGGGAGATTATCAATGGTCTTGTATGTCTTCCATTTTCTAATAATTGCTCCCACAGTTGATTTCTTCACACCAAGCTGCGTACCTATTGCAGATTCAGTCTTCCCAGCCTGGTGCAGATCTACAATTTTGTTTCTGGTGTCCTTTGACAGCTCTTTGGTCTTGACCATAGTGGAGTTTGGAGTATGACTGTTTGAGGTTCTTGACAGGTGTCTTTTATACTGATAACGAGTTCAAACAGGTGCCATTAATACAGTTAACAAGTGGAGGACAGAGGAGGCTCTTAAAGAAAAAGTTACAGGTCTGTGAGAGCCAGAAATCTTGTTTGTTTTTAGGTGACCAAATACTTATTTTCCACCATCATTTGCAAATACATTCTTAAAAAATCAGACAATGTGATTTTCTGGGTTTTTTTTCTTTCTCATTTTCTCATAGTTGAGGTGTACCTAGGATGAAAATTACAGCCCTCTCTGATCTTTTTAAGTGGGAGAACTTGCACAATTGGTGGCTGACCCCACTGTAAAAGGTCATATAGGTGTAAGCAGAGGTAAAGTGCTATTTTATAAGTGGGGGGGAAGATTTTTTTTTTTTTAAATATTGAAGTTAAATGCATCAACCTGCTGCACTTTGAGAGCAAAAATAATTTATGGTAAACAGATTTTCTTTTTCTTTATGGATATTTTACAAATCACTCACCTTTTAAACTGTATTCTTGTTTTACTGTCACATAATATTTCATAACTGTTTTTCATTTATTCTCATAAATGGTGACCAAAACGTTTGAGACCCACTGAGATAACTAGACTAAAGTTAACTATCTAAACACTCAGAGAGTCCCTTACCTCACTGTCCTGTAGTTATCTTTCTCAGTCTGACAGGAGAGAGCTCTCCCTCTCATTGTTTGAGAAACAGCTTTTAATATCCGTTAAGCTAACCAGATGCTAACAACAACAATGCAAATAGTGAGATTGGTAGAAATATACTGTATAATAGTAAAGTTATTTAAGATGATGCCATATTTATTGATGATGTTACATTATAAATATTCCCCAAAATTATTCAAAAGCATATTCTTCCAAACTCCTTGCTGTAGTATGACCACCAGGAGACTATTGATGTGTGTAGTGAGTTTGGTAGTAATAAGCAGTATAATAGTGATTGAATATTATTGTATTCTCTTTTTTTGGAGTTGCACTTGCAGACGGTCCCTGAGCACTCGTTTCTTCTCCGGCTGCGGATAGAGACCGATGTAATGTGTCCAGCTCGGAGGAAGGCGCGTATTGGCTTTTTTTTGTTGATCAAAATGTGATTGTAGTCATTGTCAACCTTACCACGGTACTTAGGAGACGTCATTTGTGTCTGAATAACGTTTTGTTCATGAGTTATTGATCCGTGAAATTAGAATCTCCCAATATCGTTCCAACTTTACTGAACTAAGCCAGAAGATCGTCTCATTTCGTAGACCGCTCGGTTTGCTGTTCCTTCACTTTATTTTTATATTTATATACATTTATTTTGGACGAAAAGTTAACGTGAGGAAAGGCAAGTGTGGCATGAGTGCGTGACATATGGGTCAATTGCGTGACTCACGCTCAATGCGTGAGTGTTGGCAGACCTGGATTAACCTTGAGCAGCGTTTTTATTCCCTTGAACACGACTTTTGATCAAAAAACAGCAACGGTAAAAAATAATTATTGTTATGGTTTAGACAACTGTTGTTGTTTTTTTGCTCTGTTCTGGCTGCTAGCTCAGTGAGTTTGAGTCCTACAGTGATGATACTTATCACAAAATAATCTGTGGAGTATCAGCTTTCAGATGATATGTAGTTTGTGCAGAACATATTAAGTTTTAAAGATTGTTTTTGCTAGTTAGCACCAGAAGTAGCATCAGCCCGTTTTCACAAAGGGCTAATGCTAACGATTCTTGTGAGACTTGTGTTTTGTTTCGGTAAAAATGGCTCGTATCGTCAGGTAGCTGAGTTTTTTTTCCCGTTATTTGAGTATAAGACATTCATAGGTTTTTAAATATTAAGAAGCCCCCAGACGCTGTTTCTTGTAAGATGTTGCGGGAGCCCCCGGTACCGGAGGCTCTCGGGCTAAACAGGTTAACTGTAACCCTTAAGAGTTCTCTTTCACTTTATTAAACCTCGAGTTATCTTCCACAATTGAATGAGGGATGGTTCACATCAGCTTGTGAATAGATTATATTTTCATATTTGTGTACAGTACATGAATCTCAGCTGAGGGATGGGAAAATCTGACATGTAGCTTATATATTGTCATATGTGAGGGGCTCACATAGAATTAACAATTGATATGGCTGTGTCCGACAGCAGTTTTGTGGCCTGGAAAGGTACAGTTTATAATGGCAATTGTTTTAACTTATTGGTCCAAGTATATGTTCAGATTGCCTCTTCAAACTAACAGTAAAGCAAGACAATATTTGCAATGAATGAGTCCCATCAATAATAAGTAAAGTGGTCTTCACTGATGCAGCCATTGGAGGGGAACATCTAAATTTGATGGAAAGGTCCGCAATTACACTTATGATTACATATGAAATAATGTGAATACCTCAGAGGAAACCCGTGCTCGTTCACAGCTTCATTGAAGAAACACAAGTGGGTGTCAGCCCGGTTGTTGTCTGCTATCTTCAAGTACATAATCTACACATACAAGTACACATAAAACAACATATTACACAAGTGGGTGTCAGCCCGGTTGTTGTCTGCTATCTTCAAGTACATAATCTACACATACAAGTACACATAAAACAACATATTAGTGTCAAGGGGTGAACTCAGAGGCATGAACCCAAATGCACAACTCAGACTCAGATGGTTGCAAAAATAAAGTACTTTACTGGGTTTTTCACAGTGACAAAAACAGAGAACAAAAAATCAGTCTTTCGTGGAAAAACTAAATACTTCCTAATGGAGCTTGAAACAAAAATAATAACATGGAACAGGCTTGAGGGTACGCTGGTATATTGAGTCATGAGAAGAGACAAATTGGCACAGGACAGGTGGAGACTAAGACAATATATACCCACAAGGTAAGGGGGCACAGGTGGAAACAATCAGGGCGGGGTAAACAATCACAAACGAAGTTCTTCAAAGTATTTATTTTGAAATGAAGTAAACACGTAAATGCATATTGTCTGTTCTGAATCACTTAAAATATAAGGTGACTTTAAAAGTCCAAATGTTCTGTTTGGTAAGAGGCGATATGTAATTAACTATAGATTAGATTGTGTACCTAAAGATCACCACCTGTTGGTACAGAAAATAAACTCAAGCTTAGAAAAGTAAAACACTTGTGCTAGACGCCGTGTTGAAGTTGACCTGTCAGCTCCATTGATGTATAATAAGAATGTCAGCTCCGGAGTCCAGACAGCGTAAAATACGTAAATTAAGCAAATCATACCCTCGTGGGGGCGCGCTCATGTGATTGGCTTAGACTGGAGGAGACATCTGATTGGCTATAGATAAAATAAATTACAAGTACGAATCAGGAGTGGAGTGAACTAGAGAGGGCACATCCGGATCCTTTTATGGACTCGGAGTCTTATGAGTCAGTCATTGAAGAGATCCGGATCATACGAGTCCTTTGAGTCATATGAGTCAGCATCACCAAGACAGTAGAAATCCTACCGGTGAAACCGAAAAGTTGTTGCATTTCACGAGCATATTAAACTGACGTTATATTAACCTCCGCTACACAGTGCCTTTTGCTTTAATAAAAAATGTTGATCACAAAAAAAAAGGGTTATTTTGTGATTTGGCTAATCAAGTCTGCTGTTGACTCGTGCATGAGGACGAGTCTGCTGGATCTCTGGATCTGCTGCTATACGGTTACGGCTCTGAGTCCGCACGAGTCTGCTATGTTTTGCACAGGGAGTCAGGATTTGCGAATCTCTGAGTCTGCTGTTGACTCGTGCATAACTTCTGGAAGCTATCCTACTTGCTAAAGGGTAGGCAGATGGACTGGGGTACGTTGTAATGCTATTTTACATGTTATAAAGAGAGTAGCGAGTGACGCAATTGATAGTTTTAATTTGTAAGTCACACCAGTTGTAGGACTCAAAGGACTCGGGTTAATGGAGATGGGAGACTCGTCACGACCAGCTCATTTCTAGGATCCGGGTTAATGATCCGGATGAATCAGGACTCGCCCATCTCTAGAGTGCACCAGCTGGGCGTAAGCTGGTCGTAACTCTACGTCCGACGTAGAACCGAAGGTTAAGACCAAACTAAAGTTATGACTAGTGCACCACTTAGACTTAAGCCCTGTATGCGTTGCGCCCGGGTGTAACTTTTACGCCTACTATGGAGCAGGCGTAAATCGGAAAGACAGACTAGTATCCATAGTAACGTAAAACAGGCAAGAAGGATATTAACAATGGCAGGGCGTCTTGTTTACAGGTTTAACAATGAAAGGGCATTAAGAAGAGAAAGAGTCGTCCATGATCGAACAAACCCACTGGACATCTATTCGGACAGTGAACTGATAAAGAGGTTTCAATTCGGCAGACAAGCCCTTTTTGATTTAATCGAGAAGATTTCCCCTCAACTCCAGCACGGATCAGACCGAAACGCTGCGCTGCTGATAGCGCTCAGGGGGCCTTTCAAAATACTGTGGGAGACATGATTAATGTTCATCGCACAACTGCATGTCGGGCTATTAGACAAGTTTCATTGGCCCTCCAACACCGCCTT
Organism: Notothenia rossii; assembly: GCF_949606895.1. Taxonomy (NCBI): domain Eukaryota; kingdom Metazoa; phylum Chordata; class Actinopteri; order Perciformes; family Nototheniidae; genus Notothenia; species Notothenia rossii. The sequence goes on along the minus strand of NC_136901.1, from coordinate 55,501,918 downwards.
AGGAACTTTATGCACCTACCCACACAAGAAGAAGCAGCGAAATCCAGGCAAGATTTTTCGTTAAAATCAGGTATACCTGGTATTGTCGGATGCATCGACGGTACTCATGTTCGCATTCAGGCCCCCTCTGAACATGAGTATTTGTATGTTAATAGAAAGGCTTACCATTCTATAAATGTTCAAATTATGTGCAACTCGGACATAGGCATTGTTGACTTCGTTGCAAGATGGCCTGGGTCGACCCATGATGCTCGCATCCTGAGAGAGAGCGCCCTTCAATGGGAATTTGAGGCAGGGAGAGTGAATGGTCTTCTTCTCGGAGACAGTGGATAACCTCTGAAGCGCTGGCTAATGACCAGTGGTGGCTGGTGGAAAATATTTTTGGTGGGGCTATGGAAATGGTGACCAAACCATACTAGGGCGGTCCAGGGGATCATTCCTCGGAAGACATTTTTGAGAAATGACCCCTTAAATTATGACTTCTGGTGATGTTAGAGGGGGGGAGGACAAATTGTGGCTTAAAAATATGAGATAATCCATCATCTTCAGTGTGGTTAGCTATGAATCTTCCAAAACTGTGCAACAGTACAGTATGCCCACACAAACTGCAGAACACTGGTGCTTTGGGAACACTCAAATTATTTAATTCCCATTTAAAATCAGGAGACTAATTATGAACATTATGTGTGTGTGTGTGTGTGTGTGTGTGTGTGTGTGTGTGTGTGTGTGTGTGTGTGTGTGTGTGTGTGTGTGTGTGTGTGTGTGTGTGTGTGTGTGTGTGTGTGTGTGTGTGTGTCAGATTTACTCACGACTGTTTCCACTCTGACTTTAATTCAGCTACACCATTGTTTGGTTTCCATGGTAGCGCGTCTCTTTAGCAGCGCGCGCAACTCAAAGTCTGAGAGGGCTTCACCTTGGATACGAGTCTAAACAACTCACAGACACACAGGCCAGGGCGCTGACAGGGCGCCCTTTGAGCATCAGATCTGACGACGCTGATTGGCTGAAATTATGTTTTGGCGGCATAGTTTACAGATAGCAACAGTCAGCTTGTTGGCTGCTGCTGCTCTGGCTGAGGGCTCTTTCTTACCGCCCGGACGAGAGAGGGTAATGATACACACTGCGGCCAGGCAGGAAACATGTGACTTATCAGTAACTTTAGACATCGTAAAACAATTTTAAACGAGATTTTATTGTAGATTATACATTTTACTGATACCAACTATATAATATGTACCTTGTTCATGAAAATTATAAATAAAAAAAATTAAATATATTTTTTAAATATATATTTTTATTTTTAACTTTGAATGACAATCAAACATGTGGAAAGAGGGGGGGCGGCGCCCCTAGCGCCCCTATGGGCCGGCCGCCACTGCTAATGACACCTGTCATCGCAGAGAGAACTGCACAAGAGCGCCGCTATAACGAGAAGCATACACAAACGAGGAACATTGTAGAGCGCTGCATTGGAGTGCCCAAACGTAGGTTAGTAAGTCATTTTTATAACATATAAAAGGCCAGCCTTTTAATGTAGATATAGGCTAAATTGTTTTTTGCTTTTTTGTGTAGGTTTCACTGCCTCCACAGTGAAATGCGAATGCACCCTGAGCGCGTCTGCGTGATCATTGCTGCCACTGCGGTGCTGCACAACATCTGTGTGAAAAAGAGAATCCCCCTTCCGATGCAAGGAGAATTGGCACTGGAGGTGGATGAGAACCCTGTGGCTCCTGCTGGCATCCGTGAAGATATCAGTGGACGACTTACCCGCAATCACATAATAAACAACCTATAGACCTATATATTTGAACGCTGTTTTTTTGCAATTGCATTTCAATAAGCTCCCATTGTGACCACATATTTTCATTAGGCCTATTTTATTCAAAGAACACACACAAGAACATTAAATAACAACATTTTGGAGGACCATTAGCATGAAATTGAGATAAAAAACAAGTACAACAGATATGATTACAGAATGGTGAACACATTGTCTTCTTCAGTGATTATTAGCTGATTCTGAAGAATTATAATTTGGAGTCTCAATTTCTCCTTCTCCAGCTCAATGTTCTCGTGTTCTGTTCTCAATTTTACGGTCTCCACCTCCACACAAACGATTTTTTCTCCGTCACTTCCCGCTGTTGCTCTGACAGATCCCTCTCTCTCTTTCGGGTTGTGGCCATTTGTGATTCCTTTTGAGTCATTGCTGATGCTGTGGGTGAGGGACTTCCCTCTTCTCTGTGGTCCTCTGAGTCTGTAAAATGGCAAGTTACTGTCAGTTATTGTCAGTTGCTATCAACTCCCGCGATTGCTAATTGTTATCTTACTAGCCGTGATGTCTCACCCCCCGTGACACATGTTTATATAGATAATGTAGGGTGATTTTACTCTATTAATGACTTACCACTAGTATTCCAACATTTCGATTCCAGCGGCATCATTTAGAAATGTGAATTTCGGTTCCGCTTTTCGATATGTAGCGTTGTACCTACACTTCCTGGGACCAGGGCCGGCCCGTCGCACTGGCGTTATAGATGTTCGCCGAGGGCGCCAGATCTGTGGAGGCGCTGCGCTGACAGCTCTGGGAGGGGAAAAAAATGTTTTGACCATTGCTGCTCATTCCAATTTCCGGCCTTGATGTACAGATGTAGGGATTCATTTCAGACAGTTTGAAACGCGAGGGCCGTGATTGGTACGTGATCTGCCCTCGCTCAAGGGAAAACCTCCAGCTTGACTTGAGACTGCCCCCGTGATAGATAAATGTAATTATAATGAAGCCAGCTGCAATGGATCATTGATCCACCAGGGGGTGCAGTGGGGTTCCACACTGGAGCTCATGTGAAATAAAGTCAGATACAGTATGCTGGATGTACAGCGGAACTTTGTTAAGATCCATATGTCACGGATATCATACTACTGTGCTAAATAAGAGACATGTAATCATTTACAAAACATCACCATGTTGTTATTTAACAAAATAATGTTGTTATTCGAAAAAAACGAACGGGAGGAAATGCAGCCCGGCTCTCGATTTTTAATCCTAATTTAATCATCATCTTCACCACGATCATTTATGTTTATGTTCGCCGAATTGACATGAAATCACAGACACATATGAATATACTGTATTCAACTTCATTAAAACGTTATTAACGTGCCTAAACTCAGTAATTCACCAAAAATATGTATATTTTAATGGAGCTTCGTCGGTCGATCAGGATCCCAAAGTATAGCGGAGGGATCCTCATCTGGATGAAGGGTGTTATTTTCCCCATAAGGAACAAGTCGCTTCAAATTATCCCGCTTATTACATGGCCACATTCTCAACAAAGTAACGACATGACTCCCAATATTAATTGAAATGCTTTTATGGATTTAGAAAATGTTTTTATTGATTTAAAAAATAGTTGTATGTATTGATTTAAATTGACATTTATCCGCGAAGAAAAATAGTCCGTTGTTACAGTTTTTTAAAAAGTCTGAATGAAACGGCAGTTCTCAGCTGTGTATTTACACAACTAATGGCCCATCAACCACAGCTCTCTTCCCCCCTCCCCCCCTGATCTTTCTTCTCCAGCAGCTAAATTAACTGTAGGTTACTCTGAGTGACCATAGACTGTATGTGACAAGCTTACAGTTAGTGACGTAACAACACCATAAAAGCTGGTGGGTTGAAAGCAATACGGGAGTTAAAAATAACTAGAATAATTGTGATTTATTTATTGTGGCTTTTATGTTTTTAGGTATAACATGTTATGTAATTCAGGCTTATAGTTCACCCTTCTCTAAAAGCCTTCAACAATGATAATATTCATTGTAATTTAATAAATCCTTCAAACACACATTGTAAAAAATAGCCTACTGAAAGTTAAGAAATCATTTCAATATGTACATCTTCTGATGTAACAACAATAACATTATAAATAGTAACATAGCTGAACATGGTATTGCACATTTAGCTTTGAGTGTTACTGACCTGAGATGTTTTTATTACATGAATTAAGGTGACTGAGGCTTTTTAACATACAGGGATGCAAACTCATCAGGTATGAAAAAGGTGACAAGGATCCGAGCCCCCGGCTCCCCCACCCCACGGAATGACAGAGGATTTTAGCAGTCAGAACAACTAAAGCAGCAGTGTTAATAATAACAGAAACGCCAAAGAGTCACATAATAGAAATATATAAAAGCATTTATTTCAAATTGTGGAGCAGTCAGTTTATAATTTTGGCAGCACTGTTGAGCATTTTGAAAATGTATTTTCATGCCTCTGTGCAAGGCTTAAGTCTTTTTATCTTTATAGCCACATGGTGTAAAGTAACTAAGTTCATAAACTCAACAAGTACTATACTTGGGCACAATTTTGAGATACTTGTACTTTATTTAAGTATTTCAATGTTTTGCTACTTTGTTCTTCTACTCCACTACAGTTCAGAGGTACATGGTGTACTTTGACTCCACTACATGTATTTAATACCTTTAGTTACTTCACAGATCTGGATTAATTAAGTGAAATATAATCAAGTGTTAAATCAGACTTTAGTTCCACCTGGAGTAAATCCACAAGCTACCCTGCAGTATACAAAGTCATTCAAACTAGCTGCACCTTTAGCAGCTTTGAGAACACTTTCATGATCAATCATTATAAAACATATCATATCTATTATTCTGAAATGGACCAATCTGCACAATGACTACTTTTACTGTCGCTACTTTCACTATATTTTGATGATAATACTTTTCTACTTTTACTTGAGGAACATTTTGAATGCAGGACTTTTACTGTAACAGAGTATTCCTACACTCTGGGACTATTACTTTTACTCAAGTACAAGATCTGAGTACTTCTACTTTTACTCAAGTACAAGACCTGAGTACTTCTACTTTTACTCTAGTACAATATCTGTGTGCTTCTACTTTTACTCAAGTACAAGACCCGAGTGCTTCTACTTTTACTCAAGTACAAGATTTGAGTACTTCTACTTTTACTCTAGTACAAGATCTGTGTGCTTCTACTTTTACTCAAGTACAAGATCTGAGTACTTCTACTTTTACTCAAGTACAAGACCTGAGTACTTCTACTTTTACTCAAGTACAAGATCTGAGTACTTCTACTTTTACTCAAGTACAATATATACTTATATCACCTCTGTTTATAGCCTATGAAAAAAACTATTAGAAATAGAAGGCTAAAGCTAACGTTAGCAGATAGTGACAATGTATGCTAGCTAGCTAGCTCAACGATTCCTTAAATAATATTGCCACAGAAAAACTTTTCAGTTCACATCACGCTCTGCCGCTCCGACAGGGAGCTCTGCTCTGAACACCTGAACGGCCCGTTCTAACAGCTGTTCACGAGCGGTCCAGTCTGTGCCACAGTGACTCCTCCGGACGCACAGTTAATATTAACGAACGCACCCGTAGGTAATGTAGCTGCTGAAGCTAGACCATCATCTCGGAGCAGCAGAGCCTTATTATACATCCATGAGCAGAGCCGACAGGCAGGAAGACTCGAGCACACAGCTCGTACTTCATTATAATATATAAAAAAAGAACACCATGCGTGTCATGATGGCACATAACAGCTCACGGCCGCAGATTACTCTGGGTCCCAGCCCCCCACATACCCCAAAAATATTTGTATTGTAGATCTACATGAATCACACAAACGACTTATTTTGGATTCAAAACGGCGAATTTCGCCGAAAGGTGACAAGTTTGCATCAATGAACATAGACAGAGCACAACTGAAACATAACATCTGAAACGATGTAACAACATAATACACTTTTTGGGGATGCTTGGGATGTGAGGAGTGAGGGACACGGCTTAGAACGGGCGTTGTCGCCTGGCAGGACAGGAGAGTGTGTGCACCAGTCTGCCTTGATCTATGAATTCATGTCCGTGACACTCACTGCTGCCCACAGCTGTTTTATAGAAGGAAATTCCTTCACTTCATGAAAGTGTTTTAACCACACACACCTCTACACACACATGACGGGTGTTATTTTCCCCATAAGGAACAAGTCGCTGCAAATTATCCCGCTTATACACGGCCACATTCTCAACAAAGTAACGACATGACTCCCAATATTAATTGAAATGCTTTTATGGATTTAGAAAATGTTTTTATTGATTAAAAAAATTGTTGTATGTATTGATTTAAAAAATAGTTGTATGTATTGATTTAAATTGACATGCATCCGCTAAGAAAAATAGTCCGTTGTTACAGTTTTTTAAACAGTCTGAATGAAACGGCAGCTCTCAGCTGTGTATTTACACAACTAATGGCCCATCAACCACAGCTCTCTGCCCCCCTCCCCCCTTGATCTTTCTTCTCCAGCAGCTAAATTAACTGTAGGTTACTCTGAGTGACAAGCTTGCAGTTAGACACAACACTGTAATTGCAAGTGACCCTCAGTTAGTTGACTTTTATGTTCAACTGCTAAATTCGTTACTGATAAAAAAGGGCTTCTACTGTACCTAATTACCTTAACACTAGAACCGCCAGAGGTTTTTGTATAGGCCTACCTAAACCCGTCAAATCCCGCTATTAGAATGCAATTTTTAACAACATAGGGTGCTACATAACACACTTTCAGGAAAAGTCACGGACTGGGAGACTTTAATATTTTATTGAAAAAAAGTTACATTGCACACACACAACAACGCATCACACAAATTGACCCGATTGGCGGTTCTAGTGTTAAATAAACTCACTAATTAATTAAACCAGTTCAATACGCATTATTCTTATTCTTATCATTCTTTATGAGCGCAGAAATAGTCTTAAAATCAGATCTGTTTTTTAAATGAAATCTGACGGCAGGCAGTTAGCTCTGATCACCTATGATAAATGCGCCGCACCTAATCGCTGGCCATTCAGCCACAGACACTGTTCAAAATGGGGGGGAGCTAGGGGGAGCTTGGCTCCCCCGAAGAGGGAGGGAGCTCCCCTGAAGGCTGACTTTGAGATAAATAGGGGGAGCCCAAAACAATCGTGCATATTTGTGTCACACAGATTAGAAATGTTGAGTTTCTGTAAATAACAGTTCTTGAAATAAATAATAGTTATTGTTCATTACAGTTTCTGAATATTTGTTTTATATTTGTGAATATGTCTGGGTGTTGCCATCTGTACGTGGCGGCACTGCATTCTTACTTACGTTGCTATGGTTATGGCGGTGATGCCGGCGCGGTATTTGAAATGTTCAAATTGATATATTTTTTAACTCTGGCTGTGTAATAAAAAAATATGGCAAAACGAAAACAGCCAAGCGTCACAGCTTTTGGATTCACAAGCAAAGAAGCGAAGGAGTCTAAAAATGACAACGTGAACGGAAAACAACTTTTATTTGGTCGGCTGTAAGCGGCGTTAGGGTCGAGCTTGACAGCTCCACACCGAGAGAGAGGCCTGCCGATGCGGAGCCTGAAGAGGCTTCAACAACGGCCACATCCGCCGGCATAGTGACACCGTCTGTATTAGTAAAAGAGTTTTTTTATAGCAATTGATCGTATCCGCGCTGCTGCGCCAGTCAACAGAGCGTGCGTGTGACATATTTAGTAGCAGGATGTGCTCTGAAAAATAGGACTCCCCGAAAGCAAATGGGTAATTCGAAAACTGACAGAGCTCCCTCTATACAAATCAAACTGTAGAAGGTGTGAAAGCACCTATTGTTTTAAATAATGGTCGGAATGTGACCTGTGAGCCTTCTGAATTACCGTGGGACAGCACATTCTAAACTAAAATGTTCAATCAATAAAGTAACATCTTATCTTATCTTAATAATATCTTCATATTAATAATAATAATAAATCATACAGTATGTGTCCGAAAGGGAGCAGGAGGAAGCAAACACAAAAATATACTGCATATTAAAGCAAACGATTGTAAAGGTTAAAGTATGAGCATAACAAATAAAGAAGTGTAATGTAAACATTTACATTATGATTATTTCATATATAAAGACTATATATTATTGAATTACAAGATTATATATACTTTAGTTGATCTAAAATATTGATGTGTTCAAATGCTCTTCAAAACACAACTGAAAGTCCATGAAACTTGTCTTTCTGTATTTGTGAATGAAGCGCCATCTCCTGGTTAAAACCTGAAATGGAAAATCTGGCAACGCCCTCTTGGAAAATAGTGGGAGGGCTTAACATTCCTCTATACTAGGGATGTGCATCTCCATCACTGAGGCCGATGCGATGCGCATCTCGATACGTTGCCACGATACGATACATTAACGATACCTTTGAAACACCAGGCGATGCGATACGATACGATTCACCCCTGTTGCGATACAGTTCGATACGATTTGATTCAACATTATGCGATTCGGGGCGATACGATACGATTCAACACGATGCAAAAATAATGATACTTCAATATGGTACGACAGAGGATTTTTGTTTTATTCCTTATATGCAGCAAATCATACATTAACAAAAAAGTGCTTTACATATTTGGTACTGCACATCCCATCATGCCGTTTATTTTTTTACCTTTAAAAGCTCTCCAGAGTACAATTGTATAACACCTCACAGTTAAACAATGTAAGGATGCATTGCTCATGATTAACAATGTGCAAATAACAGCTACCATAGAGCAATGCCCATACAGCTGCCAGCCTGATGTGCTTAACACTCAGAGGCTAACTCACCAGAGAGCAGAAAGCAGTGGTTTCTATCTGAACAATAAAGAAAACAAATAACCTTTCACAAACAGGTATTTCATAACTTCTTACATTAAGGAAGACATTTAAATTATTATTGGCCGTCACAGGCTGCTGTAAGCTAAACACCTCTCTCTGACAGAACACCTCACTGAGTGATTTAACTCATATGTCTCACTTTCAGGTTTCTCTTTTCAGCCGCAGACCCCACGTCGCCTCTTTATGTGCGTCGCTCAGTTCCTCGTACTACTTGTGTACTTTAAAGCGGCTCGGCATCGTTAACAACTTGCGAGTGATTTTTCAAGTTGACCGTCTGTAGTACTAGTGCCGCGCACATCAGGACGTTACTGATGGGGTGCGGCTGCGGAGTGATACTGTGTGTATGCAAGTCCGCATCTATGTATCATGGCTGTAGACCTGTTAAGTAATAAAGATACCTCATACAAAGGTCTACGGATACCTTATTACTCTCCATGACCTGCGGTCAACTATATAGCATAAATGACTATTACACCGTCTTTCTTGAACAATCCGAAGTGTTGCCAAACGTTTGATTTGTAGGTATTTTTCGGTGCGCTGTGTTTCTCTTTCTCCTCAACTTCCGTGTGTGTTGATAACTGAGACTCTCGTTCTCCGTAGTGGCGAAGCAAATATCAAAGATCGTCTCTGCTGAGCGTTGACAAGATGAGGGGATTTTATATGAATGAATCGGTTTTTTTACCGATGCAAAGACGCTACGCAATCGATGCATCGCGAGTTCAACCCGGTTTAACCCAAACTGTAGCCGATGTGCACTCTTTCAACCGGTGCACTCGCATCTTGAACGTTTATGCCGGTGCACCGATGCGAATCGGTGAATCTTAACATCTCTACTCTATACTGGTCTTTGGCAGGTAGTAGGCAGGAAGCTGTAAGCTGGAGTCCGAAATTCAGTGCTACATCTGTAACAACATTCATAATTAAGTAAATGTAACACCCTTTTCATCCCGGTTACACTTTTCATTTGCCCTGTACGATGGGCGCTGTAAGTGATGAAAATAGGGAATGTTGGCTTATCACGCACCTGCAGCTCACAACCAAAGTGCGAGTGAGCGTGGGAGCGAGCGAGGGAGAAAGGGAGGGTGCACCGGTTCCAGCGCTGTTGTTATTAGCATCTAGTGCTAGCTGATCTAACGGATATTAGAAGAAGATGTTTCAACAATAATGTAGAGGGAGAGTCTTCTCCAGTCAGACTGAGAGGCTGATAACTACAGCTCAGTGAGGTAAAGGACTCTTGAGTGTTTAGATAGTTCACTTTAGTCTAAGTTATCTCAGTGGGTATCAAACGTTTTGATCACAATTTATGCAAACACATATTTCCAAGGCACTCCTTTATAATTATTGGGATAAAACAGTTTTGAAATCATTCCAATGTATACTATAGGACAGTAAACCAGACATATCGTTTTAAACTGGAGAGATACAAAAATATGCATAAATAAAATAGTAAAATAAGATATGAATGAACAACAAAAATAAAATAGGTTACATTTATTTGTTATTGGCTCTGGTAGGTAATTGGTTATGTTCACATACTTATTTAATTATTAAAATGTAAACCGATCTTTTTCATATGGGTGTTTAGAGTTGTACCCCCTAAATCTAGTCTCTAGTAATTCTGCACCAGATTGAAGCATTTTACTTTAGAATGTTCAAACATTTCTTCCCGGTATGCCTGAGAAGGCCGATATGCTTGTTTTTCTCAACAAGAACAGTTTTTAAATGGGGGGGGGGGGGTTTCCTTTAAAAGTTGGACTGTTGCACTGTTGTAGCTTCAGTGATTCTCAGGTTACAGTTACATAGCAGTGAATATAAACAGACTGATTAATGTGAATATTACTGTAAACTAACCTGTGTAAAAGTTTCTCGAATAAATGTAATTTCTTTGGTGGAAGAAGCATGTATAATTTTTTTACCCTGCCCCTCAAAGAATCGGAATTGAGAACCGTTAAGAACCGGAATTGAAAAGTAGAATCGGAATCGGAATCAGTATCGTGGAAATTCAAACGATACCCAACCCTACTTACCACTAGTGACAGCTGACACGTCTGCGTCAACCTCTTCAAATGTTGAGGTTGACGGCTCTGAGCTGTCGATCCCATTCAACCCGGTGAAAGTGGGGGAATCCTCTCCAAAAGTAACTATAATGATATCGCTGTATGGAGAGGTTTTTGGAGCAGGGCCTCCGCCGGTCGAAGGGTTTTTGAGAACCGAAGCATCCTTTTTGGCTCTGGATAGTACACTCTTACACCGTCCGTATCCATCACCCAAGTCATTTATCGCACCAGTGATCAACTTCCAGGCTGCGAGTTTGTGTTTGTTTATCATGGTATTGTTAAATTTGGCAGTTAGCAAGTTTTTATGCTCTGCATATATTTAAATTAATGTTCTAATCTCTCTATCTAAAAATATTTTGTTCTCTTCTTTCCGTTATCCATATTCGTTATTCAATTCTTAGCTTGCTCTGAATGGAGGAGTTCGAGTGTTAAATTATATAGACGTGTGTTGCTTGGCAACAATTACCGTTTCGCATGTATTCACGTGGACGCGCAACTTAAGACCAGGCGCAGCTACGCCCGAGACTAGTCAGGCTTGGTGCACTCGGTGTAAATTTGAATCACTAAGTCGAACGTAGCTAAGCCCGACGACGTTAGAGTTAAGCCCTACTTTTTTTACGCCCAGCTGGTGCACTCCACTCCGGGTGACTGTCCAGGGCAGTGGTTCCCAACCTTTTTTCCCAAGAGCCCCCCCAAATAACTCCTGTTGGAAGTTGCGCCCCCCCCCCCCCCCCCCCAATCTATTTTTGTTGATTTTTGTGTGAGTTTCTGTTTAATCTGATTTTGTGCAAAAACTAATAATCAACCAAAATCAATGTTGTTGCTAATCTTTGACATATCCAAGACTGTGATTAAAAAAAAAAGAAAAGCCGACCCCCCCAACATTTATTATATGGAAAATAACTGCCTTTTTGTGCATGTTTTTCATAGAAAACGCAAATTCATGTTTTCAAACTGGCAGTTAAAGGGTTAAAATCCTGAACATAATTTAACATTTGGTATTTTTGATCAGGACTGAAGTTGATTGAAAGATTTAACCCCAAACAGTTTTAAAAAATATGAATCTGTTGTCATTTTAGAGCAGTTTTTGGAAGTGGACATTTTTGTCCCGAACGACTAATGTGTGACTTTTTTGTGTGATTTTGTGCAAAAACTAATAATGCAAAAAAATAAATGTTGTTGCTAATCTTCGACATATCCAAGACTGTTATAAAAAAAAAAGGGCCAGTCCCCAGATATGTATTTTTTGGAAAATAACAAATTTTCTCTGTTTTCATCATGAAAAAAAACAGCGGTTTCATGTATTCAAAATGGCATTTAAAAGGTTAAAATCCTGAAAATGATTACATTTTTGGTATTTTCTATTAGGGCGGAAGTTGCTTTAAAGATTGAACCCAAAACAGTTGTGAAAAAACCATCCATCCATCCATCTTCTCCCGCTTATCTGTCGTCGGGTCGCGGGGGTAGCAGTTCCAGCAGAGAGCCCCAAACTTTCTTTTCCCTGGCCACATCAACCAGCTCTGACTGGGGGATCCCAAGGCGCTCCCAGGCCAGCGAAGATATATAATCCCTCCACCTGGTCCCAGGTCTACCCCTTGGTCTCTTCCCAGCTGGACGTGCCTGGAACACCTCCCAGGTGGTATCCTAACTAGGTGCCCGAACAGCCTCAACTGGCTCATTTCGACGCGAAGGAGGAGCGGTTCAACTCCGAGTCCCTCCCGGATGACCGAGCTTCTCACCTTATCCCTAAGGGAGACACCAGCCACCCTGCGCAGAAAACCCATCTCGGCCGCTTGTATCCGTGATCTCGTTCTTTCGGTCATGACCCATCCTTCATGACCATAGGTGAGGATAGGAACAAAACTGGCCCGGTAGACAGAGAGCTTTGCCTTCTGGCTCAGCTCCCTTTTCGTCACAACGGTGCGGTAAAGCGACTGCAATACCGCTCCCGCTGCTCCGATTCTCCGACCCATCTCACGCTCCATTGTTCCCTCACTCGAGAACAAGACCCAGAGATACTTGAACTCCTTCACTTGGGGTAAGGACTCATTCCCTACTTGGAGTGGACAGTCCATCGGTTTCCTTCTGAGAACCATGGCGTCAGATTTGGAGGTGCTGATCCTCATCCCAGCCGCTTCACACTGGGTTGCGAACCGATCCAGTGAGTGCTGAAGGTCGCAGACCGATGAAGCCATTAGAACCACATCATCTGCAAAAAGCAGTGGTGCAATCCTTAGTCCACCGAACTGCAGACCCCCTCCCCCACGACTATGCCTCGAAATCCGATCCATGTATATTACAACCAGGATTGGTGACAAAGCGCAGCCCTGGCGGAGGCCAACCCTCACCGGAAATGGGACCGACTTACTGCCGAGGACCCGGACACAGCTCTCGCTTTGGGAGTACAGAGATTGGATGGCCCTGAGTAGAGACCCCCTCACCCCATACTCCCGCAGCACCTCCCACAGTAGCTCCCTGGGAACCCGGTCATACGCCTTCTCCAAGTCTACAAAACACATGTAGACTGGATAAGTGTACTCCCAGGCCCCCTCCAGGATCCTTGCGAGAGTAAAAAGCTGATCCATCGTTCCACGACCAGGACGGAATCCGCATTGTTCCTCCTCAATCTGAGGTTCGACAATCGGCCTGACCCTCCTTTTGAGTACCTTACAGTAAAGGAGGGGAGGTTGAGTAGTGTGATGCCTCTGTAATTGGCACGGACCCTCTGATCCCCCTTTTTTAAAAAGGGGAACCACCACCCCGGTCTGCCACTCCTTCGGTACTGTTTCCGACTTCCACGCAACGTTGATTAGACGTGTCAACCATGACAGTCCCTCAACACCCAGAGCCTTCAGCATTTTCTGGGCGGATCTCATCCACCCCCGGGGCTTTGCCACTGTGGAGTTGTTTGACGACCTCAGTGACCTCCCCCCGGGAGATTGGTGTTGATCCCCTGTCATACGCAAATTAGAAAAAAACCTTTTAATATAATGTTTTTATCAAAGTCTTTTGCAGTGGACATTTTTTTCTCGAATGACTAATTTGCGTAGTCCAATCGAATGATACCGGAGGGTTAACAGTGATATCTGCAGAACTCATCAACTAAAAAACATCAGTTTATCCTTGTTAATTATACGACATTTGTTGGTTTAAATTGTGTACAATGCTTTTGTGTTTTTCCCATAGGTTTTTCTCTTTCGATTCTGAGAGACTACTTTCTTTATTCAGAGGTTTGGATTTTTCAGGTTTTGATGTTCTGCTAAAACATCGATTGTTTTAGCCACAATGCATGTCGGGATATGGTGTTTATGCGATATGAAATCGGAAAAACATTTTTTTTTACCCGTCCAATTCCAGTTTTGGAAAGTTTGCCGTGGTTCCATTCCATTTCATAGAGCTGTTTGACGCTCAGCGTAACCTTGTCGCACTGCCACTCCAACATCCAATCACAGGGCATGATGACTAATCACGGGGTTTGTAAAGCAAGGTGGATGTTGAAGTCCCAAACGATAGATGGGGATTCTGGGTAGTTTAGTGTCTTCGGAAACTGTAGTGTCTAAACTCCGAAAAAACTATTTGTTTCTCTGAATCGAAGGTTAAAAACACAAAAGCATTGTACACAATTTAAACCAATCAATATTGTGTAATTAACAAGGATAAACTGAGGTTTTTTAGTGGATGAGTAATGCAGATATGACTGTGTAATAATTTGACAGTGAGGGGAATACATCCGGTTTTATTATGAAAACTTCGAGACCGGAAAAACTGTTTTCACCCACGCTAACTTTACATGGAAGTTGCCGCATATACACGTTATGCTGGCAAGACCTCAAATCATCTTCGTAATAACTATCAAACTATAGATCCTACACATCGACTGGACGTGGATTCTAAGAGTACAATATACGCTTCTCGCCAGAAATCGAATCAAAAAGCATTTTAATGGCCAAACTATTCCACAATTTAGGATTTTCCAGAGAGGGTTATTTGTGAATTTGCGTTCGATATGACGTAATATTGGAAATGTGGACCCACGGCACTATCAGAAAGTTGCTATCAGAAACAATGCCCGACTGTTTTGGACGTAATATGTTCGGTGTTCACATTAGCATCGCTAACACTCAGAGCTAACCTGTGCTGGAGAGCATGTGTGTGAAGAAGCAGGAAATAAAAAGGAACTCACCTTGTGGTATAACCGGCAAGAGAGTAAGCCTTTGAGTTCCGTACTGTTTCAGAAATAATCCTTGATAATCCATGATATGGCGTTTCATCACGGCAGTATTTAGTTTAGACAGTAGCTGCCGGGTCCCGCATGAGCTCACCCCCCTCCTTTTTTTATTTTTTATAACATTTTTATTTTTTAAAAGCTTTTTACCCAAAATCAGCCATTTTGAAATAGGAAGTGAAATAGAGGGATATAAGGCATGGCTAGAATGGGTGATCTGTTTGGTATTTTGAGCAAAACACTTCATAGTGTATATATATATTTGTATATATCTGAGACCTATGCTATTGCCTAAAAATAGCATGATAGGTGCACTTTAAGAAAGGAGGCTAGTCATTTCCCCACTACATAAAGACTTTACGCTAATATTAGCTAAGATAAGCTAACCACCCCCTGGCTGTCCCCTTCATATTCATTTGACAGATATGAGAGTTGTATCGATGTAATCATCTATCTTTGTGAATAAGTGTTGTGGTATATTTATTTTAATGTCACCTGATATATAGAATGTGTGTTAAACATAATGAACGAGTCTATTTTTTCCTCTCAGATATAGAGAGGTTTTTTTATATATACTCTTAAAAACAAATGTCCCATTTTTAGTATAACCTGGGACTTCTGCCTTGAGTGAAAAGATTACCCTTAAGTATTCTTCAGAAAGTCCTGTTGCAATTTCCAGATATTAGAAGAGGCTCCTTGAGTCTCTCTGTTAATTATCAATAGACTGTGCAATTAACAGGGGAATTCCCAGATACATTTTCAGATAATGCAGTTAAAGTCTTGTTAAATTAATGATTCATTTCCTGTAGACCCATAAAAGAGGCCTTGGGAATTAGGCCACACAGTTTGCTTTTGTTCCTATGGCCATGTGTGTGCGTGAAAAATGTTTTAGGGCTGTTGCAGCAGCGAGAGGGGATTGCTGCTCAAACTATAACTGTGTGTTTTTTATTTAATTTCTTGGTTTTATTATTTCATGTGTGGGTACTAAATTGCTACAAACATTATGGAGAAATTAGCTTAAACATGTTGTATTACCCTGTATGAAAAAGGAGCAGTTCTGCATGGCAGGAGACATTCTCCATTAAATACTGCATGTCAAATATCAGGGAAATCTACTTGTCTTAAATAGATGTATGTGTTTAATTACTTTGTATCAATAAATAGCAGTTTGTGAAAGAGAAGTTGGAAATATGATAAATGAAAACATTTGGGTTAGGAGAAATGGAGAGGTGAGGAAGGGGACTTCCTTATTTGGATATAAATTGTCAGAACATCGGGAGGGCTGCAGGGTAAAAATTATTGTGCTTTCTCTATATATGTTTATGTAAAGTTCTCACTATTTCACTGCTTGAGAGCAGAGGTAATGTGTTCCTCGTTATTATTGATATGAAGGTAATTTACATGTATTAAGTATATTTAGCCAACTATAACAACTATATCTTAAAACATATTGTTAACTTGTGTGTAGTAACCTGAAGGGGGGAAGGGGGCCACAGACAGGGAATGTGTGTGTGCTGGCTGCAAGATGTAAGATAAGATAAACACACTTGTTATTCGGAGTCGGGTCGTGCCGGACATCGAAGGTGTCTGTTTTTCATCAAACTGAAGAGACTTTTGGTTTCCCGGGTCTCCTGGCTGGCTCGCGCTGATTGGCTACACACGCCCTCGTGTTTGCCTCTACCAATGGATGACCCCTCAGGGAAGCATCCACACAATGCCTCTAGTGGCTTTTTGTATGAAAGGCTGTGTTTTCCATTGGTTCGCTCTCTTTTTCCTTCAGGCTGACCAGATAGTAGGACAGGAGAAAGAGCAGGAAGTACTTCCTTTGTAATTGTATTGTTACCTGTTATTATTAAAGCAGATTATTGTTTAACGTGTATCCTGGTGTTTCTTAATCCCTTCTTTTATGATTTTACCCAGCTCACTAAAACGACACGCGGAGCCGAGGTGGGTGTTAGAACCCTCTGGCGCCAACAGTGTGTTTCTAGAATGTCCAGTTTCACTTTGAATTTATGAAACAAACAAAAGAAACAAGGTATTTTCAGTTTTCTGCAATAAAGCATCGGCAATAGAGTTTGTTAGCACCCTGCAAACCTATTCGATTTGAGAGGTAGACAGACACGGACACATATTGCAATATAACATCAACTGCATAGTGTTGCAAACATTTGCATGTGGTTTAATTAAATGAAAGGAAGACAACAACATTATGTAGGACAGTTAGAATCAAATCAAAGAAGCTGTAAGCCTCTAGCCAAATTATATCTGAGATGTGTTTCATTGTTGTCAGAATCCTTTCATCCTCCATTTAAAACATCTTCATTTGAATGTGTATAACATACAATACAAAGTGATGTCATACCTCCTGGGATACCACACCAAGTCTTCCTTTCAAAGGCATTGAAAGATTAAAAGACGATACCAACTGATAGCAGAAGACAATATAGTCAGAGGTACTCTCCATAACATATTTTTATTTGCTGTTAAATCCATCCATTTTCATTGTTTAAAGCATGAAAGAAGAATGATTCCATGAAGGTCACCACGGTCAGAGCCAAAGGATGAACCAACTCTCAGAGCTTGGATCCCTGAGAGCAACATGTAAGGAAGAAGCATGTTGGAGTCTATTTGGAGTGTATTCTAAATTCAGAACAATGACTTGAAGGAATCTTATATATATGTATTGTCGGTTTCTAATACCAAGTAATGAGCTCTGGGGAGTGATTTTCTTTTCCCCTTCATACACTACTGTACAGCAGGCGAGCACGTTCATGTTTGCTATACGCTTTCACACATCTCTAACGCGCCTCATCATAATGCCGCAAAAAAGCCAACGTCTCTCGCCCACTAACATACATACACTTATGCACTGTTGGGGCAAAATCTCTGCTGCGCGCGATCCTCTATGAGTTTGTTTTAAAAGAAGGAAAAGTCAAAGCAGCCAGGATAAGGGTTAAACAATAATCTGCTTTAATGGTAGAACATACAATACATCACAAAACAATTCAAAAGGGGCCCCCCCTTCGGGTGCCCCTGCTCTGGTCCTCTCGCTGGGAAAGGTCTTACCACCTTGGCTGTATGAAGAAAAGAAGAGAGCGAACCAAAGGAAAACACAGGCTTTCATACTAAAAACACAGGAGGAGGTGTGTGAATGCTTCCCCCAGAGGTCATCTTATTGGGAGAGACCAACACATGGCCTGTCGTACCCAATCAGCGCGACACAGCAGAAGAAAGCCGGAAACAAAAAGTCTCTTTCAGTTTGACGAAAACCAGATACCTTTTGGTGTCTGGAACGAACCTGCTCTAAACAACAAGTTTCCTTATCTTATTTTACATCTTGCAGCCAGCACACACATCCCCTTTATGGCTCTTTGTCTCTGTGGCCATCTTCCCCCCCTCAGGTTACCACACACAAGTTAAAAATATGTTTTAAGATATAGTTGTTATAGTTGGCTAAATATACGTAATACATGTAAATTACCTTCATATCAATAATAACGAGGAACACATTACCTATGCTCTTAAGCAGTATTAGAGATGCTTTTCAAATAGTCAAACTTCACACGGGCCCAATATAGAGAACACACTCATTTTTCCTGCAGCCTTTCCAGCCATTTGAGCTATTGTTCACATCTTTACTTCAAATAAAAGGTTTCACATTGCATATTTCCAGCTTCCTTTACACATACTGTTATTATTAATACAAAGTAATTAACCACACACATCTATTTAGAACAAGTAGATTTCCCTGATAATTGACATGCTGAAAATCTTAAGAAGAATGTCCCCTCCCCGTCATAAAAGCTGCTTCCATTTCATATAGAGTAATAACACATGTTTAAGCTAATTTCTCCACAATGTTTGTAGCCATTTAGAACCCACACATGAAAGAATAAAAACAGAGGTATAGTTGAACAGTAATCACGCAGCACATATATTTACTGCAATGAAAACACACACATTTGCCCTAAGCATGTGTAACGCACCCTCTTCTTTTATGAGGGAAACATTCCAGACTTTTGGAGCTATCCCCAAATAAGGATGTCCCCTGCTCACATCCCTCTCTAAACACAAAGACTTCCCCTCAATATATTGGGGAGGAAAAATATACTTTGTCCCTTCAAATTTAACACACATGAATATATATAAGGTGACATTAAAATGAATATACCAGATTGAACTTTCCTGCCATAACACGTTACTTTAATACTTCAAATAATTCAAATAATACTTCAGCGCACACACACACACTGGCAGTTTCATATAACATCCTAAGCAGCTTGTGTAAAGACAGTTCTGCCTGCCTGTCCTCTGTGACTCAGTTACCGAGAGCTGCAAAAAGGCAAGACCAAAGCTGAGTGTGTTAAGTGTGTATCTGCTTTTGTGTGTGTGTGTGTGTGTGTGTGTGTGTGTGTGTGTGTGTGTGTGTGTGTGTGTGTGTGTGTGTGTGTGTGTGTGTGTGTGTGTGTGTGTGTGTGGGGGTGTGTGTGTGTGTGTGTGTGTGTGTGTGTGTGTGTATGTGTGTATGTGTATGTGTATGTGTGTGTGTGTGTGTGTGTGTGTGTGTGTGTGTGTGTGTGTGTGTGTGTGTGTGTGTGTGTGTGTGTGTGTGTGTGTGTGTGTGTGTGTGTGTGTGTGTGTGTGTGTGCGCGTGTGTGTGTGTGCGCGTGTGTGTGTGTGTGTGCGCGTGTGTGTGTGTGTGCTCTTTGAATATTCCGATTTTTTTTTGGCCCTGTGCAAGTCCCTAATGTTGTCAAAAAAGTGACCAGGAGGAAATGTGAGCTTTTGTTCCACTCTGACACTAACCAAGATAAATATCATACAATCACATGCAAGCGCACACATATAAACATTCATTGTTACTATATTGCAGGATTCATGCCCAAGAAGTTCTGTATACCTTATAGACATGAAAAAGAACATTATTATTCTATAATACAAGATAAACAAAAGATACATGTACATATTTAAACATATTAAAACAAGAAAAAGGGGTGAAACATCAGCAAGACCCACACATCACATCATACAGATACATAAGAACATGCAACACTACTCACTGCCATGAGAAGTGTTGCGACCATCGGATGTAGAAAGGACTACAATTACTGAACTATTGTTCAGAGGTTATAATGGTATATAAAGGCAAATTGAAGCAATGCATGCTAATTGTGCAAATTATCCAACATATACAAGTAGGCCCATTTTGGAATTAAATAGAGTGTTTGAACACAACTCTAAAGAACACTAAGACGTTTTATTTGGGCCAATAAGAACATTCTTATAAGAATTTGTGAATATGAGTTATTTGAAAACATGCCACTTATGAATGAATCTATTGTGCAAGTGGTCCTTGAATAAATCCTGAAAGACTCATCGGTATTTATATTTACTGTACGTCCTTCATTTATATTTTCTCCTCCAGTGTATAATGCTCTTCAAAATCCAAATCCTTGTTTTTTACATACATCTTTGCATCACTTGACTACAATGGTGCCTTGAGGCTCCCAGAGCACAGCTTCCTGTGTGTGCCTGCATACAGTTCATTGCTGGTCTTTACCTGCCATATCCAAGCAATTTAAGCCCCGGCGGATTTACTTCAACATGGATCAAACCTATTGAAGAGCTGAGGGAATGACTCATATTTACAGTACACAATACCCAGGTGGACGCTTATAGAACTCAAAAGCACATAAAAGAGGAACAAATTACAGTCAGCAATCTGCTGCGATACAGCGAGGACTGATGATAGAATGCATGCAGAGATCTCTTGAGAATTGCCTGGCGTGTGCTGAAGTATAATCATGCTTCGTTCAACACCGTGAAGGCCAGAGGAATACTGAATCACACTTTACTGGAAGTGAGTCATCCATGTCCGTTCGTGAAGAAAAAGATTTTTCTTGATATTTGTCACTTAATGGATGGATTTTCCCAGCAGTAATGGTTTAATTCTCTGAATTTCTCAGAATACTTTTATAATGTCCAAACACAATAGGAGTACAGTGCCACAGCCTTTATTGGTCTTTTCTTTTTAATCTTTTAAAGAAAAAAAAAAACCCTGTGACCCATTATAAAAAATGAGATTCTGATGTAAATTAATGTATATTTTCTTGTGTCTGACGCGTTGTGAGAATGAATGTGCATATATATTTAGTTGTGTGCGCGAGCGTGACACGCATTGCAGACCGCAAGTTAACCGCAAGTTTACCTTGACTTTCTAATGCTTCTAATGCCATTTTTGCCGAGGTTCAAGGCATTGGCTACAGACAAACAGTGCCATTTATCCCACTAGTTCAAGCCATCATACTGTATGTAAGTATTGAATGTGTGTGTTTGTGTGTATACAGGGGTGCCGTTTGCCGACAGGCAAGGCAGGCAAGTGCTTGGACCAGAAGGGGGCCCCCAAAGAAGGTAGATTAAGAAGGTCCACAGCAACAACAACATGAAACACCCTTTAATTACTGCAACGACATGTCGGGAAACCCCCTCAAGGGGGCCCCATGCATAGTACGCCAGAAACTGCTTCTTAATTTCAGTTTTGTTGCTCCGCTCCGGGGGGGGGGGGGGGGGGGGGACTTTAATGGCATTGATCCGGACCAGTGACCTTGTATAAAATTCACAAGTGGATCTGTAACAAAAACGTTTGAGTACCCCTGCCCTACTCAATCAACTGTGACAGAAATACATTGAGCCCGCTGACTGGGAGAGGGTCAAAACCAGGATAACCTAGATCAGGGATGGGCAACTGGCGGCCCGCGGGCCGCATGTGGCCACCGCCCTCACTTTGTGCGGCCCGCGAGTCAATTTACAAAAATATATTGGTTTCACGATTGTAAACAAGCAAATCATTTGAACCAGACCCCACTTGTAATTAATAATATTCACCGCTAGAGGGCACTCCCCCCCAAATTCATGAGGCCTGCAGCCAAGTGTATATTGTCTTCTGTTTACCTCGCGGCTTTCCTCCGTTAGCGGGAAAAGAAACATGAGCGCCCAAAAAAGAAAACTGAACCTAGAAAACCGTCTCTTTCAGCCAAAATGGGAAATAGATTATCTGTTTACAGAATTCAAAGGCAAACCTATGTGTTTGGTGTGTCTTGAAACTAAATCGGAAATGAAGGACTACAATTTAAGTCGCCACTACAACAGCACCCATAAAGACAAATATGAAAAGCACACAGGAGCTGCCAGAGTCGCCATCGTTGCTGACCTAAAAGGGAAAATATGCCAGCAGCAGACCTTTTTTACCAGAGCCACGACTACACAGCAATCGTCTCTCACGGCGTCTTATGCCGTTTCCCTTGAGCTTGCTAAAGCTAATAAGCCCCTGTCTGACGGCGAAATGGTGAAGAGTTGTGCAGTCCAGATGGCTAAAGCATTCGGAGATGACAACATGGCTAAAACGTTGAAACCGTCTCTTTGTCCCGTCGGACAGTGACACGAAGAATATTTGATATACAAAATCATGTCGAACAAAAGGTAAAACAAGTCATGCATGACTGTGCATACTTTTCCTTAGCGTTGGATGAGAGCACTGATGTGACTGATGTGAGCCAGCTTCTCATCTACACACGGGCCATTAACAGTTCCTTTGAAGTGCACGAGGAGTTATTGAAACTGGCTTCTTTGCATGGCACTACCAAAGGACAAGATATTTTCGCCGCTGTTGAAAATGTTGTAAGTGCGCACGGAGGATTTCACAAGCTCTCAGCTGTTGTTACCGATGGTGCGCCAGCAATGCAAGGAAAGCGCACTGGATTCGCCGGCCTCCTCCGCCAGAGTGGCGTTGACTGTCCAATACTGCACTGCATCATACATCAGGTGGGTAACATTATTGTTAGCTATTCTAATGGTTTTGAATGTGGGCATTCTTTGTAAAAAAAAAATCAGGCTAAATCAAATTTCGTTTTGATATTGCAGGAGGCTCTGTGTGCCAAATCAATGAACTTTAGCCATGTCATGGATTTAGTTACCAAGACTACTAATCTCATTCGAGGAGGGAACCGGTCTCTCAATCACAGGCAGTTTATAGCCTTTTTGGATGAAGTGAACGCCGCGTACGGTGATTTACAGATGCACACAGAGATAAGGTGGATGAGCCGTGGAAAATGCTTGGAGAGGTTTTTTGCGCTACGCGCAGAAATCCCTGTGTTCTTGGAGGACACCATCCAATGTGATACAAGTGCGTACTGCGCAAAACTCAGGAATACAGATTTTCTTCTCGACATGGCTTTCCTTGCGGACATTAACTCGCATCTTAATCACCTGAATATGCGGTTACAGGGAAGATGCCAAACCGTGTCGGATCTATATGCGCACATGAACGCATTTGTTACTAAACTGACTCTGTTTAAAGACGGATTTTCAGCCGACCGTCCTAATCTGGCGCACTTCCCGTCATGTGAAGAGATGCGCAAAGATGCCCCCGAATGTGAGAAAACATTACCCAAGTACAGAGCCGAGATAGAAGCACTGCAGCAGCAGTTTAAGAAGCGCTTTCAAGATTTCCACACCATGCAGCCACGGATCGAGTTATTCACTAACCCCCTCTCGGCTGCAATCATCGAGCAGCCCCCTGAGTTGCAGCTTGAAATGTGCGAACTACAGTCAGACCCCTTTCTAGCAAAGCGCCAGGAGAGGGGAATTTCCTTTTGGAGACTGCTACCCGAGTCCCGCTTTCCACTCCTCAGGGATTTTGCGCTGTCAATGGCCAGCATGTTTGGCAGCACTTACATCTGCGAGAGCAACTTCTCTATGATGAAGCACATCAAGTCAAGGGAGAGAAACAGACTGACAGATGAGACACTGTTCCATCTTATGCAAATCAGATGTACAAATGTTGATATTGACATTCAGTCTATTGTGCAGCAGCAGGAGAGGCCACAAGTATCTCATTAAGAGTATAGCTTACTGATCCAGCTGTGGGTGAAGTTCAGAAAAATGCATATGTTCTTGGTTTTATGTATGGAATGTGAGGGAAGCATAGAAACACAATACAAAGATGAATATTCGTTGTTAAACTCAGTGTTGGTGTTTGGTACAATAAACATTTATTGCCTATATATATTTAGTTATTTTCATTAAATTAGTAGCTAAAGTTGGCTATTTAAATGTTGTGGATATAGTATCCTGCCGATGGAAGTGAATGGTCACGAAGTGGCCCTCTGGTAGTGAGGACATTTTTTTTTGGCCCTCACTATCCTCAAAGTTGCCCATCTCTGACCTAGATTATATTTTGATTTTAGCCACTGCTAGCTTGAGCTATTGGGATTCTTTCCCTCCTTTTTTCTCTTCGGAGAAAAGGGGGGCAGGTACTGTAGGTTCTGAAGCCAAATGGCTATCGGTTAGCACACTTTAATGTGGTGTCAAGAACCTTGATAATGAAATTCATTTTTTAATGGGAAAGTAATTCTCCCTCCTTGGAACTATGGCAGTCAAGTTGGTTTTAGCCTTGAAACTGGTCAGCTTGCAGTCTCTATTCATTGATCTTTTTATGCTTTTACCCCTTCATTTCCTCTCTAATAAATCCAAACTCGTATCGTCTTTGACATCGATCCCACATAGGATTAATATTTAATTAACTAAGAGAGCCATCCATCCCTTTTTAAGAGTGGATCAGAAGTCATTATTATATGTTTGTTGTAATACACAAAGTAAATTAGCCAAAGCTTTCCAGCTTCTTCCAACTGGCTCTGTCATTTCAAACCTTTATTTAACCAGATTGGTCCCTTGAGATCATAGATCTCTTTTTCAAAGGAGACCTGCAGCAAATAGGTTCCACATGAAACATAAAACAACATAAAACAATAGAGGACATCATACAACATATTTACAGGCTACATTTACATACTTATCAACATTTACAAATACCCATAGTTTCAAAGAGCATTTCACTTAGACTTGCTTTAAAAATATGCAGAGGAATGAATGCTGAGTTTCAAATGTAGTTCAGGTTCAGGTTATTTATTTGTACCCGTAGGTAGATTCTGTTTGCAGAGAAAAAGACACAACGGTTCCATCCTGACACTAAAAACAAACACAAACAACAGACACATCACTAATAAAGGACAAGTAAAAGAACAAGTATACCCTGCTCAACCAAATCTCAAAATATTTGAAAAACATTTTAAGAAGGAAAACACTAGTACAAACATGGACATTCAAAATTCACAATTAAATAAATGAATAAAAATAGGCATCTGTGTTATGCTCCTATGATGTGTTAATTTGTGCAATAGCTGCTGGGATAAAACTGTTTTTATACCGCTTCGTTCTACTCCTCAGGACGAGTAACCTCCGGCCCAAAGGAAGAAGCTTGAATTCTGAGTGCAGAGGGTGGGAGTCATCGTCTAATATGGAGCTGGATAACCGCTGTAACTGCCTGAGGTACAGGGTCTCCAGGTTTAGCTGTGGCTCACCAATCAGTCTGCTGGACCACTTTATGATCTGACTCAGAGAGTTTCTGCTCTTTAAAGTCAGGTTACCAAACCATGACATTAGTGAAAAAGCCATAATTGACTCGATAAAAGCACGATAAAACATAATCATCATGGTTTTTTCAATGTTAAAATAGGACAATTTCCTAAGACAGTACAAACGCTGGTGCCCCCTTTTGCAAACAGCTTCACAGTTTGGATCAGAGCTCAATTTTGAGTCAATAATTGTCCCGAGATATTTGTATGATTGCACAAATTCTACTTTCTGATTCTGGATTGTTAAGACTTCATGTAGTATGTGGGGATGTCTTTTAAAATCAATGATCATGTCCTTGGTTTTGCTTATGTTCAGTTGTAGATAGGATTCCTCACACCACCTGATAAGTCATCAATGACAGGGCCGTGGTTGTTCTCATTGTCCTGGAGCCTACTAACAATTACAGAGTCATCTGCATACTTGAAAATAGTCCTATTTTCCCACCTACTTTGACACATATTAGTGTAAAGTATAAATAATAGTGGTGAAAGAGCACATCCTTCTGGGGAGCCAGTGGAGGAACTGACTTGATCAGATAAGGTCCCATTAACCCTCACTCTTTGTGTCCTATTGGTTAAAAAATCAAGAATCCAGCCCATAAGATTATTGCTTATTTCAAATTGTTCTAAAAGTCTGCCAATTAGAATATGAGGTTGAATTGTGTTAAAAGCAGAGGAAAAATCAACAAATACAAGTCTAGCATGAGATCCAATTCCCTCCAAGTGTTTAAAGAGTAAGTCAGATAAGGTGAACGTGGCATCTTCCACTCCTCTGTGTGGCCTGTAAGCAAACTGCATGGGATCGAGTACATGCTCAGTCTTCCTTAAGATTTCTGCTCTGACTAGTTTTTCCAATGTCTTCATTAGAATTGCAACTGGTCTAAAATCATTAAGAGCTTTGGGGCCTCTGGATTTGGCAACAGCATCCTTCCAAACCTTTGGCACATGCTGTGTCTGTAAAGACATATTAAAAATGTAGTGGAGCACAGGGCTAAGTTCTTTTGCGCAAAGTTTAAGTAAACGACTGCAGATGTTGTCAGGTCCATGACTCTTATTTATTTTTACTAAACGAAAGGCCTTTTCCACTTCCCTCTGATCTATGTTAAAATGCTTATGGTCTTCAAGTTTAAGCTTCAGTTCAGATATATTATTACTCAAATCAAATGTGTCAAATCGAGAAAAAAAGTGATTTTGGGCATTTGCAAACTCAACATCTGAATTAAAGCCATCCAGAGTCACATGGCAGCTATTCTTTGTTTCCCGAAGACCTGTTATGGTTTGCATGCTACTCCAGACTGAGCCAAGGTTGTTTGCAGCCATTTTGTTTTGTAGTTCAGATTTCAAATTCTGTTTAGCTTTCAGAATTTCTATTTTAAGTTCCCTATTAGCATCATGCAGATCTGAGGCACTTCCCTGTTTAAAAGCTTGTTTCTTTTTCTGAATGCTGGACTTAACCGAAGCTTCCAACGCCGCTGTGCGGACGGGTCGTAATTGATGGCAAACCTGCCCTGGTATACAGGGTAAGTGCTTTACAGTACGTAACACATCTCAGTGTGCTGTCTCAGTGCTAACTGTTCCAGGCAATGCATTCACAAAATAATAATAATAATAATGGATAACATTTTTTATTAGAGTGCGTTTACAGGTGCTCAAAGCGCTTTACAAATACACATTACACATATTAGACATGTAAGAGTCATTACTGTGGACATTACCCACAGGAGCAAATGCAGGCAAAGTGTCTTGCCCAAGGACACAGTGGCGGGATTCGAACTGAAGTTCACCAACGCCCCTTGATCTGATGACCAACGCTCTAACCACTGCCCCAAAACCACCCCCCCAATATACAAGATCACCATACTCCAACAGAGGTAGAAAGGTCACAGTGACTATCCTTTCCCTTGATCTGATGACCAACGCTCTAACCACTGCCCCAAAACCACCCCCCAATATACAAGATCACCATACTCCAGCAGAGGTAGAAAGGTCACAGTGACTATCCTTTCCCTGGCTTCAAAAGAGAAACAGGACTTGTTTCTGAAAAAGAAACCTAGCCTAACCCTCAGCTTTTTAAGCAGGTTATCGACCTGAAGTTTAAAAGTGAGACAATCATCAAGCCAGATACCAAGGTATTTATAACAGGCAACCAGTTCAAATATTATTCCTTGCACAGTTACAATATCCAAAGCAGTCTTTGGCGTCTTTTTAGCTTTTGAAAAAAGCATTACCTTGGTTTTATCAGCATTTAAAAGAAGCTTAGTCTGAATATTGCTCTGTCATAGAGCACTATTTTATTAACTGAAGAAAAGTCCTGAGCAATGTCTGAGTAAAGGAGATCACTGGATTACTTCTTATAATATATGAACAGATTCTTCTTATTCGGCAGATAATGGCTATTTTTAAATGTAAAATAGCCATTTTATTTCCTTTTAATCACACTGGTTGCTTTTCGATGTCCCAGGTGATGTTGGTTTTCAATAGGTATGCTACCTCTTGTTAAATATTCAGCAGAGAAGCATAGCAAGGGCATATATAGTCAATCCTGTTGGGCTTTACATGTTAAGCTTCCCTATAGGCTTACCCAGCGCCATATAGATAGAAGAGTTACGACAGCGGAAGTCGAAAAACGGTTATCGTCACGTGGTTCATGCAGACAAGGATCGTTCCCCGGAAGTTCATTGCGGGCAATGTGAATGCATTGATAACAGGAGATAGAACTACGATTTTTGTTAATTATTAGTGAATAAAGGTTTTGATTTGCAATATTTATAAAACAAATCGATATGTGTATGTATTTACATCAATATGTTTTAAAAAATAAAATAGAATTTGCTAATATTAAGTGATAATATTAGGATTAGTGTGAACAACTAGTTTACATGTTAGGCTAACAGTGCCTTGGTTAAAGAGCCTGTTGCTGTTTATAGCTTTGAATTCTTTAAAACCAATATTATCTTCTTAAACCTGTATGGTAGTCAGGAGCATCACTTTCTAATGTTTAATATATTTAGAGGGAGGGGATCTAAAGGAATGCTTCAAAATTCAGATTAGATTCATTTCTACCATTTTCTTAAATTCATGTTAGTTTCAGTAATCCCATGGTAATTTAGGACACAAGTTATCTAAATGACTAATGTCATCTTTATGGCTTTCAGAAAGGACAGGAGACCGACAGGTGACTATCAAAGGACTAGCAGCAGCAGCAGCAGCAGCAGCAGCAGCATGATGATGATGTTAAATGTGTTGTTTTAGGAACATCCATTGCAAATACATGGAATTCAATAAACATTGAATAGCATATCATGCAGTTTGTCTGCATTTTTCCTCCGTGTTGTCCTGGTTTGCTGTGCTGCCTCCTAGTCGCCACCATGGTTTGCTGTGCTGCCTGGGGATGCTCAAATCGCTCCGAGAAAGGAGTACGAATGTACGGCTTCCCCACTGACACAGAGCGGAGGAAAAAATGGCTTGCTCAAGTCAGCAGGAGGAATTTCACGACCAACAGCAAAAAATATGTGAGGTTATTATATACAAACACTGCATTTGCACTTTTTCACAAAACGAAAACCACACCATTGGGAAAGCTTAATGTTTTGTTTAATACAAAAAAACAGGGAAAGGCTTGAAAAACACAGAGTTGAGACTCAGGGTGCAGGGTGAGGGTCTCAGTACAGGTATTCAGGCTCCATTGATTCCCCTGGTTCTTGTGCTGAAAGAGGGAGTAACAGACAGGAGAAAGGGTTATACAGATCTATATAGCACACCTATTGGATGGGAAATTGCCTTGGGGAGATAAGGTGTGGTCTTTGTTCCCAACTGAAGTTATGGAACTTTATTATTTGTGAGTTTAACAAAGTATGACAAATGGCATCAGTAACAGATGTGATATGAATTTCTATAAAGTTGTCTCACATTCTTGGTCATATTTTATATACAGTATGTAATGAGTATAACATGTCCAGTAAGTATAAAGTGTTTCCTAATACTGTGTATTCAACCACTATGGAATATGTATGTGGGCAGACAAAACTGAGTTGTTCTGTGTGTGAAGTAACCTCAAGTCACTCCGCAGGCACATTTTGATGCAGACCAGTTTGTCAAGACAAAAAAGGGCAAGACTAGGCTGAGAGCAGAGGCTATACCCACCATCTTCGTGCATCGCCCTGTGGTCAAAAAGGGAAGGGCCCCTGCACCACGATTCACCCCGGGACCTGTATCTACAACGCCCATAGCTCATGATCACAGCTATAGTTTGAAAGGTGACACAGGTATAATAAGTATGAACTCTTAGTAACAAAAGTCATATTTCTTATTTTTAAGTGGTATAATATTTTAAATGTTCGAAAATCTACAGTGCCATGTCTTCTACTTACATTAGTCTCAAAGATTGAGGGAAGAAGGGATGAGGAGACTGAGAGAAAGGAAAGTGAGGGTGAAGAAAGAGAGGACATGGCTAGTGAGGAGAGACAGGGAGGGTGGACACCACCCACTCAGCCAGCAGCCAGTCAGCATACGAGGGAACCAGCAGCCAGTCAGCATACGAGGGAACCAGCAGCCAGTCAGCATACGAGGGAACCAGCAGCCAGTCAGCATACGAGGGAACCAGCAGCCAGTCAGCATACGAGGGAACCAGCAGCCAGTCAAACAGATCTATTAAAAAAATTAAAGAGAAAATTAAAGAGCCAAGAAGGAATCACCAAAAAAGCAAAGTCTGCACTAAGAAAAATCAGGAAGGAAAATGCAGCTCTCAAGAAAACAATGAAAATTAGGGACAACAAATATAAGAAAACGTTTTAAAAAGACCAACTTAAGGCATTAGGCAGACTCACCACAAGGGGGATGAAATGGAGCAATGAGACAATTAAGAAGGCTTTAAAAATGTGCTTTGCGTGCGGACCAACGGGTTACAAAACTCTGCAGGAATTGCAGATTCCCCTTCCAGGATTAAGGACACTGCAAAGAAGGATGCAATGTGTTAAGTTTGAGCCTGGTGTGTAACAGCTAACATCAATGCCCCTCCACCCGTAACATCACTGCCCCTCCAACTGCCAACATCACTGCCCTCCACCTGCCAACATCACTGCCCTCCACCTGCCAGCACCCAGCCAGAGGAGCGTAAACAACAAAAACAAGCAAGGTGTCCCGTCATGTACCTGGAAGTTTGGGTTGGCAAAATGGAGTAAGAGAGGGACTTGAAAAACGTTGGTGGCTCTCTACTCATGTTGTTACAGTTGTCTTGGTTACAGCTCTCAAGTTTTTTTTTGTTGCCATTTCCACATCTTTAGAAAAGATGAAATAAATGAAGTGAAATCAACCTCTTCTCTGGAGAACAAACTTTGATTTCTCTATCTTGTGAGTTTGCAGTCTTGCAGTTTGCTCCTCCACCTGTAACATCACTGCCCCTCCACCTGCCATACAGTAGGTTACTAACAAGATTACTTATATAATACAGTGATAGAATACATGTTTAGTATACTTACTTATATAAAACAGTAGTATTAAACTTACCTTGTGTTTTCACTCTCACTTAAGTCCCTCTCCCTTTGCCATCAATCCAAAATCAGCTGGGCTGCAACATTATACAGACAGGTAATAATCAACATAATCACAAGGACACAATATGGCTCTGCTAAAAACACTCACTCTTACACGCACCAAAGTTATATTTATCTAATATTTAACTCCCTCCACCCCCGCATACAATCCCTTTTAGAAGACCCTCTTCTCTAATTCAACAACGTTGGACGAAATGACATTAAGAAAACGGAATTTACAATTAAAAGGCTGTTCAACGTGTGTTGCTAACTTGATCCGGAATCCTAGCTTTATCTGTTATCTGTAAACGTTCCCTAAATCTACTAATTTAGGGATAATCCACTGACATCCTTTAATACACATGTTAATTTGAATCAGATGTACTGATAATATCCGCAATATAAATCTTTAAACTTCTTCTTACCTTTAAAAGTCCGTCACGAACGGTCTATTATGCTGCAACTCTACAGCTCTGCTAGCCTTGGTGCTAACTTCCGGGGAACGATTGAGAGGCTCCACGATCCGCCATTGCTGTAAAAAAGTGGTCCATTGGAGTGAACGGAGATGACGTAACTCTCAGTCTATACGGCGCTGGGCTTACCCTACTTCATACAACAATGGGCTGCTCCCGTGTTATTGCCACAATAACTCTACACGTTGCAGAGACTTTTACCTGAGATTGTTTGGGAATAATCATATTTTATTGGATGCCAGTGTTATTGGAAAGGGGAAATCACAGGCAGCACCCTACATATCAATGCAGGTGCCTTGGTTGGCCACAATATCAGGCTAGTATTGTATATGGTATTGTGTTTTAAAGTGATCTTATCAAACTTAATGAAGATTGAATACGTTACATAAAACAGAAATTGCTTAAACACAATCAACAAGCAAAGTGCAATTTTTTGAAATATTTATGTTGCACAGTGGCTATTACTAACCCGATGCAAAGCAGTGTAATACTTATTCTAAAAATATACTTTTATCCAATCTGAAGCTCTACACTAACAAGCATACTTTTTCTATATTGAACAAATATCTTTCACTACATACTTTAAGTTTATGTACTTTCCAGTTTGGGCCAGAGTGAACTTTGGCGCTCGGAGTGACTATTTACAACCAACCCTAAGGCTCTTGACAAAATACGTTTGACTTGACTTGGATCTCTGGCCAATAACAACAATATTGAATAATTTATTGAAAATATTATCTTCTTTTTCTTGAGTAAGTTTGTGAAATTGTAACTTTTGCTTTGACTTGAACAATTTGGTTCGCCCAACAGCTTACCTGGTAGAACTTGCAGCCCATAGCCTGGTACTGTATACCTGGGTTTGAATCCAACCACGGGAAACTTTTACACACGTGATACCCTCTGTGTCATGTCTCGAAAGATCATTGTAAAGTTGTATTCTTTAAATTAGCTTTTGTCATGTCCCTTTGTCTTGTGCCTTCCTGTTTTATTTTGAAAAGTAATTCTCCCTCTCGTTTCAGGTCGCTGTGCTTCCCGCCCCTATGTGTCTCCTTGTGATTGTTTACCCCGCCCTGATTGTTTCCACCTGTGCCCCTTACCTCAAGCCTGATCCATGTTTGTTGTTTTGTTTCAGCTCCTTATGGTAGTATTTAGTTTTCCTCGAAAGAGAGATTTTTTGTTCTCTGTTTTGTTACTGTGAAATATCCAGTAAAGTACTTTATTTTTTAAACCATCTGAGTCTGAGTTGTGCATTTGGGTTCATGCCTCTGAGTTCACCCCTTGACACTCTGTTTCCCCCTTTCAAACGTTTCTCCATAAGGGCACTGGTGGTCACAATAGATCTAGTGTAATGTGTGTGCATATATTTATCGAGTCATGCACTGTAAAACCCGATTAGTTCGGAGTACTCAAAACTTTTGTGGAAACGGATAACCACCAAAGTTTTAAGTAAACTAACTTAAGACTATAGAGTAAATGATTGATCAAAAATTACAAGTTACTTAAACTTAAAACTTTAATTTTTATTTGTGTATTATTCAAGTATACTGTACTTATAAAGATTGTTTGACATATTTAAAAAATGTAATTTCTCCATAATGAATTAGTTTGATGCAAAAGTACTTAATTGCATGAATATTGAAATCAACAAATATATTTCTAGATAACTCAATATTTTCTTATTTATTTACAATAAAATAATAATAAGTACAAAATACTCAAAGAACTTCAACAACTTCTGTAGACTTTTTTATTTTGTATTTATTCAGTCTTAAATTGTTCATCCAATCAAAACATGAATTCTAAAACATGCAATTTCTTACTGCAACACTTTTTTTTTTTTTAAAGATCATCAAACTGTAAGTTACATTTCAAATTAAAATAATTAGAAATTAAAATACATTTTTCAAAAGGTACTTATTGTTCACAAAAAAGTAAAATTAATACAAATTAGTTATATTTTCTATTTGTAAAAAGAAACATTTCAAGGAGTTTTGCAAGTCGTTTGAGTATTTATTCCATATCCTTGATATCAGACGGCAGCTGCCTACAGTTGGCTCTTTGATTTCACTTGTTAGATATATGGTCACACTAGTTTGGCACTCTGCTTTACTAGTTGAATACACAATTATACTAGTCACTCTTTTTCAGCAACTAGTGGCACTTTTGTCCGACTAGTTACCACATAAGCCTTACTAGTGACGCCAGGAGCAGCACTAGTAGCACCAAAGTCCCAACTTGAGTTTTTGCAGTCCTGTTAACTTTTAGTGTCACTAGTACGGTCAGAGGGTCACTAGTTCATCAAAAAAGCTTACAAGTTGGGACTTTGGTGCTGCTCCCAGCGTCACTAGTAAGGCTTATGTCGTAACTAGTCAGACAAAAGTGCCACTAGCGGCTGAAAAAGAGTGACTAGTATAATGTGTTTTTCAACTAGTAAAGCAGAATGTCAAACTAGTGTGACCTGTATATCGAACAAGTGCAATCAAAGAGCCAGTTAGTTTAGATAATTGCTGTCTGATATCAAGGATATTAAATAAATACTTTAAATAGTTAAAGTTGTTAGAAATTCAAATCAATGTTTTGACGGCATAATTTAGTTTAAACATACCGTCAGTTTAAATGATGTTTTATACTGAAAAACCAGAAGTTCTCCCACACAACTGGTTGTCAAGCTTTTATTCTGAAAATCCTTCATCTCCGGTTAGCATTTAGCATGTGGCTAATATTCCATTTCCTATAGAGGTGAATTTAGTAGTGATATGACACAGAGCGTTGCACACCGAAACCTACTGATTTCAACACTACAACAATAGATGTCGAGATATTATTATTTCTGAATATTAAATGAAGGTACAGTTTATTTGAAAACGTTTTGTTTACAGACGTGGATAGCATGTGACAACATCCGGAACTACCGGAAATGATAACTGCTGTGAAGTATTTCCAGTATTTTTAAAGTATTGATTACAACGTTTAAAATGCAATAAATTAAAAGTAATGAAAGACAATATGAGGAGGAAAGGCGTGTTTAGTTATATATTGAATGTACAATGTCTGAATCCTCTGTTATGCGCAACAACGGACATTAAAGACGTGGAGGGCCGGCCCCCAGCAGCGCCAACCGGCCCACGGGGAGAAGCCAGAAGAGGATATTTAAGAGCTTTAAGTGTGTTTCTCGCTCTCTTTCCTTCGCTCTCGAGAGCCCGAGAACACAGCTGTTTTTCTCACTGAACAATATTCTGCTTGTAACATTACCGCGCCTTTTCTAATTAAAGTCCCCATTTGAACGTTCTCAGAGACTCCATTCTTCTCCTTACTTTTAAAGCTTCTCTCCTGGATGCGAGAATAACGAACAAAGCTATCAAAGTGCAAGCATGAACAACTGTAGGCACAGGGTTTCAGTGGTTTACCACCATCAAGGACCATCAGCACCTTCAGTGCAAACATGAACAACTGAGGTAGATTTAGACATATTCTACCAAATGTAAACATCATTCAACTGCTTTCAGCAACAAATTAACTGTGCAAAACAAACATTGGCATGTGCAAAGTTTCAACCTGTAACACTGCCTACTTTTTCAGAAACAGGTAATTTTTTCGATTGAGTAGGCAGGGTTTCAGTGGTTTACCATCATCAAGGCCCATCAGCACTTTCTGTATGAAAGTGAAAGTGTTGATGAGTTTCTTGGGGTCGTCCAAATGTAACACGTACATCAAGCCAAACAACAATGCAAAGGAATCCGCCATCCTGGGGATATTGCTGATGACGAAATCACCTTCCACCAGAATAGCAGTACTTGCCGGACCGAGATCAACTTGACTTGGAGTGCCCTCGGTGACCATGCTGACAATATCTACCGGTGTGTTGGTGATGTCTGGCCGGTCCACCTCCTCTACCTGGAAATGCATAGATTCCAACAGTAAGGTTGACTTGAGGTAACTAAACAATCTCATTCACATATTCCTCAACAGGTAAGTATATAGGAAGGTATTTAAAAAATGTGTTTCGGTGAACCTTTCTTTTAAATATCTGAAAATATTTTTGATTGCTCCCGTCTGTTTGTTTTTTTTAAACTGGAAGGGTAAAATAGCTAAACAGTTTCTTACGAGCACACATTCTGACCTCACTAGCAGTACTTTGGGTGCACTAAATACTTACGCTCCAAGACTTGAAGAATTGTGGGTCCTCCTCACGCAGGTATAATGGAAGGGCTCGAATGGGTGAATTGCGTTTCATGTGGACATCCTGTACTTCCTGGAAAGACAGGCAAAAACTAGCATAATTAAGGCAATGGCTTTTTAAATTAATGTATACATATTTATTTGTGATGGTTGTCAAATTCAATTAATAATTTTGAATATTTGTTTTCCCCCTAAAATACAATCCAGTATATTTTACAATATCTGTTTATTATTTGTGAATTTGAATGAATGTGGTTTTGTTTAAAAGTAAATAAGCATTGATACTATGGTGTGTTCCAATCAAGTATTTTAGCCTCGGCTGTCATTGGAAAAACTTGATTTGGACCAAACTTCTATTAAACTCACCCGAGATCACAAATCCTTAGGATTTCACGCAGGG
This sequence comes from Notothenia rossii, assembly GCF_949606895.1. NCBI lineage: Eukaryota > Metazoa > Chordata > Actinopteri > Perciformes > Nototheniidae > Notothenia > Notothenia rossii. Next base: position 55,465,861 of record NC_136901.1, on the reverse strand, counting down.
CCTCAGATACCTTGCCAGTGCGTGCCGCCTTCTGCATGTACAAGGCAATCAGTCGCAGGGTGTGTCCGTCTACTTCAGAAAATAACTGGTGTTCCGTAGGTTGACGTTTGTGATTCGCTGAAACTCGGCACAAACCTACAGGAACACACAAATGTATAAAGATCATTAATGGATATGCAACTGTACAATTATTAGTGATTCAACCTGTTTTGTTGTTTCCGTAAAAATATATTGCAACATGATCATATTCAAAGTATTCATTTAATTTGTATTATTATTTATATTATAAAATACATATTGTTTTATAATATATTAACATTCAACAACAACCCTGTTCCATTGTGTGCAAAGTAGGCAGTTTTTGCAAGCAAAATTGGGAAACGGTGTGCAGACTATGAGAAAGATGTGACAAGGGACAGAAAAGAGAAAGATTAAAACGTCTGAGAGCGTCTGTGTTTTACCTGTGATTCCTTCCGGAGAGCCGGCCATTTCTCTAAAAAGTCCCCGACCAAGGGATTTTCCTGAACGATCTCCTGGCGACGAAGGGCAAAAGTCGTCTGAGCTTTTCTATCAAGATGAGGTTCTTCTCACTTTTCTCAACTTCCTGCAATGATAAATGATCGAAATGTAAAAAAATGCAAGAGTCAGAGACACATGGCAAAGGGCTAGCTCTTGAGTACTGGCTATGCTTCAAACGATAGTGCCTAAATAACTGAGCCCGGGTGTCTGACGAGACAGCACACAATTAGCACTTCCACGCCATTGAACCTTGTCAACCATGCAACTTCAACAAAGCATGATGATCGGATCTGTAGAAAGGCCAGTTCTGTTCAAGTTACCTTGAATCTTGAGTCTCACTGCTATGCACCAGCTTCACCCTACGACAAAAAGAAATGTGCAGAGTTTTAATACATGTTTGCAGTTTTCATTAGCTTACTGTCATTAGCAAACATGCCTGTGTGTAAGCCTCAACGTAATTGTGCAAAACAGCTCTAGCTAGCCACTAGCTTAATTCAGGAATAACATCACATTTACCAGATAACAGCGGATAAAATTAAGCACCAGCAACACACTTATAAACAGTAGGGCTGCCGTTCACTGATAGGAGTTACTAGCTAAAGTTAACATGCTGCAGCTCTGACATTAACGTCTTTATACTCCATTGAACCATTTCAACCATGCAACTTCAACAAAGCATGATGATCGGATTACTGTAGAAAAAGCCAGTTCTGTTCAATGTTCTGAATACCTAATTAAATAAATAAAGTTACTGGAAAAAAGTTCAAAATTAATTAAATGAAAAAACAGAACACAGTATGGGATAGCAATAAGTTACCTTGAATATTGATGAGTCTCACTTCTATGCACCAGCTTCACCCTACTGCAAAAATAAATGTGCAGAGTTTTAATACAAGCTTGCAGTTTTCATTAGCTTACTGTCACTAGCATCAACGTAATTGTGAAAAACAGCTCTAGTTAGCCACTTGCTTAATTCAGGAATATTCAGCAATGACATCACATTTACCAGATAATGGCGTTAATAAGCACCAGTAAGAAACACACTTTTAAACAGTAGGGCTGCCGTTGACTAATAGGAGTTTCTAGCTAAAGTTAACATACTGCTGCTGTAACGTTAATGTTCTTACAGTACTTAACCGGCAGTCCGACATTAAAAAAATAGCGCGAAGCAGCCGGTAACTGCGGCGCTGTGCACGTAACTCTGAATTTAACAATGGGGTCTAACGATCACATATGATCATCGGGTGGTATATCCTTACAATATTATAACAAGAAAAACAGTTTTAACGACTTATTTTGGTACTTACAAGTTAAACGATGTGTTGAATCCCTTCGCTTGCAAGAGCCGCCATGTTGGATGGATTTTTCTCGATTCGTCGCAACGTCATGACGCAATGATGTCAGACGCTGCGTGACTGTTCACTCAGAAGTTTTAATTCAAATGTGAATATTAACTCATTCACTGATCCACATAAAATTAAACAGCACTTTTCGTAAAAAGAACGTATAAGTTTATTGTTCGGTTGACTTGATATTTGGTTTGGATTGCAGTAACCATAATACTTATGAGTTAGTAGTACTGTTGGGGTTTACAGTGTGCATCAGGTCGTCCTTTTAGTTTTCTTCCTCCTTTCTAGTTCTTATTCTTGACACCCTCCATCTTTCAATATGTGGTTTGGTCCCTGTATGTCTCCAATAAAAATATGTTCACTATAAGAGAAGGTACTTAGCAGTTTTTTTCACAGTGATTTCCCTGTAAAGCTTGAAAAAGAAAAACAGAACTTCTGTTAGGGATTTGGATCACTAACATGAGTATGAGGGTTTCAGCGCTCTTTGCCCTATTTGCACAGTGAAAATATATTTCCAGGTCATCTTAGGATAAAAGGCACTGAATAAAGACTTTCTCATGCTTTTAAAACAGCCGGTTTCTGAAGTATCTTTGGTTCCTCAGATATTGCTCAGCACTGGCCATTCATGTCTTTATGACCTCCGACTTCTCAACTTGGACCCTGTTCAGCTGCCTAAGGACTTCCTGCTCCTGTGTGTTTCATGTGCTGGATTGGCAGAATCACATTTCCCCAGTGTCAGCTGAAGAACAACCACAGTATTGTTATTCATCGCTTCAGAGGTCCAGCTGATCCGCACAAGAGCGGTCTGTCACTCTGTGGTCCAACCCTGGGGGGGTTCAATCAATGATTGGTTTTGGAAATCATTTGGTGCAGTATGAAAGAGATTCATTTGTATAATGTGGTGGTTTTGTCAAACCCTGTGCTGCTTTATCAACATACTTCAGAAATAGTGCAAAAATATATTTCAACCAAATACTTTTAAGCTCTCTTAAGTCTTAAGAAGACCTCTAGTCATTTGTAATACCTGTGGAGGTTCTCTGTGATCTTAATCTATCTTCTGTGAATGTGCCACAAAGTGTCTAGTCATGATAATAGTAGTCCTGTGAGTCGGTATTTGTGATTTAGCTTATTTGTCTGCCTATTTTCTGGTAGAGAATTCTTAATTGGCTGGAACGGCAATATAAAAAAAAAAGAGGGTACCTGGATCCTTTTTATCAATATTGCAGTAATAAAGGGTGGGATGATCGCAACTGGTGTTTCAAGTCTAAGGTATGTACCGATGCACACACAGCACCCATAGACATACAATTGGAGAGATGTTCCGAGTGAGTCGACTACCCGGACGCCAGGCAAAATCTGTGTTCTAAAACCATCGAAGAAGTCAACCAAACAGAACTTTACTAATCTCAGCTAAACATGAACTGCGTCCATCTGAACAGTATAAACTGACCCTAATAAGACGTGCTTTGAATTCATACCAACATGAACTAATAATTGGCCATGAGGACATGTAAGAGGGCCAACTGAGGTATCTCTACGCTCTGGAGTGTAAGGAATAAATCAACACAGCCTGATTGACCTTACAGAAGCAGGTCACGTCACTCCACTGCAACAGCAGGAGGTGTGGTGGGGAATACGAAATACACACACACACACACACACACACACACACACACACACACACACACACACACACACACACACACACACACACACACACACACCAGCCCTAGTGTCCAATCATCTGCCAAGAAGTACGCTCCTTTCTGTTGAGACGCCATCCCAGAATGGTCAATAGCTGCCACACTGTAATGGATTAGACTACATGTGGTTGGGGTCAGATTATCCCACCTTAAATCCTTCAATCATCAGAGACATTTTCAACGTTTGTAAGACGTATCCCAGATGCCACTGATCTTAATAAATGGAGTTGGGATTTTCTTCCTCCCACAAAGTATTTTCTTCCTCCCACAAAGTCTTTATCAGAAAGCAGTTTACGTTGCCTGTGTCTAATTTATCATAAAGGTCAGCTTCTGTTTCTGTGGCAATTTTTTCCAGAAAGGGCAGACACAAACCTTATTATAGTGCTGTCCTGTTTGCAAACAACCGAGACTAATAGGGTATTCACTGCATCCAATTTCCTCGCGAGATTAGTATGGGCTTAGATATGTCTGTTAATTATTTGTGTGAACATAAAAATAATGTGTGTAAATACAGAGCTCTCAAGCATTTCACTCCATTCACACGCTCACACGCCACACCTTGTATTTCACACGCAGAGATTTCTTTCCAGGGTAGGGACCGCCCACCAAGTTGCGCCGCAATTTTGTAAACAAACTAGGCTTGTTTGAGACACGTGCACTCCACTAGCATCCCCCCCCCGTTGACATTCGCGATACAGTGGGCTTCATACTCCACTAGCACCCCCCCCCCGTTGACATTCGCGATACAGAGGGCGTCATACTCCACTAGCAGCCCCCCCCGCCCCCCGTTGAAATTCGCAGTACAGAGGGCTTCATTTCATGGGAACTTTGAGGGGAGCCAGAAGAAGATTTGCTAACTCACAAATACATTTGCAAATGTAAAACGGATCTGCAAATACGTAAAATATTTTTACAAATAAAAAAAAAAGATCTTTGAATATCTCTTTAACATTTACAACTTTCGATCAGGCATTTGTGAATCCATTTTGTATTTGTCGACCAAAAATGCACTTGTGGATCTCAAATCTCTGCTCGTGGATCGTCTCATTACCGAAAACGTTTCCATCCATCTATCTATCTATCGGTAGGTAGGTAGGTAGGTAGGTAGGTAGATATAGATAGAGAGATAGATAGATAGATAGATAGATAGATAGATAGATAGATAGATAGATAGATAGATAGATAGATAGATAGATAGATAGATAGATAGATAGATAGATGGATGGATAGATACTTCATTTATCTCAAATTGTGAAATGTGTGGAAACAAGTATAACATTAATAAAAGCAATAGACAGGAATATATGCACAGTAGAAAGGACACGATGAATATTATAACATTTAATGTAGCCTTACTATGAAAGCTGAGCTAATACGGGGCTTTTCTACAGATTACCTTACCACTGCACTGGTAAGGTAAAACTAGGCCGATTAATAAGATGTGAAGTGCTTTGTAACTTTGACCCACTTGACTGAATACACAAAAAACAATGAAGAAAGAGTTATCTCTGGGCTGCTTCGCTGCCAGCTGCTCAGCCGGAAGTGGCGTAGCCTCTACTTCAGCCGCGGCGCCAGGATTTCAATTTTGGGTGGGCCAATGTAATTTCGGCTGGGCCTGTTCTAATAGATGTTTCTCGTTAACAAAAATAAAATAAAAACAAATTCCTGCATATCATTGTAGGCAACTGTGGAATGCATATTTCCTATAATAAAGACACTTTTTCTAAACCCTTCTCTTTTAAACATTTTCACTTATAGGCTTAAATATTATTTAAATAGTGAAGCGGCACGGCACGCCGCAATGAGTGAAATTAAATGTTATACTGCATTTTGTTTTGGTTCACAATACATTGATACATTTAGAAACGAAGAGCATACAACGGCAGAATATTGAATAATGAGTGAGCACCTGATGTAGGGCCTATGTCTGTGTGGTTAGACCGCAGCCTGCTGTCCTTTTTAGCGGATCTAGCAAAGTCAGCGGCCTGTGCGTAAATGGCACTGGTTCTCTGAAGCGGGACTTTTCAGAGGCTGCAGAGATTTGATGAGCTGAAGCCTGAATGTACATTTCATACTAAAGCAGCTGGCAGCAGATATTGTTGCTTCACACTCATAAGCTTTGCTGATTTGGGCTGGAGAATGCCTGCCGCGTCAGGGTGCGCTCTGGTAGTTGCAAATGGCACGACATGTTAGCTCTACGTTTCTTAATCATTTTTCTAGATATTTAGTCTCAATATAAAATGCATTTGTGCAGCAGATATAACATTAGAAAACTGCAGCCTGGTAAAACGAGGGAGAAAAGACGATCCTTTCATCTTTCACCTGTGTGTGCTCATACAACATGGCCATTGGTAACTATAATATATTATAACAATGTTGAGTATTAAATAGGAGAAAGTCTTTCCAGTTTTACGAAAACAAATGTTAAGGCTGTGCAAAGGTTTAGTTTAACATTTATAACATTTCTGAACAAAAACATCCACAGTAAACAGCTAATGTAGCAAGGAATACAATAGAAAAACATTAATATATATAAATATATAAAACAAATCACTGTCAGGTTGGTTCACACACTGCTTCATGACAGCTATTTAAAAAGTAAATGCAAATAAATTAAATGTATTTCAGTAAATTATTCTAGTTATACCTTAAAGGCATAGCCTACTGTATATTATTCCGCAGGCACTAAGAAAATGCTGATATTGTATGTAGGCAGGTTTATGTTTCTCATCGATCATTTTTACATAAAAGGCAAACCCACTAAATACAGTGCAACTTGGCACAATTGTAGCCTATGTCTTTTAATGAAATCAGACTCAATATACACATAAAATACAAAACACAACTTATTTTGATTATTACAACTGTTCAGTAGCACAAGGAACTCACTGTAAAAATAGTTTAGTCAACTTTTGCATTTTTTTTTGTTGGTGAAACTTACTTTTTTTTGTTTTCCTCTACTCAAGAATGTGTTACTTTGCTAACACTTAAAAAATAGGTGTCAAGTGGTTCCAAGCAATTTTAAGAGTTTAGTCAACTTTTGCATTAGTTTTGAGTTGGTGAAATTTCCTTTTTTTTGTTTTCCTCTAGTCAAGAACGTGTTACTTTGCTAAGACTTAAAAAATATGTGTAAAGTGGTTCCAAGCAATTGCACGGAGTTGGGTAAACTCACTAACGCGATTTTTTTTTTCAGGTGAAAAGATTTGAGCCTTCAATTAAAAGCCAAGATATGAAGTGTAACCAATGCAAATAACAATCTGCTAAGAACCACATAAGAAAAGAATAAATAAAGTAAATTATAAAACACAATTGAGTTGCAGGAACCTACAGATGTAGCGATTCATTTCAGACAGTTTGAAACGCGAGGGCCGTGATTGGTACGTGATCTGCCCTCGCTCAAGGGAAAACCTCCAGCTTGACTTGAGACTGCAATGGATCATTGATCCACCAGGGGATGCAGTGGGGTTCCACACTGGAGCTCATATGAAATAAAGTCAGATACAAGTACGCTGGATGTACAGCGGAACTTTGTTGAGATCCATATGTCACGGATATCATACTCTGTGCTAAATAAGAGACATGTAATCATTTACAAAACATCACCATATTGTTATTTAACAAAATAATGTTGTTTAGTCGAAAAAAACGAACGGGAGGAAATGCAGCCCGGCTCTCGAATTTTAATCCTAATTTAATAATCATCTTCACCACGATCATTTATGTTTATGTTCGCCGAATTGACAAGAAATCACTGACACATATGAATATACTGTATTCAACTTCATTAAAACGTTATTAACGTGCCTAAACTCAGTAATTCATTAAAAATATTTATATTTTAATGGAGCCTTGTCGGCAGATCAGGATCCCAACGCGCAGCGGAGGGATCTTGGTCTGCGTGACGGGTGTTACTTTTCCAATAAGGAAGAAGTCGCTGCAAATTATCCCGCTTATTACATGGCCACATTCTCAACAAAGTAACGACATGACTCCCAATATTAATTTAAATGCGTTTATGGATTTAGAAAATGTTTTTATTGATTTAAAAAATAGTTGTATTGATTTAAATTGACATGCATCCGCTAAGAAAAATAGTCCGTTGTTACCGTTTTTTAAACAGTGTGAATGAAACGGCAGCTCTCTCCCCCCTCCCCCCCTGATCTTTCTTCTCCAGCAGCTAAATTAACTGTAGGTTACTCTGAGTGACCATAGACTGTATGTGACAAGCTTACAGTTAGTGACGTAACAACACCATAAAAGCTGGTGGGTTGAAAGCAATACGGGAGGTAAAAATAACTAGAATAATTGTGATTTTTTTGAATGCAGGACTTTTACTGTAACAGAGTATTCCTACACTCTGGGACTATTACTTTTACTCAAGTACAAGATCTGAGTACTTTTACTTTTACTCTAGTACAAGATCTGATTACTTCTACTTTTACTCAAGTACAAGACCTGAGTGCTTCTACTTTTACTCAAGTACAATATATATATATACTTATACCACCTCTGTTTATAGCCTATGAAAAAAACTATTAGAAATAGAGGGCTAAAGCTAACGTTAGCAGATAGTGACAATGTAGGCTATGCTAGCTAGCTAGCTCAACGATTCCTTAAATAATATTGCCACAGAAAAACTTTTCAGTTCACATCACGCTCTGCCGCTCCGACAGGGAGCTCTGCTCTGAACACCTGAGCGGCCCGTTCTGCACCAGCGGTCCAGTCTGTGCCACAGTGACTCCGGACGCGCAGTTAATATTAACGAACGCACCCGTAGGTAATGTAGCTGCTGAAGCTAGACCATCATCTCGGAGCATCAGAGCCTTATTATACATCCATGAGAGCAGAGCCGACAGGCAGGAAGACTCGAGCACACAGCTCGCACTTCATTATAATATATAAAAAAAGAACACCATGCGTGTCATGATGGCACATAACAGCTCACGGCCGCAGATCACTCCGGGTCCCAGACCCCCCCATACCCCAACAATGTTTTTATTGCAGATCTACATGAATCACACAAACTACCTATTTTGGATTCAAAACGGCGAATTTCGCCGAAAGGTGACAAGTTTGCACATAACATCTGAAACGATGTAACAACATAATACACTTGTGGGGATGCAGCTTGGGACGTGAGGAGTGAGGAAGACGGCTTTGAGAGTTTGTGCACCAGTCTGCCTTGATCTATGAATTCATGTCCGTGACACTCACTGCTGCCCACAGCTGTTTTATAGAAGGAAAACCTCCTTCACTTCATGAAAGTGTTTTAACCACACACACCTCTATACACACACACACACACACACACACACACACACACACACACACACACACACACACACACACACACACACACACACACACACACACACACACACACACACACACACACACACACACACACACACACACACACACACACACACACACACACACACACACACAATTGACATGAAATCACTGACAAATATGAATATACTGTATTCAACTTCATTAAAACGTTATTAACGTGCCTAAACTCAGTAATTCACTAAAAATATTTATATTTTAATGGGGCCTCGTCGGCAGATCAGGATCCCAAAGCGTAGCGGAGGGATCTTGATCTTGAAAAATAGTCCGTTGTTACCGTTTTTTAAACAGTCTGAATGAAACGGCAGCTCTCAGCTGTGTATTTACACAACTAATGGCCCATCAATCACAGCTCTCTCCCCCCCTCCCCCCCTGATATTTTTTCTCCAGCAGCTAAATTAACTGTAGGTTACTCTGAGTGACAAGCTTACAGTATACACAACACTGTCATTGCAAGTGACCCTCAGTTAGTTGACTTTTATGTTCAACTGCTAAATTCGTTACTGATAAAAAAGGGCTTCTACTGTACCTAATTACCTTAACACTAGAACCGCCAGAGGTTTTTGTATAGGCCTACCTTAACCCGACAATTCCCGCTATTAGAATGCAATTTTTAACAACATAGGGTGCTACATAACACACTTTCAGGAAAAGTCACGGACTGGGAGACTTTAATATTTTATTGAAAAAAAGTTACATTGCACACACACAACACACATCACACAAATTGACCCAATTGGCGGTTCTAGTGTTAAATAAACTCACTAATTAATGAAACCAGTTCAATACGCATTATTCTTATTCTTATCATTCTTTATGAGCCCAGAAATAGTCTTAAAATCAGATTTGTTTTTTAAATGAAATCTGACGGCAGGCAGTTAGCTCTGATCACCTATGATAAATGCGCCACACCTAATCGCTGGCCATTCAGCCACAGAGGTCCGTCTATACCAGGGGTTTTCAAAATGTGGGTAAGTGAGCCTCCCCTCAGAGAACATAAGAACAGCCACGCCCCCCCTCCCAATTATTATTGCTGTTATTATTATTATTATTATTATTATTATTGCTGTTGTTGCTATAATGCAGGGGTATTCAATTGCATTTCAAAAAGGTCCAGTAAGAGAAAATGTAATTAAATGCTCTGTTTTCGTTGTCTACCTTCCGCCATTTGAAATTACTCCGACTGTTTCTCTCCTCTTGTCGTGTCTCTCTGTGTGTGTTTGAATCTATCGTGCTGACTGCACCGATTTGATTGGCTGAGTAGTGTCACCTCCTTAAAACATTAAACAATAACTTTTTTAAACCTTTTTATTTTTATGTTTTAAACATATTGTATAAAACTCCCCCATTACTTGGACTATTCCTTGCACCCCTCTAGAATAAGCCCGAATGGTCTCAACCATATTGCATCAGTAACGTGCACTTGTTATTATAACAAGATCGCAAGGACGCTGGTAGCGATCGAAAAACTGAGTGTTGTTCAGTTTGTGTGTTGTGGAACATGCGTGCATGAAAATATACCACACACCCAATTACAATTGCATGTTCAATTCACTACCCTGGAAGTTAATACAGTTGTTAAAGTTGGAACAGCCTGTGGACAGCCGTTCTTCCTTGCATGTCAGTCGCCGACACCTTCTTACAGAGGACAGGCACATCTAGCTGCAGCACGACCCGTATATTTCCGCACGCCGTGTTCTCAAGATTTTTTTTTTTTTAACATTTTCAACATGGTGGATAAATCCTTATATGCTCCCGGTAACACACTGAACGTCAACTTTGCCTCCTTATTACACTCACCCCTACTTTAGTGGGAACAATGAGTCTGCGTCTTTGATGCACAGAGGAATAAACCCAGATCATACTCTGGCTGCAGCCTTTACCGGTACTTGCTTTTGATCAAAGTCAATGCGGAAAACCTGCACTCACACAGGTAGGTGGAGGTGAAGTGAATGAGCACTTTTACAGCCTTTTTGGCGAGGTGGGGGAACTCGGTCTCCACAGACAGCCACAAGTGGGCAAGTGTCACTTTACTCGTCTTTTTCTCGTTTTTTTTTGTCTCACGCTGCGCCTCCCCTGAAGCTCTCTGGCACCCCCCAGGGGAGGCGCACCTCACACTTTGAAAACCGCTGGTCTATACCAATCAAGCTGTAGACGGTGTGAAAGCACCTATTGTTTTAAATAATGGTCGGAATGTGACCTGTGAGCCTTCTGAATTACCGTGGGACAGCACATTCTAAACTAAAATGTTCAATCCATAAAGTAACATCTTATCTTAATAATATCTTCATATTAATAATAATAAATCATACAGTATGTGTCCGAAAGGGAGCAGGAGGAAGCAAACACAAATATCTACAAAAAATATACTGCATATTAAAGCAAACGATTGTAAAGGTAAAAGTATGAGCATAACAAATAAAGAAGTGTAATGTAAACATTTACATTATTATTATGATTATTTAATATATAAAGACTATATTATTGAATTACAAGATTAGATATACTTTAGTTGATCTAAAATATTGATGTGTTCAAATGCTCTTCAAAACACAACTGAAAGTCCATGAAATTTGTCTTTCTGTATTTGTGAATGAAGCGCCATCTCCTGGTTAAAACCTGAAATTGAAAATCTGGCAACGCCCTCTTGGAAAATAGTGGGAGGGCTTAACATTCCTCTATACTGGTTTTAGGCAGGTCGTAGGCAGGAAGCTGTAAGCTGGAGTCTGAAATTAAGTGCTACATCTGTATATACGACAAACTTCCTGATCTCAATCCAACCCTTTAAATATTTGATAGCATTAAACATTGCAGATTAAACAAATACATGTAAAAAAGGGAACGTTATAGACATGTTAATACATTTTATTAAAATGTTATTATTTCAAAAGAGTTTTCATAAAACAGTAACAAGTTTGTTTAAAAGCACAACACATTAACATACATGGAGACACATGGTTATTAATTGATGGTTATAACTGCATCTGGCTCGTGGGCAACGTATCACTTCATGCTGTGCATCACGAGCCTCTGTTGCACTTCGACCTCTGCTGTTCCATGGATACAAACTAAACACTAAATTGAGTAGAAATCAGGACACACCATGTGTTTTCCTCAGCAACAAAAATCAAATCCGTCTTGAAAACATAATGAGACAGTGTACATTAGCTGTTAACAGACGGAAACAGATGTGCTATTCACATGCATTAAAAGGGGTTCAAGCCATCAAAAAAAGGCTGGTTTGCACGAAAATGAACCACATAGTCATGATATTGATATAGTTCATAAAATGTCCAACTACTTATTTTTAACCCCACCTCATGCTCAGAGATGATGGTTCCATGATGGAGTCGATAATGTTTTAAAATATTACATTGAGTGGTGACATTTTACATCTCCATCCCATCTGTGATTATAGAAATGGGTACGTGTACCTGATGCTCATTATATTAGAACGTAAACATAACACGTCTTGAATTAACCTCTCTAACAACAACTTTAGTCTGACACACTCAAGGGTTTACCTAATGTGAACCTGAAGTCGATAGCAGGAGGCGAAATGTCTTCAATGTCTTTCAAGAGGGGGTGTGACTGTTTTCTGGTGAGGCAAATAAAAGAACAAAAGTTACATGATGAAAATATAACAATCGTTTCAGTAGAATTCATTAAAACATCTTTAATTCAGTATAATTTAAAACGGTATTGTATTTATATACATTTATAAGGATGGCATTTATTAAGGATGGTATTGTTAGATACCAGTACAATTCCATGATTCTCTACACAGCAGATCCTAATTACTTCAATATACACTCCTTTATCTCGTTTGCATACTGTCTAATATCTACTTTATGTTGTGGTAAAACATCTCCTTAATACAACTGTATTTATTGATATTTCTCGCTAAAGACTGCAATTTACTGTACTACATTGAACACATCTTGCTGACTTTATAAATGCATCCTTGCCCAATACAGACTTTTACTGAATTGCGCCTGAATGCACCTTAACGGAAGTCACCTCCGTCACTGGCCGTTTCTCAATGTTGAGTATACCTGCTGCAGAGCCACTAGTTCAAGTATACGACGTCATCGAGTGGCACCGAATGCTGGGCATTTAACATGCATTTTAACAGTCCTTCGGCGCCACTCGATGACGTAGTATACTTGAAATAGTGGCTCTGCAGCAGGTATACTCGACATTGAGAAACGGCCATAGTCTACTGAGAGCTAACGTAAACTCTCCTGCAGATTCCAACATGGATTTGCGTCTATACTACTAGGGCATTGCGTTCCAAGAATGCAGGGTTGTTGGTTGTTCGTAGAGTCTCTAAAAGTACAATGGGAGCCAGAGACTTTTCTTATCAAGCTCCACATTTGTGGAATCAGCTTCCAGTTTGTGTTAGGGCGGCAGACACCCTACCCGTTTTTAAGAGTGTGCTTAAGACCTTCCTTTTTGATAAAGCTTATAGTTAGGGCTGATTAGATTCAGCCCCTAGTTTTGCTGATATAGGCTTAGTTTGTCGGGGGACATCTTACTTCTTCCTTCTCTCTGTCTATACCTGTGTACTCTCATGTTCCGATTAACCCAGCTTCCCCAAATTTCTTTCTTTTTGGTGTCTATATACGCCGGGATCCGGAGTCATGGATGATCCTGTTGCTGTGGTCCGGAGTCCTGGATCACGAGCCCTGGATCTTGAGTCGTGGCTGTGCCTATTGCTGTGGTCCTGGATCATAAGTCCTGGATGGATATCCTCATGGATTAATCTTCCTGGTATACACACATGCATTTCCAAGCATTTGGACTATGTTGCAAATGTATTATCTTTTCAATTTACACACGGCATCTATTGCACGTCTGTCCGTCCTGGGAGAGGGATCCCTCCTCTGTTGCTCTCCCTGAGGTTTCTCCCATTTTTCCCTTTAAACTGTGAGTTTTCTCCGGAAGTTTTTCCTTGTACGATGTGAGGGTCTAAGGACAGCGGGTGTCGTATTGTCATACTGATATTCTGTACAAACTGTGAAGTCCACTGAGACAAATGTAACATTTGTGATATTGGGCTATATAAATAAACATTGATTGATTGATCTATAGCGTTGCATAAGCATGAAAAACATAGTTTGCACTTAATTTTGTATAATAACAACTTGATGCTGTAACTGCAGACTATGAGTTTAAATTGGGTACACATCTAAGATTGTAGAAAGACAATTCATTGCTCACAGTAAAACAAACGGCGAAATACATACAAAGGAATTAATATCAAATAGGTGCATTAGTAACTTACCTCTACATAACTGCTGGGTTTTAAAGTAATAGGGAATAGTTTTGAACGGAGGTATTTTACCGCACAACATGCACGGCGGCAGAACCTCTGAGCCCCGCGGCCGCATCACGGCGCCCAGCCAACGCTTAGAGCGGCACAGGGGAACAGTTTGCGGAGTTGATTCTTAATACGTAGGCCTACTCTTAACTTAACCACTTTTAACAGAATTGCGTCGGTAAGCACACGGTAAAAATAGACTACATGAGCACGACAGGGCTGAGTCTAACTTTAACAGCAGTAATGGCGCTGGCATGCATTCAAATGTTGATGTTCTGATCAAAACAGTGAATACAAGAAAAGTAAATAACACTTGCTAGCAAAAAAAGCAGTAATTAATAACTCAGGTGGCATGCTTACTTGTTTTATGTGTTATGGTTTGAAGAGGATCCAACGCAAACACGTGTCCAACTGCTGAAGAATTGCTGCTAAGAGGACCAGGAAGTCTCACACCGCGGTATTCTCGTTTGAGGGTGTGTCATGACCGTGGCGTTGACACAAGCACTTTCATATGAAGTTTTACAAAAAGTATTTATAAGAAAGTTCAGAAAATGTGATATTCATTTACAAATTAATGAGTTCTTAAAACATGTTCTCATTGTTGCTTAAGTGTTACTTATTTAAACGCACATTGAAAAAAAAAAAATTTAGGGCAAGTAAATTACATAAGTTTTGTTGACTTCACGATCGGAGCTGTTTTTACAGTGAACTCTGTGAACTGGGTTACATGCGCGCAACAAATGTACATTACATTTGAATAAGGGCATTTCTCTAATAGGAGGGCAAAAGGGCAGGTGCTGAAGCCCCGTTGGGGTCTATTTGTGCACGTGCCTGCATGTCTCAACTCTCTGCTTAGTCTCTACAGGAGTATACGGCGGGGTTTGCTTTTAAATATGTCAATGACTTTGTCATAGCCCAAAGTTACTGCAAGATCTCTCTCAAAAGTTATGAGACAGAGCGATTGCAGGCGAGGGATGAGCATAGTGCTTCTACTGGCAGTTTTTTACTCTCTAAACGCTGGAGTAAACATGCTCAGCTGTACAGGATGTCATGGGCAGAGTGATCAGAGCGTTTAAGAAGCCATTTACATGAGGGAAGACTTTCCCACTGCAAATGTCCAAAAGATCCAACAGGGTTTTAAATGTTTCGCCTCTTGCCCTCTTCCTTGCAACATGCTGGAGAAACACAGAGAGCTCCGACTCTGTCATGCTGATATTGAAGCGCTTTCCTGCGTCATTCAGTTGTTGTGTCATCTCAGTCAAACTGCTGTCAGAGGAGGGTGCCAACAGAGTAGCTGTTGACGTCATCAGGCCATACGCGTCATTGTGGAACCTAGCACTGAGTTCATTCAGCTCACAGTCTATAAGTTGGTTTAATATGGCTCTCAAATCATGGTCACTCCTGGCCCTTGTAGACTTTCCCAGTGAGGCCGTAACAATACTTCCCTGTAGTCTCCTATCGGGGTGCATTTCTTTTTGGGCTTCGAGAAAGCGAGCATGCCTCTGAGTGCCACACATGAAGGTGTGCACGGAATTCACTGTCTCAAAGAAAGTTGATGCATCAGCTGATGTGCGTGCCACACTCATGGCCGTATCCACCATTGAGGTCCCCGAGGTCCGGACCTCGGTAATTTTTTTCGAGCTGTGTATTTAACAAAACTTGTGAAATAATTGCACTAAACGGGGTATTTTGTAGTACTTCCATTTACTGCCGACTGGGGCGCTGCATAACTACGTACATTAGCCTTGATTAAAGCAAACAGAAGAAGACGACATGTATCAACAAACCACCGCAGCCCGGACTTGAACCGGAGCAGCGGAGGAGTGATGAGGTATCTAGAGATCTGAGTCCAGCGGGCTGCTTGTGCTTCTGTTCTCCAGGGAGGAGAGCTCCAGAGGCTAAACTTTGGTTTAAATTGCGTGAATAAACTAGCTAGAGAGCTAAAGTTAATTACATTCATCCAATGTCAGAAGGATTACCTTTGAACACACGTTGTAATGTTTTTCTTTCATTTCAATTTGAGTAAAACATTGAAGATATAACATTGTATTGTTTTCTTTTTACACTGACTCAGATATAAGGAAAATACTTCATCAGTCGAAGCTCAGCGTTGGTAAGGACGAGACAGGACAGGCAGAGAGAAAGAGAGAGAGAGAAAGTGATGGAAGTCAGGAGGAACTGCAGGTCACACAAAATAATGTAGGCTTAATAACCCCACCTATATATCTATAACTTGGTCTTCATTTACAATATAGACAATAGGCATACTTTTTAAACAACATACATCTATTGCAGTTATGATGTCATAATATTATACAATTGTATAAAACACAATTTCCTTACATCTTTGTTCTCATTTGAGAATCAAACAAAACAGATTTAAATTTAAAAAAAGAATGCAAACAAACAAGTGAAATTAACTGAATTGCTTTTGATTCACTGGCAGGAGCGACATGCAGCCAGAGCAAAAAGTGAACAACGAGGGAGAGATTGAACAAAGAGAAAGAGTAGAGGACGCTGGGGACGTATCCTCCTGATGTTGTAAAGCGTGTATCTGCAGCAGCGGGTTGTAGCAGCGATGTTTGCAGTGAAGGACAGTTTGTGGTCCTAGATAACAAACTGTCCTTCACTGCAAACATCGCTGCTACAACCCGCTGCTGCAGATACACGCTTTACAACATCAGGAGGATACGTCCCCAGCTGACCCAGACATCAGCGCAGATTCTGGTCCAGGCTCTCGTCATCTCACGCCTAGACTACTGCAACTCCCTCCTGGCTGGTCTACCTGCATGTGCCATCCGACCTCTGCAGCTCATCCAGAATGCAGCGGCTCGTCTGGTCTTCAACCTTCCCAAATTCTCCCACACCACACCGCTCCTCCGCTCCCTTCACTGGCTTCCAGTAACTGCTAGAATCCACTTCAAGACACTGGTACTTGCGTACCATGCTGCGAATGGATCTGGCCCTTCCTACATCCAGGACATGGTTAAACCGTACACCCCAGCACGTGCACTCCGCTCTGCATCAGCCAAACAGCTCGCTGCACCCGCACTGCGAGGGGGACCCAAGTTCCCGTCAGCAAAAACACGTGGGTTTGCTATCCTGGCTCCGAAATGGTGGAATGAGCTCCCCATTGAAATCAGGACAGCAGACAGCTTACACATCTTCCGACGCAAACTGAAAACTCATCTCTTTAGACTCCACTTCGAGCGATAGAATTACTAACAAAGCACTTATATACTAATAAAGGGCTGGCTTTCTAAATGCCAGTTGAGTAGCACTTGAAATGTTTGGCTCTATGAAACCTGATGTACTTATATGATTCTGTTTTCTTAAAGGTTGTATCTTCCTGGTCGAATGCACTTATTGTAAGTCGCTTTGGATAAAAGCGTCAGCTAAATGCAATGTAATGTAATGTAATGTAATGACAGAGAGAGTAATGAACAGGAAGAAGACAGAGAGACTAAAGAAGATGGAAGAGAGGCTCCAGGTTATGGAAAGGAGAGAGACATGGAAAATGAATGTTGACAATGTTTTGTGATCATTTTAGCTCTTCTGCATGTCCATATCATTAATAGCAACAATCAACTGATTATTATGTATTACACTTTCAAAAATAATTTATGCTGACATTGTCAGCCCACTGACATGGTTTGAAATCAATATATTATCCAATGTGTGACCCCCCACAGGACTTAGAAAGCACCTAACTAGATCATTACAATCCCAAGAATCTCAGGGGGTATCCCCCGAACCCGCCTAGCATGTTTGGACCTCGGTATTTAGGAAATCCTGGATACGGCCCTGGCCACACTTGCCAGGATCAGATTCAGTCTATGAGAATGACAGTGCACATAGATTGCACTTTGAAATGGCCTCTTGAGGATGGCTTGAACGCCCCCCTTTTGACCAGACATAACAGCCGCGCCATCAAATCCAAACCCAACACCCTTATTTGGGTCCAACTGAAAAGGTTCCATTACTTCCATTATTTCTGGGCAATTGCCTCAGCGTTCATCTCTTCAGTATCCACAAGGCCGACTGCCCTTTCCTTCACAGTTCCCATGTGGACATATCTTAAGCAGAATGCCACCAATTCCTTTTTTGATATGTCCTTGAATTCGTCAGCTATTATAGCATAATAATGTCCTCCTTCTGATCCGAGCAATTTTTTTTTTTTAAGTCATAGAAGCAGAGTGGACGCAGCATTTTGCAGGTCGTTCTGTATGTCATGGCTTAGCATCTTTGCATTACCCGGGATGGCATCTAATCGTTGCTGTATCGCTGGACTGTATTTACAAAGGAGATTTAACAGCTCAAGGAAATTACCTGTGTTTTTCTCATCTTCATTTCCCCGGTTTCCGCGAAGAGGAATCTCTTGCTTTGCATATATGAGAATGATGTCCAGTACAACTTTTAAGTGTTCTAAATGATCTCTCCCTGTCCGCCCTCTGGGTTGAGTAGCTGATGGAGGATGGTTCCATGGTCAGACTTCTCGCACTGTCTGTAGTTTGTATTTTCTCCATAGCTATTGCATTAGCTGCGCTGCATTCATGTTTTCTGAGAGCATAGTCGATGTGTTTCCAGTCCCTGTAACCATTGCGACTGTCTAGGGCTGATAGGTCCGGCACTGGAATGCTATTCTGTGTTATCCTGCAACGGGTGCTATGCCCCGCAGAGGGACTGAGCTCAGCGGGGGCACAATATTAAACACCCTCTCGTCTCTCTGAGGCGGCACCTGCTGTGAGGATGATGAGTGTGTTGGTTCCGGCAACGGCGACTCTGTTCTTACACTTTTAACACTAGAACCGCCAGAGGTCGCTGTATACCTAAAACCACCAACGGGTAAAATGTACCCGCTATTGATTTTCAAGGTACAATGTTCTTTTATTTATCATACAGAACAGGGATAAAACTTATACCAATATAATCTGTGGACTCTCAGCTTTTCATGATATAGTTTGTGCAGATAGCATGAAGTATAAAATATCGCTAAGAGTGCTGATTTAAACGCTTGGTGTTAGACTTGTGTTTTGTTTAGGTACACATCTATCTATCTATTTCTCTATCTATCTATAGATCTACCTGTAATGTTCTGTGGACATATAATTGTCTACATAAACAGACGACGCGGACTACTTCTCTCATTCCGAGTGTCCATCTCTATTCAACTGGCACGTAGCCTGCACACATGCATTACGTCCTCAACATGAGCTCAGTCATCCAATATCTTGTATTCTCCAAGATGTTACACTATCTGTCTATCTCTCTTTCTATCGATCTATCAATATATCTTTCTATCTATCTATCTATCTATCTATCTATCTATCTATCTCTATTGTGACAACCCTGTGGTTGTCCACCAGGTGGTGATGCTGTAACCTGTGTGTTTACTGTAATCAGCAGTGATGGGACCCACCTGTGGACTTGATTCCAGGATATAAGAGGGCTGCAGAACAGGCTCTCACTCTCTCTCAGCTGCCCTGCTCGGTGCAGCAGGACACTGCTCTTCTGTGTGTTTTATTGTTGGTTGTAGACACTGTTAGGTATAATAAATGATTGTTTTGGGCAACTCCGGTGTGGAATTATTGTCCTTGTGTTACAAGCAGAGCCAGCTTGTAACATATGGGTGCTCGTCCAGGATCCAAGAACCAGGTGATAGTTGTTTACTTGATTTGTTTGCCTTGATTGTGTAGACAGTTTGTTCCTGGTGTGGGGAATTAAGGTGTAGCTTTGGAATTACCTTTCCTGATAGGCATAAGCAACATCTCCTTTAGGGGAGCTTGTTGGTTTGTTATTTTTGTTTGTTATTTTTGTGCATAAACATGATTAGACATTTTTTTTTCATGGGTACACGTCCGTGGCTGTCTTGGTGAGTAACAGCTTCGCTGGGGCTTTACCGGGTCATTGGGTTGGGTCAAGTGTTTAAAACACCTGTCGTGGCATGCATGAAGACTAGGGCGAGACAAGATAGCTAGTATTGGGTAGGCAGTTAGCTAGGGGAGAGGTATTCCAGAGTAAAAAAAAAATATATATATATTTTTTTTTTAGGTGTCTGTGCACCAGGTTCAAGCGGGTTTGCATAATCATGGCTACATTGACAGATTTTGTTAAGTGTCCCAGTATGGAACTGCTGGAAAAATGTACTAAAGACCAACTGTTAAAAATTGCAGAGCATTTTGAAATAGACGTTCCAAAGCAGGGTCGTAAAGACACCATAGTGACTATGTTACAGGCCCAGTTGGTACGGGAAGAAGTTCTGCCAGCAGTGGCTGTCGATGATGGTTCCGAGGAGGAGTTGATTGAGAAGGCAGCTATAAATCCAGAGCGGCAGAGAAGTGCAGGTTTTTCTTTGTTTGACTTTGGTGAAATGACATTTGAACAGAGAAAGGAAATAATGCTGCTGCAGTACCAACAAGACAGTGAACGCGAGGAACGAGCAAGTGCTCGTGAGGGCCGGGCTAGAGCTCGTGAACAGGAAACTGAGATGGAGCGTTTAAGGTTAACTACAGTGGTGCGGGAAGCTGAATTGCAACAAGAGCGTTACAAGTTGGACCTCATCCAAGAGGGTAGCTTTCTTCTGGGGTGTCCCCAGCTACTTTTGATGTAGCTTATAACTTGAGGTTGTTACCGAAATTTGAGGAGAAGACTGTAGATTCGTTTTTTGGACTTTTTGAGCGACTTAGCCAAAGACGACAGTGGTCTGATTCAGAGAAAACAATGCTGTTACAGTGTGTGTTAACTGGTAGGGCTCAAGAAGCATTTTCTGCATTAAGTATGGCTGACAGTGAAGATTACTTAGGGGTAAAGACTGCAGTGCTAAAAGCTTATGAGTTGGTGCCTGAGGCCTACCGTCAGCAGTTCCGGAAACTAAGGAAGTCAGAAGGACAGACCTATGTGGAACTTGTTCGGGAGCTGACGATGAAATTTAATCGGTGGGTCACGGCTTCTGAAGTAGTAAATCTTAATGATTTGAGGGAATTGTTCCTTCTTGAACAATTCAAAGATATCCTTCCAGAACGCGTTGCTACGTACCTGAATGAGCATAAGGTTAAAAAGGTAACAGACGCCGGGGTGTTAGCTGATGAATATACGTTAACACACAAGATTCATTCAGGGGAGAGATTTGACTGGGGGAGCAGAAATAACTGGTCTGGTTACCCCAGAGGTAAAGGAGGTCTAGGTACTTGCTACTTTTGTTTGGGTAAAGGACACCAGAAAAAGGACTGCCCAGTACTTGCTAAAACTAAGGGACTCCAAGATGTCCAGTTTCCCAGGCCTGTTGCGCTTGCAGCTTCTCCCCACAAGGTTGCTAGGGATGAGGCAATAGATGCAGTTAAACTCCATACTACCCCGCAACCAGTTGTTGCTGCGGTTTCTAACTTCGGACCAGCCCTGCAAGAGGTGAAGCCTCGCCCCTCCCAGTTGGCTGATGAAATTGATCCAGGGTATGCCCCTTTCATACGAGAGGTTTATGTGTCTTTGCAAGGAAGTGAAAAAAAAATTCCTTGTAAAGATGCTGAGAGACACAGGTGCTATCGATTCATACATAACTGAGGGTGTTCTTCCATTTTCCTCGGTAACTGACACTGGAAGTTGTGTAGTGTTCAAGGGAATGGGGATGCAGTTGTTGTCTGCTCCACAGCATCGGTTGGTGTTGTCCTGTGATTTAGGGCAGGGCGAGGTTGCCATGGGAGTCCGGCCATCTTTGCCTGTTCCGGGAGTGGCAGTCATCCTCGGAAATTATCTGGCTGGCAGCAGAGTGTGGCCTGAAGTTCCTCTTTCACCAGTGGTGTTCTCTAAGCCAGTGAGGGGTGAGCTTGCTGACCCTGAGAAGAAGCTGACAAAGGTAGTTCCAGCTTGTGCAGTAACACGAGCCCAGACCTATAAAGCACAAAATAAAAAAGTCATTTCTGAGAATATTGTTTTGGCGCTACCTGTTGTTCCATTGTCTGTCTCCCGTAGTGAATTGGCAAAGCAGCAGCAGGAAGATCCAACTTTGCAGGAGCTCTTGTCCCAGGTTCGCCCCGTTGGGGAAATTATCAGTGCAGCCCATGGGTATTTCTTACAAGAGGGGGTATTGGTAAGGAAATGGTCGCCTCACGGTGAGGGTTTTGTTGGGGAAGCAATATTTCAATTTGTCATACTAGAGAAGCTGAGAGAAGGGGTATTGAAAACAGCTCATGATGATGTTGCGGGTCACTTAGGAGTGCAGAAGACATACAACAGAGTGCTGTGGTATTTCTACTGGCCCAGGTTGAAGAAGACTGTTTCTGTCTTTATTAAGACTTGTCATACTTGTCAGTTAACGGGTAAACCTAACCAAACTATTAAACCGGTGCCTCTGTCTCCTATTCCGGCAGTGTCCTCCCCTTTTGATCGTTTGCTGATTGACTGTGTTGGACCATTGCCCAAGTCTAAAGCTGGAAGTTCATATCTGCTGACGGTGATGTGTCAGTCCAAACGTTATCCTGCGGTTTATCCATTGAAGAACATTTCAGCTAAGTCTGTGGTGAAGAAACTGAGTCAGTTTATTTCCATCTTTGGTATCCCGAAAGTTATTCAGAGTGACCAAGGTACTAACTTTACTTCACATGTATTTAAGCAGATTATGAGACAACTTCATGTGAAACATGTAACCTCAAGCGCTTACCATCCACAGAGCCAGGGGGCACTTGAGAGTTTCCACCAAACACTGAAGTCCTTGTTACGTTCATACTGCAATGAGTTGAATCGTGACTGGGAAGAAGGTTTGCCTTGGTTGTTGTTGGCAGCAAGTGAGGTCGTACAGTCTAGCACTGGTTTCAGCCCCAACGACCTGGTTTTTGGTCACCATGTTAGGGGCCCGCTAGCAGTACTAAAAGAGGATTGGGAAATTCCTGATCCACCAGCCAACCTGCGGGAGTATGTAAATGGTTTCAAACGGCGTCTCTTTGAAGCGGTCAGGCAGGCCCAGGTAAAGTTGGAGAAAACTCAACAGACAATGAAGACCTTGTATGACAGGAAAACCGAGAACCGCACTTTTAGCCCTGGGGATCCAGTGCTGGCCTTGTTGCCTTTAGTTGCTTCTCCTTTTCAGGCAAAATGTGCGGGACCCTACTCTGTGGTGCGTCAGGTGTCAGATCAGAATGATGTCATCTCCACGCCAGATAGGAAGAGGTCCACCCAGTTGTGCCACATAAATCTGTTAAAGCCCTATTTCTCTCGTGTTGTTTCGGGAAGCGAAGCAGAAGTTAAACCGGCAGCTGTGGCAGTTCCTTTAAACGTGGCAGGGTCTCTATCCTTGGTGGCAACGGAGGTTGATGAACTTGACTGTAGAACACAAGGTCGGGTGAATAATTCAGAGTCCCTGTGTAAACTGGACACGTTCTTGGAACATTTGCCACGGTCTAGACAAGATGATATGTGCTCTCTTATCAGGTCATATCCTACCCTATTCTCAGATGTTCCTTCACGGACGCATCTGGTGGAACATGACATTGATGTGGGAGAGGTTACGCCCATAAAACAGCGGTTTTACAGAAACTCCCCTCAAAAACGTGAGCAGTTAGAGTCAGAGGTTGCATACATGCTAAATAATGGCATTGCAGAACCCTCACATTCTAGCTGGGCCTCACCATGTTTGTAAGTGGCTAAACCTGACAGAACTTTTAGACCCTATACTGATTTTCGCAAGGTAAATGCTGGAACCAAGCCAGATAGTTTTCCCCTGCCTCGGATGGAGGATTGTGTGGATCAAGTTGGCGCAGCTAAGTTTGTAAGCAAGTTTGATCTTCTTAAAGGTTACTGGCAAGTACCACTGACCCCACGGGCCAGGGAAATTGCATCCTTTATAACACCTACAGGGTTATACTCCTACACGGTCATGCCATTTGGTCTGAGAAATGCACCGGCTACATTCCAGCGCTTGATGAACCGCGTGGTTTCTGGGTTACAAGGGTGTGTTGTGTAAATAGATGATTTGGTGGTGTACAGTGACACATGGTCAGGGCACCTACAGCGCATGCAGGCCCTGTTTGATCGCCTGGTCTGGGCAAATCTCACTGTGAACTTGGCCAAGTGTGAGTTTGCTAAGGCCACAGTGACATATCTGGGTAAGGTCGTTGGTCAGGGTACTGTGCGTCCAATAAGGGCAAAAGTGGAAGCCGTTGAGAGGTTTCCTCCGCCTACTACCAGGAAGGAGTTGGCTCGTTTTCTGGGCATGGTAGGTTATTACCGTGGTTTTTGTGAAAACTTCTCCTCGGTTGTTGCTCCCTTGACTGCACTGATAAGACCAAAGATTAAGTTTAACTGGTCAGTTCAGTGTCAGAAGGCTTTCAAGGACGTTAAGGACCTTTTAATTGGCGCCCCAGTGCTGAGAGCCCCGCGTCTTGAGGAACCTTTTCATCTTAAAGTGGATGCCTGTAACACGGCTGCCGGTGCCGTGTTATTACAGCAGGATGCCTCTGGTATGGAGCTCCCGGTCAGTTACTTCTCACGCAAGTTTAACTCCTACCAGTTGAACTACTCGATTGTAGAGAAGGAGGCACTGGCATTGATCTGGGCATTGCAGCATTTCGAAGTGTATATAGGGAGTGGTTATAGGCCAATAGTGATATACACAGATCACAATCCCCTGACCTTTCTACAGTCTTTGCAGAACCCAAACCAGCGGTTAATGAGTTGGTCCCTGTTTCTACAGCCGTTCCATTTGGACATCCGACATCTCAAAGGTTCCGAAAATCTGATGGCTGATGCTTTGTCGAGAGCAGTACCTTAAGGGGGTTTTGTTCTTGTTTTCGCATCTTTTTTCCAGCGTTTTCCTGCTCTTTAATTGCTTCTAGGGTAACATTTACACCCGGTTAAGATTTGTTTCGTGTATTAGCTGTAAGTATAAGCTCTGTTATTGGTTTGTATGTTTCAGTGTCTTGGGGACACTTCTTTTATGGGGGGGGGGGGGGGGGGGTGTGACAACCCTGTGGTTGTCCACCAGGTGGTGATGCTGTAACCTGTGTGTTTACTTTAATCAGCAGTGATGGGACCCACCTGTGGACTTGATTCCAGGATATAAGAGGGCTGCAGAACAGGCTCTCGCTCTCTCTCAGCTGCCCTGCTCAGTGCAGCAGGACACCGCTCTTCTGTGTGTTTTATTGTTGGTTGTAGACACTGTTGGGTATAATAAATGATTGTTTTGGGCATATCCGGTGTGGAACTATTGTCCTTGTGTTACAAGCAGAGCCAGCTTGTAACACTATCTATAAGGAACCACAGTAGACAAAAGGCGTATCTATAGCAACACGTCATGTTTACGCTGCATTTTCTATGAGGTAAATATTACCCGCTGGCGGATATAGGTATAAATGGCATTTTTTTGGCGATTTGTTTAAATCTGACTTCATATTGACAAATGTTAACAACAGAGGGTGCTACATAACAAACTTTCAGGAAAAGTCACGGACTGGGAGACTTTAATATGTTATTGAAAAAAGGTTACATACAATCAAAAAAAAGCTGTGGGTAAAATTTACCCGTTGGCGGTTCTAGTGTTAAAAAACCTGAACATCAATTGTTGTGACGTTGTTAGTGAGTGCGGTATATTTTTTGCGTCTGTCCAGTCCACTTTCCTCCTTCGTCTGTGTGCGGCCGCGAGACGTTCTACGATGTGTTTGTTCCCGCGCTTGGACTATGAGTTCGGTCCGTGGCCTGATTACGTTAATTATGTTGCTTTTAATTGTATACGTTTTTTCCAGATCCGCGAGCAGAGATTTCAGATCCGCGAGCAGAGATTTGAGATCCACTAGCGCATTTTTGGTCGACAAATACAAAATGGATTCACAAATGCCCGATCAAAAGTTGTAAATGTTAAAGAGATATTCAAAGATCTTTTTTTATTTGTGAAAATATTTAGCATATTTACAGATCCGTTTTACATTTGCAAATGTATTTGGGAGTTTGCAAATCTTTTAATTGCATTTGTGGATGGTGTTTTACATTTACAAATCACATATTTACACACAATTCTTTTTTTTTTATGTTCACACAAATTATTATGAGACCAATCTAAGCCCATAGCTTAGCCCCTACTGTTTCACAAAAGGAATCCAATCATCACACATACTGTAGATCAATGTACTATAACTGAGAAATGTTTCTCCAAATAAAAAATGACTTTGTGTTAACCTACAGAGTCTCAACACTGTAATGTTGGCTTTATGATTGGGAGAAGACATTAACACAGGTCTTATATGCTTTATAAATGTAAAATGTGCTTTTCGGACTTCAAACAAAGTGTCTTCATGTTTATGCAGTCATATGTCAGAGTTCCTTCACTTGCTTTCTGTTGAATTGATTTATCTTTTAATATGGACAGCAATAAACTGCCACAACCATAATTAAAAGATAAGCTGACCTTCATCATGAGGAAGATTTGAACATATTAAGCATATAATGGGGTCAGCAACATTTGCAGATATAAATATTTATATAAATAGTTTAACAGACATATATTGGGGTAGGTACCACTTTAACTGCAACAGTGAGTATCTCAGTTACATGTTTGACATGGGTTATGATGGAATAAAAAAACTCTACAAATCAATTTCTCTGGTCTTTTCTTCTTCCATGTTGGAAATGTTACGTGAACAAGGTACATAAACCATAAATGAATTATATAATCTAATCAGAGCATCTTGATTCAATGCAGGCCTGTTTCATAAAGCAGGTTTATGTCTAACCTTGAAATTGAAAACTCACACGTTTTTAGTTCCTAAAGAGCTGGACTGAGTAAGTAATACATTCCGAGCACCCTATGTTCTGTCTGAGTTACGCCCGTGATCACATGGTCCATCATTGCAGTAAGTGTGACGCTGTGAGTGAGTCAGACAAAAAACTAGGACTAACTATCCCAAGAAATGAAGAGGTAATTAAAAGCCTGTAAAATGCATGTAGGCTACTGGCCAAAATAAAACTACCAATAATGACATGTATTCACCGAAACTCACACGCCGTGCAGTTTCCGCTAATCAGGCAACATACAAAGAGAAACTGCCCTCTCTTTGCAGCCCCAGTCATTAAAAAAGACCCAGGAGACAAGAGTTAACAATATAAATAAATGCAGTTGAGTTCTTGTTAGTAACATCATTGTTTACAGAGAACTGCGTGTATTGTAACACTCTTAAAAACCTCCATATTTAATTTGTAATTTTACCTTGAAGGAAATGGAAGTTGCTGGATATCACTGCCTCAATCAGTTAGTTTGTTTTCAAGTGAGACTTCAGTGATTAAAAAGGTGACTTTGGATCTGATCTAACCATTTCAAACACAACATTCACACCATATTTATCTTTGAAATACCGATATCACACTAACACTGGTTAAAGTAAATTATTATATTTAATTGGCAGCAAAAAAAGGTAAGGAATACATTAATTAGAAAGTCTGAGGTTATACATCAGGGGCCGTATTCACAAAGCATTTTTATCTTACCGCTAGGAGTGCTCCTAACTCGCGCTAAAACATTTTACGTAGGAGTTTTTTCTTAAAAGTTATTCACAAAGCCGCTGAGACCTACTCATACTAAGGATAAATCACTAAAAGTGAACTAAGAGTGACGCGCCGTTGCTATGGATTACGTCGATACTCGTGCATGAGTTTAGAAGCGGTCAGTACGGTGATTGGTTGTTCAGAGCAGGCGGTCTCGGTGAAACTCATCCGCAACATCCCACAAACGAGCCCACTAAATCACCGAAAAACAAGTAAATAGCCTAGGCTAGAAATGTATTCCTATCAAATAGTTATGGACAATGCAGTTAGCAGAATACACGCATGATGACAAGTTTGTGCAGACCACGATAATGACGTTGTATATGCACGTTAAAGAGAGAGAGCAAACAATAAAAATACGTAAATATCATTAAATCAAGGAGAAAATTAAAAGCACCCTGCAAACTATTATCCAATGAGCATATTTCCAGCACTTAAACACTTTCAATAACAGCCCATACCGCCGTTCAAGTCCCCCTATCATGATGAATGAAAGTGAAGACAAAGTTAAACGCAAGTGACACCCAACTGGTACATGGTGCCTCTCAAAAAGCTGCCTCAGACTGCTCTCCATTAAAATACACGAATCATGGGTAGATCCAGGCCACTTTGCAACAACATTAAGAATATTAAAAGTTGCATCAAAAAAAATCTGCGTGTTGATTGAATGTACTTTCTTTCTATTGACGAACACGTCCTCATCTTTTGATGGCGCAATTATTTTTATGTGCATCCCGTCAATAGCACCGACCGCACCGGGCATACCTGCAATTGCCATGAAGTTGGCTTTGATCCTGTGTAGTTGTTGATTGTCCAAAGGAAACCGGATAAACTGTTGGATGATATGTGGTCTAGAGAGCGCGTTGATTGTTTGGTTTATGGCACGGCTGACTAATGGTTGCGATATTCCTAAATCGTCGGCATTGCAAAGTTGCATTTTCCCTGTTGCTAAATATCGTAGTGTTGCCAAACATTTTTATTTCCGGACTAATCGGGTTATTCCTGTTAGTCGGGGATGTTATTGCATCCCGCACTAATTCCACAACAAGTTTGATACCCTCACGATTTAGCCTATATCTCTTGATCAATTCACAGTCTTCCATTGTCTCCAAAATATTTCGTCTCGCAGCCATTTTCAGATTCTTTGTGAATAGGTCTTACTGAGTTAGGAGTCCTCTCAAGGACTTTTAAGGTCTCCTAAACTTAGGTACTACTTTTAGGCCTAAAATACTTTGTGAATTGCTCTTAGTGAATACAATTAGGAGTCCTAAATTTAAGACTAACACGCCCATTATGTTTAGGAGTTTCTCCTAAATTCGCCAGTTAGGAGCTACTTTTAGCCCTAAGATCCTTTGTGAATACGGCCCCAGAGCTCCAGGTGAAGCAGGCCTGTTGCCAAAGTTACTGAGGAAGTGTTAATTTGAACTGGCTTTATAAAACCAAGCAACTAACTCCTTTTTTTCTTTTTTTAAACCAGCTATTCTGATGCAAAGATGGAACTGTGTCTGAGAGCCAGTGTGAATGAGTAACATTTAACAACTCAATGCTCTTTGTCACAACGTAAAAGCCCACTGCTTTCGCCAGATTTAGGACAATTAGCATGTTTCGCTAGCAGTGTTGGGTGTACAAAGTAAAAACGCGTTACTGTAATCATATTCCATTTTTCGGTAACGGAGGAATGTAACTTGTTACTGTTATAAATTCAGTAATCACATAGAGACTAACATTGCGTGAAAAAATTGCTAGATTCTCCCTTTGACAGACTAGACTCAAGTAGTTACAACATTATTCAGAAGTTTAAAGTAACGTTGGATAATAACACGGAAACGGAGCCTCTCTTTTCCTCTCTCCTGACAGCCCGTCTGTATCTATGCAGCTCGCTGATCCAGTGAATGAGTGACCCGACAGTAAATAATAAAAATATTTATAACTAGTTTAGCTAGTTTCAGGTTTAGATAAGATTGGTAAATGTGATATGTCTAACTTTTAACAATTTTTTATATTTCTAGTCACTAGAGGGATTTCCGCCGCAGGTTTATTTGCATAACATTTGAGCGACCTTTCTACATGCAACTGTCACAGGGGTTGTGCTGCAGTGCAGAGACATTGTGGAGTCATCAACAGCTATAACTTTTGAGGGGTGGAGGTATGCCCATTATTTAAAATGTGTAAGAAGAAAGGACAGGAATGTGACGGTAAAGTGCTCTGCTGCAAACACAACATAAAACCTCTCCAAGCACCTGCAAAGGCAACATGCTAACACCAAGCTAGTAGCTAAAGACCCCCGAACCCGGAGTGATGATGTTGAGTATGTGCCGACTCCGAACAAGCAGCACAAACTAGAATTTTCAACGTTATTAACTTGTTGTCTTCCTTATTGCAATAGTAATTGTTATATGTGTGCACATGTAGGCCGAAGTTTTACGTTTTGGCTATAGGCTGTTGCTGAGTAACGTAATTAAAGAGTAATGTAACAAGTTACTTTTTGTAGAGCAGAGGTGCCCAGTACGTGGACCGCGGTCCAGTCTGTTAACCCAGAATGCAAAGCGATACAAAATCTGTCAAGTGCCGGGAAAACTCAAATTAAGTTAAAGAGACAAACAAGAGACAAACAACAAAATGAGTGCGGGACCGAGCAAAAAGCTAAAGACATACCACTTCCACCCAGAATGGGAGGAAGAATATTTTGTTGTGATGTCACATTCAAAGGTTATTTGCCTTATTTATAAAGCAAGCATTGCTCTGCCAAAGAAAGGTAACGTGGAGAGGCATTATCGGAGTGTTCACAAGGCATATGACAGCGACTTCCCTCCGAGTAGCGAGTTGAGAAAGAGAAAGGTCATGTATTATTGCTACACAAACATTATCTCCCAGTCTTAGTGTCGCCAACTCGTCTATGATATATTTTCGACCTTTCCAATCCAGGCGAGATCTCTCTCTCCCCCGTCTGTGTGCGAGGGGGCGGGGCAGTTTACACACACTTGGCTGCTACATGCAGCAACACACGGCGGGGATTGCGGAGAGAAGCGCTCCAAGGTGTGATTAAATGTTACCCGTCTTGAGGTGGACAATGCTCGTTGCCAATAGTGCAATAACAGTTTAGCATGTAAGGGCGGTAACACAAGCAATTTTTCTAAACATTTAGCAAAAGCGCACCACATTCAGACGGAGGAATGCACCAGGTGCGACGGTCTTTCTAGTAGCTCTGTAGCCCCCCCCATCCACAAGTAACGTTTCCACGTCAGGTGTTATGTATGCTAGCAGCAACACACAGAGTTTTGTTAACGTTTCAGCTATTCTGTTTACAGTTCTGTAATCAGATTATTTAATACGATTTGTTAAAACATTGTTGTTTCTTTTGATGTGAAATATTATTTATTTAACTTAAATAAAAAGCAATGTTAATTTTTTTCACAATTTGTTAATTTAATAATATATGTATTTTTGAATCAGGTATTCATCTTTATTGTCTTCATTGTTAGTTTCCAGAATTAATAAACACTATTAATAGAAGAACTGTTACACCTCAAAGTAACTCTGTATCTGGAAAATAATCCCCCATCCCTCTTTCAAATTAAAAAAGAACACAAAAAGAGCGTTTTTTTGGCTGTTTATGCATTCACTATTCTTACAGTCTGCTAAGACTAAAACACTGAACTCATTTGGAAAACTTGATTAGATTTTTATTCCAAATACAAAACAGTATAATTCATTTCTATTCAGTCACATTGACATGGAAATAACTTGAACTTGTCAGTCTTAAGTAGCACCTCATATTTTTCTTAGCCTTTCAAGACTTTCTTGGAATTTTGCATATTCCAGTGTGGTTCGGTCACTCCTCTTGCCAAGGTACGCCATGAGAGCATCTCCAAACTCCTGTGCCGTTTTCATCCTCCTCTTCCCACTGGGCAGTGTCACCTGGATTCTGAAGATAGGATCGACTTTAGGCAGAAGCGTGGTACTTTCTCTGGCAAACTGAACCTCAAGCTTCATCCTCTGCAGCTTTGCGTTGTTGTTCAGACTTTCATCCACAAGGAACTTCTCAACTTCCCCACTGTCAGTGAAGGGGCCACCTCTAGATTTCAGTGTGTCCAGCATGTCTAGTCTCTTCCTCTCCTTTCTTTGAGCCATCTCCTGTTTCTGGTCTGCCCCACTCTCGAATTTCGCCTTCATGAGTTTACTTCAGTTGAGTTCAACCTCTCTTTTTGCTTGGGCTGCTGCCTTGAAACCTCTGAAGGACGGAATCTGTCCATCCCTAAGCTCCTGGCTCTTCTGTAAAATGATTGACCTACTGACTGCGCTCAGTGTGCCTAGCTTCTTCCGTCTGTAGTCCACATTGCCACATTGTCTCTCCATCCCAATGTTGTGCACAGGGGTGTCATCAATTTTACTAGCCTGTTCACTGACAGGGTAGTCCATTGGGAAGGTCTCCTCATCAATCCCATAGTCCCTCCTCTGCCTGGCCAGGACAGTCTGCAGGTGGGGCTGCATGAGATCTGTCAGCTTCTTCACTTCATCCAAGTGTTCAGCAGCCACGTCTGACACTGAGTTCAGAACCTCCTCTGTGTAGGTTTTCTTTACGCTACTGAAAAGCTTGTCAGACACTACAGGATACTCAGGTGTTGTGAACGTAGTGTAGTTGTCACTGATTGGCTCGCCCAAGCCTGTATGCAGTCCCTTGTAGAACTCCCTGAGCTGAGTATGGGTAGCATCTTTCTCTATGGTTCTGGCATAGAAGGGCTCCACCAAGTGCACACCCAGCCAGGCAAACACCACGAGGACCACCTTGAGGTAGAGAAGCTCCATCACTTCTCTGACGAGGCAGGCCAGGCGGTTGTTTATGTGAGGGTTCTGGCTCAGGAACTCTGTCAGATGGCCAAAGTGGTATATTAGGACTGCTGCTGCCCTGGAGAGACACCCGAACCTGCTGTCTTTGTAGGAAAACAGCACACTGGATACCTGCCTTTGCTCAATGAAGAGGAGGAATTCCTTGCAGCGGTTCCAGGGTTTGTGGGCATACTCAGGAGCCACCAACTTGAGGGACATATCCAGTGCCTGTCCAGCCACACTGGCATTCTTGCTGTCTCCATCCAGATCCACCATGAAACTCTGTAGCACTTGCTCCATCTTCATATCAGCCTCCACCAACCGCATCACTTTATTCATGGCACTGCTGAAGCCCATTGGGTGCCACAAAATATCTGCCCTGCTGGTGTTTCCAAGTTGTACATATCTGCCAACAGCTTTGAAAACCCTTTGTTGTGCTCTGTGCTGTCAGTCATATGTGCATCTACAAGTTTATACACATCCTCCACACTGACTCCTCTGACAGACGCCAGTATTTCGAACCCCATATCCACTTGCATTGCTTTGTCCTCAGTTGTCTCTCGATGGATTGGTAGGATAGGCAGAGGAAATGGGCTGTCTTGACCCACATGCAGCCCTTGTACCATGAACTGGCCTACACCTTTCTTTGTGGTAATGTCCGATGCATGTGTGATCATTTTACCCTTCTCCTTCTCCTCCTCAAGCTTTTACACAACTAGACACAGGCTTTGGGCCTCAATTTGCTGCAGAGCTGCCCTTATGCTTCTAGTACTTGGCACTGTGTCCTTGTCAAAGATCTCATCACATTCCCCAGCACTTTTCCAGCTTCGTCCAAACATAGTGTTGCTTACTTCAATCACAGCTGAGCTCGCCTCACTGAGAGAAAGTCCCTTTCCTGAGAGATTGGCAATTGGTGGCTGACTAAATACTTTTTTGGTCACCAGACGTTGTTTGTGCCTCTTGGGATCTAAGCGAAGGCCAATAAAAAAGCTCTGCAGGCGACGAGTATGCAATAATCCGGGTGGCACCACAAAGTGAGCAGCCGCCATGAGACCCAGAGTCTGCATGATGGTCAAAGTCACCGTCGCCCCCTGACGCAGTCTGCAAACTGCCCGAAGAAGGTCTGCTTTCTGTCAGGGTGGCACGTAGTCCGCCTGCATCGAGCAGAACCCCAAGATATTCTACATGCTAGTGAGGAACGGGGCAACTCTTCTTCCAATTGACCGCAAAACCCAACTTGATTGGGTGTAGGATCAATTGGGCTGTGTGAAACATTGCCGTTCCCTGGACCTGTACATGACTATGAGGTCATCTAGATAAAAGAACCCTCATGCCATGGTCGCGCAGCGGCTGCCGTGCTGCGGCCACACATTTGTCGAACATGCGTGGGGATAGGGAGTAGCCGAACGGTAGTCTGTTGTACTCGTAGGCTACCCCATGGCAGACGAAAGACAAGCAATTTCGACATGAAAGTAAGCGTCCTTCAGGTCGATGGTTGTGAACCAATCGCCTGGCTCCACCAGCCCCAATAACTGTTTTATAGTTAACATATGGAACTTTTTGCAGGCAATGTGCCGATTCAGGCTGCGAAGATCCAGAATGGGCCTGAATTCTCCTGCCTTCTTGGGAAACAGGAAGTACATGGGATAGTGCCCCTTCTCCCTGTCCTGAGAGTGCACAACAGACACCGCCTGTTTTTGCAACAGGACCTGGATCTCTGCGGAGAGGAAACCTATCTCCTCTTGGGATGATAGATTATCCTCTCTTATGCCTCTGAATGGAGGAGGGACGCTGCAAAACTGGAGTGAATAACCTAGTGGAGCCACAGCTAAGAAGCTGTGGTACTCTCTGGTGGCCCACTCCGCCGCCAGACCCGCCATAAAAGGAAGTATAATGCAGTTTTCACTGCATTATACAGGGAAAAAAGCATTTTTCTGAGTTTTTACGCTAGCTGTATTGTGGAGAGGAATGACTCTTAGACTGGGATAAATGCAATCATTATTATTATTAATTGAACCTGCCCCGTAGAACCAGCCGAGGGAGCAGGAGAGGCAGCGGGAGCTGTGGGCGCTCTGTACCTGCGCCTCTCTCTCCTCCTTACCGTGACTTCACGCTCACCCTGCTGAGGGAGAGCCAGCGGCAGCATGCGGCTGAGCTGTGCTCTTTCCTCCTCTAAGCGGCTGAAGCATTGCGTGGCCGAGGTGATGGATCCGAAGAACCCTTCCATCGATACGGGGGCTCCAAGGTGATCATCGTGGTCCTTCTTGGAGAGCGCCGTGAGTCCTAACCACACGTGGCGTGATGCCACTGTGGCCAAAGACATCACACGGCCAGCTGCGGCAGCTACACCATGGACCAAATTATTCACATGTCTGATGTAGCGGTCCACATAATTGCTCCAGTCTTCCTGAGATGGGGAGGCGGGGGCTTCCTGCTGAGGAGTAATCAACTTAACCCCTAACACGCCCAGATTATTAGCCGCCGCGGCCAGTTTTGGCCCGAGCCGGAATATCTTATCCAGATATTCCAGTGTTTCACGGTCACGAGGCAGCGGGGGCAGGGGTCTTCTCCCCTCCGCCCAACCTGCTGCCTGTGGGAGCAGATGGGCCGCACACCGGGACATGCTGTGTCCGTGCGGCAAACCTGCCATGCCAGCCACCGGAGCCCTCATTTTCAGAGGGTGCCGCCACGTCGCCTCCACACACTGCCAGATATCTGGCAATGGCTCAGCTTCTTAGCTGCGGCTCCACAGCTGCTTGCATGTCCCCTAACACAGTTGTATGGGGAATGGAAGCTCAGCTGTACTGACAGAATGGGATTAATTTCTCTCCACAATCCCACATTTCCCCATAATGTCTCGTTGAATTCGGTGAGGCCGTTTCATACGATGTTAACTGAACACCCATTGTGAGACACTGACCCACACTCGCCGACCCGCTGTAACTCCAGTAAAGGAGGCAGCCGGTGGGCGCGCGCATGTGAGTGTGATAAACCGCAGAAAGTGTGGTCAAAGTACTGTGCAGGTGCAGGGACATTATGGCCGGCATGTTGTTGTCGGAAAACACACCTCGCCTAGTGCAATAGCTCCGATTAATGCATTTCACCGTCAGTGTGGTCACAGCATTATTACGGTGCGCGCACTCCCGCGAGAGCTGACCGTGGTGCGTTCAAGGACCTCCGCAGAAAGTCAGCCCTTTTAATGTTGGTTCCCCATAAGCCAATCTTCCTTTCATGGAAGGTTTGGTGGAGGAGAGGGCCACAGCTTCTTAGCTACGGCTGCACAGCTCCTTGCATGTCCCCTAAACACAGTTTTATGGGGAATGGAAGCCAGCTGTGTGCTGACAGAATGGGTGGACAGGATACTGCGACTGGATTACTCACTCTGCAGCGTCCCTCCTCCATTCAGGAGTGTAAGAGAGGCAAATCTATCATCCCAGGAGGAGATAGGCTTCCTTTCAACAGAAATTCAGGCCCTGTTGCAAGAACGGTGGGTTAGTATTGCACCTATTATGGAACCACTCTCAGTTTCACCACACAATATGACACAGTCACATCCAATTAAAGTCTAATGACGCCATTTCTTTGAAATGACTAATCCTTTGAGGCCCCCTGGTAATGTAAGGGATTTTACCACCTGTCGGTCTTTATTATTTCTACATGCTTTATTACTGCTTTTCATGCCTAAAGCACAGCTCACACAGTGCATGGTCATATTATTGCCTTGTGGATATACAGAGCAAGAGATCAAGATTGTAAAATTAGGTAGTTTCTGATTGTCTAGGTAAGACTTTTAACTTTGTGAAGAACATTTTGAGAAATATTTAGATTAACAGGAGATGGCTGGATTTACAACCAAAATAAAAATGGGTGTTATTAGAGTAGTCCAGGGATGACGTATTTCTGTAGGATGACCCGGAAGTTATCGTTGCAAGGGCTCCCTAAACTAAAAGCAATGGGATTGTTTTTATATTTTTCGTAGGATAATCTCATATTAACACCACTTTCTGATATTTGAAGCATAAATGCAATCACCAGAAGTAAAAAGCTAATTTAAAGGTCCCGGAACATGGCCATTTCTACTGATCATAATTCCATTGTTGAGGTCTACTAGAATAGATTTAAATTGTTCAATGTTCCAAACTCTTAGTTTACCCCAGTGGACGAGAGGGTCGCCTCCTACGCCTGCAGGTTATGGGGGGGAAAACTCTGTCTGTTGTTTGTGCTTATGCACCCAACAGCAGTTCAGAGTATACGGCTTTCTTGGAGACCCTGGAAAGAGTCCTGTATGGGGCTCCTGAAGGGGACTCTTTAATCTTGCTGGGAGACTTCAACGCACATGTGGGCAATGATGGAGACACTTGGAGGGGAGTGATTGGGAGGAACGGCCCCGCTGATCTGAACCGGAGTGGTGGTTTGTTTCTGGACTTCTGTACTAGTCATGGATTGGCCATAACAAACACCATGTTCGAACATAAGGATGCTCATAAGTGTACGTGTTACCAGAGCACCCTAGGCAGAAGGTCCATGATCGATTTCGTTATCGTATCATCGGACCTGAGGCCGTATGTTTTGGACACTCGGGTAAAGAGAGGGGCGGAGTTGTCAACTGATCACCATCTGGTGGTGAGTTGGGTCGAGTGGCGGGGGAAGCCTCTGGATAGACCTGGTAAGCCCAAACGTGTAGTTCGGGTGAACTGTGAACGTCTGGAGGAGGCCCAAGTTCAGGAGGCCTTCAACTCACACCTCTGGCGGAGCTTTTCGGGCATTCCTCTGGAGATTTGGTCGGTGTTCAAAGCCTCTATTGCCGAAGCCGCGGCGGGGAGCTGTGGTGTCCAGGTCCTAGGTGCCTCAAGGGGCGGTAACCCTCGAACCCCCTGGTGGACACCGGTGGTCAGGGAAGCCGTCCGACTGAAGAAGGAGGCTTTCAGGGATTTGTTATCCCGGGGGACTCCCGAGGCAGTTGCAAGGTACCGACAGGCCCGAAGGGCAGCAGCCTCAGCCGTGGCTGAGGCAAAGCAGCGGGTGTGGGAGAAGTTTGGAGAAGACATGGAAAAGTACTTTCGGGCGGCACCAACGTTGTTCTGGAAAACTGTCCGACACCTCAGGAGGGGGAAGCAGGGAACCATCCAAGCTGTGTACAGTAAGGATGGGACGTTGTTGACCTCAACTGATGGAGTGTTAGGGCGTTGGAAGGAACACTTTGAGGAACTCCTGAACCCGACAACTCCGCCCTCTATGTTAGAGGCAGAGCTGGAGTATGACGGGGGATCGACACCAATCTCCCGGGGGGAGGTCACTGAGGTCGTCAAACAACTTCACAGTGGCAAAGCCCCGAGGGTGGATGAGATCCGCCCAGAAATGCTGAAGGCTCTTGGTGTTGAGAGACTGTCATGGTTGACACGTCTCATCAACGTTGCGTGGAAGTTGGAAACAGGACCGAAGGAGTGGCAGACCGGGGTGGTGGTCCCCCTTTTTAAAAAGGGGGATCAGAGGGTGTGTGCTAATTACAGAGGCATCACACTACTCAGCCTCCCCGGGAAAGTTTACTGTAAGGTACTCGAAAGGAGGGTCAGGCCGATTGTTGAACCTCAGATTGAGGAGGAACAATGTGGATTCCGTCCTAGTCGTGGAACGACGGATCAACTTTTTACTCTCGCAAGGATCCTGGAGGGGGCCTGGGAGTGCGCTTATCCAGTCTACATGTGTTTTGTAGACTTGGAGAACGCGTATGACCGGGTTCCCATGGAGTTTCTGTGGGAGGTGCTGCGGGAGTATGGGGTGAGGGGGTCTCTACTCCGGGCCATCCAATCTCTGTAAAGCTAGAGCTGTGTCCGGGTCCTCGGCAGTAAGTCGTACCCATTTCCGGTGAAGGTTGGCCTCCGCCAAGGCTGCGCTTTGTCACCAATCCTGTTTGTAATATACATGGATCGGATTTCGAGGCGTAGTCGTGGGGGAGGGGGTCTGCAGTTCGGTGGACTAAGGATTGCACCACTGCTTTTTGCAGATGATGTGGTTCTAATGGCTTAATCAGTCTGCGACCTTCAGCACTCACTGGATCGGTTCGCAACCGAGTTTGAAGCGGCTGGGATGAGGATCAGCACCTCCAAATCTGAGGCCATGGTTCTCAGCAGGAAACCGATGGACTGTTCACTCCAAGTAGGGAATGAGTCCTTACCCCAAGTGAAGGAGTTCAAGTATCTCGGGGTCTTGTTCTCGAGTGAGGGAACAATGGAGCGTGAGATAGGCCGGAGGCAAAGCTCTCTGTCTACCGCGCCATTTTTGTTCCTACCCTCACCTATGGTCATGAAGGATGGGTCATGACCGAAAGAACGAGATCGCGGGTACTGGCGGCCGAGATGGGTTTTCTCCGCAGGCTGGTTGGTGTCTCCCTTAGGGATAAGGTGAGTAGTTCGGTCATCCGGGAGGGACTCTGAGTTGAACCGCTCCTCCTTCGCGTCGAAAGGAGCCAGTTGAGGTGGTTAGGGCACCTAGTTAGGATGCCACCTGGGCGCCTCCCTAGGGAGGTGTTCCAGGCACGTCCAGCTGGGAAGAGACCAAGGGATATACCTAGGACCAGGTGGAGGGATTGTATCTCTTCGCTGTCCTGGGACCGCCTTGGGATCCCCCAGGGAAATGAACATTTGGGGCTCTCTGCTGGAACTGCTACCTCCGCGACCCGATCACGGATAAGCGGGAGAAGATGGATGGATGGATGGATGGATGGAATGTTCCAAACTCACATTGGTTTCTCAGACAGCGTGTATGTGTATTCACTCTCTGTCCTAAATGGCTTGTTGAAGCTCCTGCCCCCCCCCCCCCTATGAGCCCACTGTGCTCTTATTGGTCAGCTCGCCCACTCTGTTTACCACCGTTACAGTGGAACATCAGTGATTATGTGTTACAATGGCGTTTGTTAGCAACCAGAAAATGAAACCAGTAAGGACAAACAGATGAGAATGCTGCGGGGGGTCTGGGTGCCGGGACGTTGCGGGGCTCGCTGCTGCGCGCTTTGAGCGGACAGTGTGAGCTGGATTACTGGTGTCGTTTCCCCGTTGCTGCGAGACAGCGAGCATCGCGAAACTCAGCCTGAATTTGTGTGTGTGCTCAGGCTGAGTTCAGGCTGAGAAATCCGCGGAGCAGCGGCTGAGAAAAGATAAGGCTGAGTGAGTGTGTGTGTGTGTGTGAGGAGCTCCACGGATTGGTCCATTTGGACCTGGGTATGGTCACGTCACTATACTCAGGAAGAAACAAATGGAAAAAGAAAAATCTCCAACAAGGCGTTTCGAGGGTACCCGACGGGTGACCTGCAAAAAAAGAGATTTGCGGGTGGTATTTCTGGCTCTGGGTAAAACAAAGATGATGCGGGTCGGGTCGCGGGTGTTGCATAATAAATATATTAAAATAATTTAGTTTAATGTTTAAATCCTCAGACCTCTCCCCTGCGGGACCACGCATAATCATAACCTCTGCAGCGCATCAATCTGCTGCTGAGCGCGCCACATTTGAAATGGCTGAGGTGAAGCTTTCGAGCGGAGAATACAGCATTTTCAATAACACTTCCTCAAGAGTGAAATCCAACATCTGGGAGGCTTTTGGTGTCATCCTAGATGGAGAAAATAACCAACATCCCACGCTTTTTGAGACAAATATGCACCTGCGTGTGTTAATAATTGCACGTTTTCACTGCTCATATATATGCGGGTTCGGGTTGGGTTGTGGATCTTGTGCTGACGGGTCGGGTCGGGCTGCGGAACTAATTGGCAATATGTGCGGGTAGCGGGGCGGGTTCGGTATTGCACGTAGCGGGTGCGGGGCGGGAGCGGGTCTTGAAAATCAGACCCGTGCAGGACTCTGCTACAGGATGTACTTTGAGGGTTTGTGACTTTGCAGACCGTTTACATGCAGAAAAAACTACCTAACACACAAGGGGACGGGTAATAACCGGAAAAGCATGACATAGGACCTTTAAGACTATAAAGGAACTACAGCACGGTCACATGACTACATATCAACAGCGCTAAGCATAAGATGGCTAATGTTTTGTTTGATGTTGTTTAGTAGTTTCTTTTAGTTACTTGTAAGCAACTGCTGATTGTATCACACAAGGAAGCTTAGGACATTCAACAATTAGTTATTTACTGACTTTATATGAAGGATTTTATATTTCAAAACAAAAGCGTTAACTTCTAGATGAGAACCAGTATTGGTATGTTGACTAATTTCAGTGTTTAAGGACTCATTGCTTCTCCAATCTATTAACATGTTTACTCCTATATCTGAGAAACAGTATTTTAGGCATTTTTGCTTTTAAAAAAGGTAAAATATAGCTAAATAGCCAATGATTAATAACACATTTAATCTCTGTTATACTTTCAAATGATGTCCCCTGTTAACATTAGTCCTATATGAGAAAACCAGCGATCTACAGCCAAGCAGCCAGGTGTAGTTTGGCAATGGATGAATCTCAAAGTGTCTCAGTCTCCAGAGAACTGTCTGAGTGATGAAGATGATACTGTTGATGGTGGAGAATCACATCTGTAACATTAATCTCACTCCAGATAAGACTTGAAAGGGGAAATCCAACTTCAGCTTGTTGGCAAAAAGCTCAGAAATATACATTAAACACAAGAGATCATATAAGAAGAAATTAAGGCATCTTTCTGAGCTGTGTATTGGCTTAGAGACTTAAAGGTGGGGTAGGTAATTTTGGAGAAACTAGCTCGAGTGCACTAGAATTTGAAAATACACAGCCGGAGGCAGGTAGGCCATCCAGTTATTTTAGCCGGGCTAGCTAAAATGATTGATCGTGCTTTTTACAGTACTATACGGCTTCCACAGATGACATTTTTTTATGGATCTTTTGTCAAAGCACTTAAGATATTCAATGCTATCGGGATGTTAAGAGCATTCCATGGAATATAACAAAAAGTGTATCTCGAGCCGGTTTCTCAAACTTAACTACCCCACCTTTAACACTCAAATAAATGTAATAATCAACAAATAACTTGCAAATATTATTATAATGTAAGATAGTAACATGCAAAGGTGAGAAAAGTACTCAGATCTTGTCAGATCAGTAAAAGTAGAAGTACCAGAGTGTAACAAGTAAAACTCCTGCATTCAAAATGTTAATCAAGTAAAAGTACAGAAATATAGCATTAAAATATACTTAAAGTACCAAAAGTAAAAGTAATCATTTTGCAGATTGGTCCATTTCAGAATAATATTATGATATGTTTTATAATGATTGATCATGAAAGTGTTCTCAAAGCTGGTAAAGGTGCAGCTAGTTTGAATGACTTTGTATACTGCAGGGTAGCTTGTGGATTTACTCCAGGTGGAACTAAAGTCTGATTTAACACTTGATTATATTTCACATCATTCATCCACATCTGTGAAGTAACTGAAGGTATTAAATACATATAGTGGAGGAAAAGTACACCATTTACCTCTGACTTGTGTTTACTGCCAACCTAAAAGTACCTAAAAAATAGTAATCAATAATGTATTGAAAAGTTATTTGGCTGATTGTTTTATATTGTTTTATATTGGCTCCGCCAGGTTATATAAGTACACGATTTACTTTCTGAATTAGTACAAAGTATCCAACTAATTGAAATAGTCAAGTAAAGAACAAGTACCTCCAAATTGTACTTAAGTACAGTACTTGAGTACAATCTACTTAGTTACTTTAAACCACTGGTAACCACACGGTAGTTTCCTCCTCCAGTACTTCACCAGAAAAAGAGCCCAAAGAGCCTCTGAGGGAATAAAGATTCAGAGAAAGTGTGGAGAGAAGATCATATAAAAACTGCTGTATCCACTGTGTATATTTATACATGCATATATTTTTCTCCCAATTCACAGTTAGCTCTTTCTGCTTCTAAACGTCTGGCTTTTTTCTGTCCTTGCACCTCCTCACTATGTATGTTGTTTAGCTAGGATATACAGTTCAGGGTTCGTACCGGTGCTTGAAATCCTTGAAAATGCTTGAAATTTGAGGTGG
This sequence comes from Notothenia rossii, assembly GCF_949606895.1. Lineage (NCBI taxonomy): Eukaryota > Metazoa > Chordata > Actinopteri > Perciformes > Nototheniidae > Notothenia > Notothenia rossii. The sequence continues at coordinate 55,423,261 of NC_136901.1, read as the reverse complement.
TGTTTTCAAGGTTGGGAAAGTGCTTGAATTTTGGGAATGGTGCTTGAATTTTGGATAAAGTGCTTGAAAATGTAAATGCTTTACTTCGCTTTTTAGATTAAAAGAAAATAAAGAAGTCGGAGCGAGCTTAATTGCTCCGCTTTTAGATAAAACAGCTCCGCTGCGGCCTTCCCGCGCTATGCGCGCGACCTGCAAGTGTTTGTTTTACGTGTGACCTGGGCATTTTGATGAGAGTGATAGACGACAGTATGCCAGGAGGTTGCAGTTTCAACGAGCGTTGGCTAGCATAAGACAAATACAAGCCATGGATAAGAAGAGGGTCAAGCCCACGAGTAGCCTCCTGCAAAGTTTGCAAAAAATAACGATGGGAGAGTCGGCGCTGACGAGCCACATGAAAGGTACGCCGTAGTAGAGCATTTTAGATTAGGCTAACGTTGCATGTTACGTTTGTTTAAGCTAACGTTAGTGTGAGCCTCTCCGCTCACACAGGGTTCAAACAGGGATGGAAAGAGCAGGTTGGTTGACCACAGGCGTTTATTATCTCCAAACAACAATATGCGCGGGTCTCAAACGTTGCCCGGGTGGGAAACTTCACAGGTCCTTTCGCGACCTTCCAGGATCCCGCCTACTGCATAACCGACCAGAACCAGGTTACGACATGCTTTTCTTCCCGCACTGATTACCTGATTCCGATCAGCTGTCTGGCCTCCGGCCGAGCCACTCCCTTCACTCCAGCAGCCAGCGCCCAAACCACACCCCGCTGCCACAGTTAGCAAGCTGAATAGCGAACTCGATGAGGGATAATAATTGCAGGGAACAATCATTTCAGAGGAGCGTACTTATGTCATGTGCGTTACAGTCGCCATTCTGTGGTGTTCAGAGGATGAAGCACTCACTTGTAATTCAACCCAGTCTCACGGCATTTTGTGTTATAGTCACAAAATATAATCTATTGATTCGACACAGAACAATTTTAAAAGCAATGTATTTCTACTGGTAGTATGTTTTGTGCCTAAACCAAATGTGACTTGCTCTATCGAAATCAGTCACATTGACCCGAAGACACATTTTAGTTTGTATTACTGGTCTGGGGGAAGCTCGCGAGTGTGTGTGTGTGTTTGTGTATTTTTGCGTTTGTGTGTATTGTGTTTGTGTACCGGGGAAACACTCACAAGAAACACCGGCTGTTGTTACGCTTGCTGTGACGTTAAATTACTCCATTCTCCGCTTGTAATTATGCCTTTTTCCAAGCTTCAAAGTTGTATTTATCATCTGAATTTGCCGAAACAAGTTTAATATTCTTTTGATCGCATAGGGATGAAACGTATACCAATAGAATCTGTGGACTCTCAGCTTTTCATATGATATACAGGGCTCGACATTATAAATGACCCGCTGTCCCGGAAGCACTATTTAGACACCCTGGCAAGCATAACGTAATTTCAATTTGCCACTAAAAAGATATTGCTTTAAAAAAAAAATGGTCCTGTGGTATTGGTATTTTGACAAGCAATTTTGTTAAATTGTTTCGCTTATTAACACTACAACATAGCGTTTCATGAGGCGGTTGTCGTTGTTGGGTGAAAAGCAAACAGCTGTTTGCTGCGCAGCGCGCTCCTTCACTACATAGACCCTCTAGACAAACGCGGGCCAAAATCCTTAATTATGCGGGCTAAAATCATTGATTATGCGGGCTAAAATCCTTGATTATGCGATGAAAAATGCAGGGTTTTTATGTGATTTTAGGCGGGAAAATTGCGGGAAGTTGCGTAATATGCGGAAAGTTGCGAAATATGCGGAAAGTTACGAAATATGCGAACAGTTGTGAAATATGCGGGAAGCGGAAAAAAGGTGATTATTCTCCCGCACCCTGTTACTAGGCTACTACTGAATGAAAGGGAGCACTTTTAAAGAGTTGCTATGATAAACAAGCATACTAGAAGCAAGCTACATCACAGAAAGTGCTGGTAATGTTTTAGTTCTTTGTTATTTTCTCAACTTAAGCATGGATTAAACATTCCTGAGTCACAACATTTTCAAAAAATAAAATAAATGCTTCCTGCTTTATAAAGGTGAGGTAGAACATCTGTTATGCTATAATAATATTTTCAAAGACAGAAACTGAGTAACTGTTGAACATCAACTCGTCAAAATCATAGGATTTTGAAAATAACATATCTCTCATGAGGCAAATCTACTTGACCATTGAATGGTTCTATAAAACTTAGGTAACACAATACTGTATTGCTATGCAATAACAAAACAGAACAAAGTGCAATAATCTCTCACAACTCAACTGTAAGGTTGTAGTAAAGTTAAGCTATGTGCACAACAACAGTGCAATATCTTACAACTGTAAGGTTTTTTAGAATAACACACACAAGAAAAAGTGCAATCTTACAACTTTAAAGTTGTATTAACTACTGAATGCATCAACAAGAGTTAACAGTGTATGAAAAATGAACACATAGGTTAACAACATTTTTTTAAGAGCAATCTTACAACTCTCAAGTTGTATTAATTCCTGCATGAAATGAGAGTCCACTGTGTTTGAAAATGACTGCATAGTATGTGTCACTGTCCAATCATTAATCATCCTCCATCCCCTCTCCCTCAATATCCATGTCCTCCCACTCCTCCATATCCTCCCCCTCTATCACATTTCCCTTCTCCCTCTCCTCCCTCTCAAACGCTCCACTGAGGATCCGTTGGTTATGGCATAAGAAGACCAAGGCTTTGAGGTTTTGGTTGGTAGTTGATCTCCTTCGGCTGGACAACACCAGCTTGTAGATGCTGTTGCTTCGTTCAGCATCGGCTGAGTTGGAGACAGCATCTTTGTTTCGGTGGGCCAAGGAAGACAGTACAGGAAGTCTCCCCTGTACGCCATCCCAGAACACATCCAAATCCACCACACCAGACAGTGCAGCTCTGAGTGCTGCTGGACCCAGGGCTGTGAAATAAGAATCAAATTCATGTCTTGGCACGTCAGTGAAACCTGGAATAGCCTTGTAGCTTTCTACAGAGTCATCTATGAATGCGATGTGACGAGGATCAAACACCCTGACCTCCTGGAGAAACTCAATGGCTGGCTGCCCATCTGACATGTACTTGGTGAGCTTTTCTTCAGCATTGACGTATGCCTCGCCAACTGTGCGGTGGATCTCGGTCTTCGTGCGGCGTGGCAGGTCAAACTCCTTGAAGTATTCGTCACATACCTCATACTGCATCTCTTTATTGGCAGCAAAGACCACCTGCAGATCCTCCAGATAATTGAAGATCTTTGTGGTCACTGGGCGTCTGCTCTCGAAGATGTCTAGTAGATTGAGGATGTGTTTGCACTTGTCAGCCATGATATTGATCTGCACATTTAGGGACTGAGCCAGGTTTGGGTCTTGAAGCATGTCCTGGAGTCTCTCCACTGACTGTGGTACACTTCTGCCACACACCTGTGAATGAAAATCACAAAGAGAAAGAAAGTGATTAAGTCAAACATACAGTAAGGCTTAAATGTTACTACATTTTACGTTGATATAATTAACAAATTCATGTTTGTGTGTGTGTAGGTGTAAGGGGCCTAACTGGTGGAGAAAGGGATAATTACTGTTATGTGAAGTTACACATTTATTTACCTGTGTTTCCATCTCAATGAACTCCTTGTAGGCTACAGTCCAAAGTACTCTCTGTGGTATTGTACTGCAAAGAACCAGGAGTTCCACCGTGTTGCACAGGGGTTTGGAGGCATGGTCACCTTTTTTGTTGGCAGCTTGTTTGTCATGAAGCAGAGATATCTTCTCTTGTGTGATCCAGCATTGAAGAACATCTGGGAGAAACTCATCATGAAGCTGTTCAACTGAACAAAAGGTTTGCGGAAGGCATTACCGATGAGGTTCATGATGTGTGCCATGCACGTGATGTGCAGTGAGTTGGGGTACAGCGCCTGCAGAGCAGATTTGAATGCCTTCTTCATGTAGGCTGCATTATCTGTGTCAAATACAATCACATCCTCATTTTGAATGCTGTATTCTTGTAGGCACTTCACAACAGCCACAGATACAGTGGAATGATTGCACTGCTCAAGGAACACGGTGTCTGCAAGGTAGGCCAAGATCCGACCAGAATTATCCTTCTTGAGTGGTGCAAGCAGGATGTTCAGCACGCATCTCCCCTCTACATCTGGAGTCTCATCAAATATCACAGCAACAGGTTTTCCTGCAAGAAGAGTCTTCAACTCTTCTTTTTCCTTCTCATATACTGCTCCCAAGTATTTCTCTTGAAGCCGATGAAATCCTGGAATGGCTCTGCCATTGATTACATTTTCATTGATGAATTTCCTCATTGTTGAATGGTCGCTCTTTGAGAGTGGAATGTTGACAGCAGTGCAGGTGGCGACCCAGGCCTCACAAATCTACCAAAAAAAGAATAGATTTTTTTTTAAATATTGGGCTGTCTTATTTATTCTCTCTCACACACAACCTGCCACTAACGTTAACCCTCTTTTTTCTTTTTATTGAGTCAGGCACAATGAGTTTACATTTATACAGTCAATATTTATTTTTTTGTTCCCCCTTTCCGCCCCTCCCGGTCATAGCTAGTAAATTAAATAACTAACTAGAGATACATGTATAGGTCAAAGTAAAGTAATGTAGAAGATAATTATTAAAAGAAAATTAATAGATAAGGGAATAAAGAATAATAACAGTAATACATGTACCCATATACTCAAATATATACCCACATAGACATACATACATGTGTATACATACCCACACACATGTACGCACATACCTATACAAACATGTATACAAAGACAGAACAAATAAAAGTTAAACCCCTTTACTATTCAATGAGACACATTCAATGTTTATTTATTGTAAAAGCAATTGGGCTATCCCTCCCTCCCACACACACACACACACACACACACACACACACACACACACACACACACACACACACACACACACACACACACACACACACACACACACACACACACACACACACACACACACACACACACACACACACACACACACACACACACACACAGCTCCTCCTCATTCTGTTTTCATTTACTCGTTCGTTATCTGACCAGCTTCAATATTGTAGGCTACTCACCTCGTTTCTTGCAACCCTCGAAAGGGTTTTGGAGGTTGAAGCCTCGGTGAGCGTGAGTTGCTTGGCTTTCTTGTCCGCAGCAGAAAGCATTTTTGAATGTTTGAATGAATCGAAGTGGGTATTCACAGTCAATTTCCTCCTCTTTATGCTCCAACACACAGTTGCACGGGGTACAGAACAGTTTCCCCCCACTTTCGTGCAAGACATTGGGGTACTGCTTTGCCCGGTCTTTAGCTGAAATGTTCGTGGGTAAATGTGATGGATTCGATTTGTTCATCTTGGTGTGTGAATTCCACACCTTCACACGACGGTGTTTTCCTTCTGTGATGCGCGGGCTGATGACGTTGCGTCATCATCACTACTCGTCAAGACGAGTTAACTTTTTTATTTTTTTTCTCAACTTTGTGTGGAAAAATGCGGGGATTATGCGGCCTTTTGATAAATATGCAGACTTTTACAAATCTGCGCCATTTTGCTGATTATGCGGGAAATTCTGCGATCGTAGAATCGCGTTTTTCTGGAGGGTCTAACTACAGACTGTCACTATCAATATCTATCTATCTCTATATCTCTCTCTCTCTCTCCCTCTCTCTCAATCTATCTCTCAATCTATAAGGAACCGCAGGAGACAAAGTGTGTTGCTATAGCAACACGTCATGTTTATGTTTACACCATAGGTTTACACCTATGGTTTACACGCGAAATCAATAGCGTGAAAAGGGGTGGGGTCAATATGACCCGCTGGCGGAAATAGGTATAAATGGCAATTTTTGGGGCGATTTCTTCAATCTGACTTCATATTGACATTTTTTAACAACAGAGGGTGCTACATAACACACTTTCAGGAAAAGTCACGGACTGGGAGACTTTAATATTTTATTGAAAAAAAGTTACATACAATAAAAAAAACAGCTGTGGGTCAAATTGACCCGATGGCGGTGCTAGTGTTAATCCCATGTAATTGTAGAATGACCACAGTCTTCCTTTGAATATGTATAAGTCAGGTGTCTTGAGTAGTCAAAATTACCTACAAATCATTGTACACATTTGTAAATATTATTTTCCACTTGTTACCATTGTGAGTCTATTTTTATGCAGCTCTGCGTGATTTTGTGGCTACAATTCAGGCTAATACGCTATCAGAGGTGGAATAAGTACTCATATATTGTACTTGAGTAAAAGTAGAAGTACTCAGATCTTGTAGTGAAAGTAGAAGTACTCAGATCTGGTACTTGAGTAAAAGTAGAAGTACTCAGATGTTGTACTTGAGTAAAAGTAGAAGTACCAGAGTGTAGGAATACTCTGTTACAGTAAAAGTCCTGCATTCAAAATGTTCCTCAAGTAAAAGTAGAAAAGTATTATAATCAAAATATAGTGAAAGTAGCGACAGTAAAAGTAGTCGTTGTGCAGATTGGTCCATTTCAGAATAATAGATATGATATGTTTCATATTGATTGATCATGAAAGTGTTCTCAAAGCTGGTAAAGGTGCAGCTATTTTGAATGACTTTGTATACTGCAGGGTAGCTTGTGGATTTACTCCAGGTGGAACTAAAGTCTGATTTAACACTTGATTATATTTCACATCATTCATCCACATCTGTGAAGTAACTGAAGGTATTAAATACATATAGTGGAGGAAAAGTACACCATTTACCTCTGACTTGTGTTTACTGCCAACCTAAAAGTACCTAAAAAATAGTAATCAATAATGTATTGAAAAGTTATTTGGCTGATTGTTTTATATTGGCTCCGCCAGGTTATATGGGATGCCCAGTACGTACAGATGGGTCACTCATTTTGAAATATTAAACTTAGTTTTCTTTTCTTTAATTTTTCATCCTCATATAGAATGCTATCACGAAACACACATTAGGTTGTTTATAGCATAAAGATAATCTGATTTAATGTGAGGTAGGGAAATAATCATTTGAGTATAAGTACGTGTATATAAATATGTCATTTACAACAGCTGTAAGATGCTTGAAAAGCTTGAAAATGCACCTTGAAAATGCTTGAAAAGTGCTTGAATTTGACTTTGGAAAAGGTGTAAGAACCCTGACAGTTTCTCTACTTTAATGCAACAACTAGGGGGACTTGAGGAGGTCCAAATGATTAGAGCACCCCATTGTCAGCACAATTACCCTTCTGGTCACCAATGGTAGCCAAGTGTCCCAGCTGTCAATTCGATTCTTCTAAAAATCCCCTCGGCTCCCGACGAAGTACCCCTTTGTTGGGCCAATTACCGTATTGGTTGGTCAAGCACCACTCTGATGTGGCCTTTAGGGCCCAACACTGCATGCTGTTTCTTGTTAAAGACAAATCTTGGCATTTTGTTAAATTACTCTTCATTGTTGGGTTGTATAGTGGTTCAGATGCTTTCCTAATCATCCTTAAGGTATCCTCACAATGAGCCACACAACCATTCAGACTATATGAGGGAATGTATAGAATACAGTTCATGAAGACCTTTTTAAAATTGCTAGTGAGAGTATTAAACTATTGTGGGTATCTGTGGCCAAATTCAGAAAAGTCACTTTGGACAACAGTTCTGATAAGCAACAAGTTGCCCCATGTTCGAAAGTGTGACGGCCAGACACCCTGCTGGCATGGCATACAGTTTACAGAGTTTTTTTTTACAAGGGTTGACTTTCAGAGCCAGAAAAAGATTCACAGCTCAGTATATTAAGATAACTCCAAGTCAACTACCCAGATGCATCCAGGGAACATTTGGCTTTGAATCAACGACCGTGTGTTCCTGACTCCAGGGCCAGCTTTCGGGCCTCATGTTGGAATCTCACAGTGTAAGCAAGAGCATTGATTCCTTGGCAGAGGAGGCATCTCATGCTGGAACTCCTCAGTGTCTGTAAAAGGATCTGTGCTCTCTCACTTGTATAATTAAATAAAACTGGCTGCTGTACAGCGATCCCTCTGTGCCTGTAAGCCTTCATGCTTACCTTACGCCTAATGAATGAACAAATCGGATTGCTTCATATACTCGATCCTTATATGGTATCTAGTTTTATAAATTGTCGGCTTTCCCTTTCATGGCATCTCTGTAATTCCTGGAATAAAGAAGTGCTATGGGTATGGTATAAAATGAACCTAGACACGTCATCAAGCACAGGGGGAGAGTGAGGTAAGATGAGCCAATTTTTACTTATGTTGTCCTGACAAGTCAAATGACAACAACAACCTTTACTTCAGGATGTCTTCCGTCAACCAAAATCTAAATAATGCATCACAAAGGGTCATGAAAATATGACTTCTCAAAAAACTGTTTTCTTGTGGCTTAACTTGCCTCATTTAAGGGATTAGTTGTAAATTGAGCCATCCTTGGGGTAAATTGACCAATTTACTTTTTCAAGTTTAAACCTGAGTTGTTTGGTACAGGACTGTTGTTTCTGTCTGCTAATTCAAAGTCCAGTGAAAGTGTTCTCCATAAGTTAGTGGCCCCTTGTATGGCAGCCTCTGACACTGTATGAGTGTGTGAATGGGGGAGTGCTGACTTGTATGTGTAAAAAGCTCTTTGAGGGGTCACAAAATGTATTAATGACAGTATTAATGGCTACAAATGTTTTCCAAAGTCAGCCTTTTTAGCATGTTTATCAGACTAACAACAGCTAGCGCTTCAGTTCCTTTTATTACGTTTAGTAATTCACGTGATGTACAGGTTATATTACACACATCCGTATTCACAGGCATTACCCTCAATCTCAAAATGTCAGCACCACAGCTTTTATTTCAGGTTTTAGCATCACACAAACAAAAGTGTTGATACAGGACAAGCCCACAGGAAGGGAGCCAGTGGTTGAAGCAAATGTTTGTAGTGGCTGATCTGTGGTACTACACTGAAAATAGTGTAACGACTGTGTCATTTAATCAAAGTACATTTTTAAATTGGTCTAATTAAGAATCCTGGCTTCCGTTTTCAACATAATCTTTTCCGTTGGTCCAGAAGCAGAACAATACTCTAGTACGAGTTATACTGTACGTTTAAATACTTACTTACAATATTGCTTTATTGTTGAAGTAACTGAAAACAAATATAAGTCAATGTAATAGATGCATTAAATCAATTGAAAGTGTGCCATTCAGCATTTCGTTAATTGTATTAAGTTGAAGATGGTTAAGGCGGGTCTTTTTTCTCCATTTCCTAGTCTGCTGATGAATGTGGATATGCAAATACTGTGATACTTCTGTTTCACGGAGATCTGAGCTACTTAAACATTACAAACTTGAACACAGACATTATGGACGCCGTCATTCCTATCCATGCATCTATTTCAACTGTTCATGTAATTGCAAGACCTGGAATGCACTTCTGAGCCACTTGTCAAGATATCATCATCCATCCTCACAAACTGAACTGACAACATTTAAATGTCATGTATGCAATTACAATCAATGTTCAACTTAAAAAAACTATTTTCAACATATGGCACAGCATCTAAAAAACAGTGAAACAGTCTTTTGTGTCTCTCAGGGTTGTTCGTACAAAACCAATATTTATGGGTCTTTTCGAACTCAAAGAAGCAGAAATCATAACAATTGTTCAGTAAATGACTTAAAGCCTGGTATACTTGAAAGACAGGGGTTAATCTGAAGTCATGTTTGTGACGATATCCCAACTGATAGTATTAGTACTGAGCCTTCAGATGATACAAGTGCAGAGGACTTGGCTGATAGTAGTTATGATGTTCAGGATTTAAATGACTTGTCATGTAGTGTTGAGATCAAAGTCGCCTTGCTTTTACTAAAGCTAGAACATATATATTTTGTTTCTGGTTTTGGCAGTTGATGAACTTCTGCAAGAATTTGACTACTTAATAAGCACTGCTTCTGTCCCTCTTATCCATCAAACCATATCTCAGCAGAATTTTAACTGTGAAGTAGACAAAACTGTTCTACAAGAGCTAGCATCAACTCTTTGTAAGTCAAATCTAATTACTGCTTCTATTAGTGGTTGTGGGCCACTTTCCACTGCCTGGAAGCGAAAGACATATTACAAAAAACATTTCAATGTTGTAGAACCTATATAATTTATACTTGACTCCCAGAAGAGAAGATCTTTTCAATACGTCTCTATACTAAAATCTATACAGCAGACCTTAAACTGTAAAACTTATTTGGATAAAGCAGTCAATTTGAAATCTCCCTATCAATCTGATCAAATTCAGTATAAATCCTTTTATGATGGATGTATTTACAAAGACAATTTGAAGTTCTCTAAGGAGTGTTCTATTTCACTTATTTTGTACATACAGTAGATGATTTTGAAATCTGTAATCCCCTCGGATTTCCAGAAAAAAAAAAAAATCTGTGGGGTATATTGGGCAGTGGTGTAGAGGGTTTTGGACGCGGGGGTACGCCCTACCCCCACTTATTTGGAGCATGATCTTTTTTTTAATAGTCTAATAAATATAAAATCATTGCCAGTGTTATCAGTTGCAAGTGTGTATTTGTTGTAATAATGACAGACACATAATACATTTCACAGTAATTATAATACAAAATAAAAACGATTTCCTTAAAAAAGGATGATTCCTCATCACGCTCGTGACCCCGCAGCGAGCTGGGGATGTTTCAGTGATTTGGCGGGAGCTCTTTCCCTCAAGAACGCTAACGACTCGAGAAAGCTCTACAATGGCAGGCAAACATTCTATACTTGACTTATTTATATATATACAAAAAGAAAGAGGCTAGCGGCACCGAAGCTACAAGTGAAGCTGCTACTAGTACATCATCAGAAGAGCTGCCTAAAGATGTGGATAATGCTAGCACTAACGTCAACGTTAGCTATGCTAGCAACGTTCAAGCTCACCTTTTCCAGAGGTATGGACGGAGGAGATGTTGCGGAGGAAACAAGAGGCATACCAGTGGATAGACTGCAAAACCGGGAAACTGGGCTGCAAAGTTTGTTCATCCATTTCGGTTGTATCAGTCTTCAAAATGCAAGGTGTGTGTGTGTGTGTGTGTGTGTGTGTGTGTGTGTGTGTGTGTGTGTGTGTGTGTGTGTGTGTGTGTGTGTGTGTGTGTGTGTGTGTGTGTGTGTGTGTGTGTGTGTGTGTGTGTGTGTGTGTGAACAAATCAGCGCTGTCTGCTTATTTTCAATGTGGCTAGGCCTTATCAGAATAATTTCAAGTCCAGATTCAATGTTGTTTGCATAAGTAGGCTATATTTTTCGTTTCGTTTATTTAATAAGTTAATTTCAGGACAACTTTGGGAATTGTGTTTATTTGTTTGTTATGAGTTTTAAATAGATTTTGAAAGTGGAGAGAGAGAGAGAGAGAGAGAGAGAGAGAGAGAGAGAGAGAGAGAGAGAGAGAGAGAGAGAGAGAGAGAGAGAGGCAGCGCTGTCTGCTTAGTTGCAATACTGTAGCTTATGCAATTTAGGCCTATACATTGTTTATGTAATTGATATGCCAGTGTGTCCATGGTTTTGAGTCCGTGTGTGTGGAGTGCAGCGCCGTCTGCTTTTTTCAGTACAGTAACTAAAGTAGGACTAAGCATACCGGTAGTTTCTGTGGACCTGTCTGCACACTTTGTGAGTGCACTGCGCGCGTGCGCACTTGTGTGGCATTGTTTGGGATGACCTAATTTAGTGGGAATGCTGTTAACAGAGATACATCCCATAATACATCCCATTTTTAACCATTGAAGTCAATGGAGAAATTCTTCAACTTCAACAAATCTTCATGCGACTTCAACTGCTAACTGTTCATTCATACTTTCACTCAGAAACCTCATTCCAACTTTAAAATGTTACACATCTTTCTGACATTATTCGTGTAAAACATCTGATTTTTACCTTTAGAGTTATTAAACATTGTTCAGAACTTGTTTTAGAGGTTTTCTTCACATTTTAACATTAACTGGAGTGCGTGATGTCACAGCTAGAGGGTAAGAAATCTTGAAATGTGCCTTGATATTTTTTTTTTAAACTGCCATAATTTCCAAACCCTACATTCTTGAAACATAATTTTTCATGATAAACGTAGGAAAACATCTCGTAGCTTGAAAAATGACAAATAATTAAACTAAGTGCCTCTTGATGGCATGAAGTGACAAAATGTTCAACATGTCTCCATTAAAGTGCCCGTGAAGTGCATGTTTTTGCGCCAAAATGAAATGGCAGTTTCATTCCTTACATATCATTTTGCCTGTTCATGGCTAAAATGATTTTTAATTATTTATTTATTTATTCATTATTCATTTTAATAATAACGGCCGTCTGAGCCTACCGGAAGTTGCAGACGATAGCGGCTGTGACGTCACAAGATGGATCCAGTTGTGATTGTAAACATGGCGGAGACTTTGGAAAGTGATACAAGTGCGAGAGAAATGATTGATTTTGACAGCTTTTCGGACAGGATAGATGAGGAAAGTGGCACAGAAGATGGAAGTGACGATGAGGAAGCGCAGGACATCATTGAACCCTACAGATTTGAGCCGTCAGGGACGTCAAGTGGGGAGGATGATGGCGACGACATAGACGATGGGGAAGACATTGACCGGCTACAGAACACTGAATGGTTAGCAGGTTAGCAGTGACTGTGCTGTCACTGTCGATTTGAAAATAGGGGGGGGGGGGTGGATTTGCCTTGTTTAAAATCTCTGCTTGGGCTCAGCCTCTGGGAAATAATTAGTTTATGTACATGTCATGTGCTAGAGTATTATTAAACTAGAATTAGAACTTTCTGGTCATTGAATTAAAACATACACCAGGGTGACCAGCCCTGTTTTTCTGATTATCTGCAGTTTATGGGAATAATTCCACCTATCAGATAATCAGGGGGCGAGAACAAGAAATTATTTTCATGCGCACATAGTCTAACTTTATTGGATCTTCTGCATAAAATTCAACAATATACAGTTCCAAGTTAAAATGATAAAATCCAGTTACCTTGCAAAATGTCGCAACCTGACAACACTGAAACATCCTGGCATTCCTGCTAATCATAATGTTACATCTATTTTATATGTTTTAGGTGTCAGTGCGACAACTGTAACAACATGGACACTGTAGCCGAGAGTGTGTGCTGTCGGGAAATCCCCGCTGTCACCAGGACCATGGAGGAGGATGGTTTCCACAGCTGCATAATCGACCACCCCGGCTTCCGATCTGGCTGTCTAGACATCTGGGTGCTGCGTATAGCATACTACGGATACAGGCAACATTATGGCCATCTCCAGCAAGAGGGCAATGAGTAAGCCTTACAAACAGGCCTGGAATTTCGTCATTTTAGGGGCAAGGTCACTTGGCCTTTTGAGTTGTCAATTTTTTAAGGGCACAAAGGCCAAAAGCCAGGGCACCAAGGCCATAAATTAAAACAATGATTTAACATACGATATAAAGTGACTACGATTGTATATGCATTTACAATACTTTTATATATATTTATTAAGCATTCAATGGACACCAAATTGCAATTAAACAAATTATTTATTAAAACTACAAAGGATTCTTATAGCACAGACATGTTTGGCTCACTGCGAGACTGTGGTAGTGGGCCTACATCAAGGTGCGTCCTTATTCTGAGTCACTTGAAGATGGAGATGATGACGAGTCAGGGAGATTTGGACTTTTGGGGTTCCTTTGACCATAGGGATGAATATTGGGACTCCTTTTGTTGATGCCAGCTGCCCACCATCTTGCCACAGCTTCATCACTTTGATATTCAGCAGGAGCACAACCCTGGGATTTGATGAGGAGTAGATCTTCAATTGTTGAAGTGTGCAGGCTTAAACGCCAATCGCCCTGCATTCTCTTCATTACTGAGAACTGCCGTTCAACTTGAGAGGTAGAGACAGGAAAAACTAGGACTATTTGTATTAGGTGCAGCAGATTGGGGTACATTCTTCCCTTCTCCAACAAGAATCTGGACCATAATGGGAGGAAAGTTTCCCTACTATGGTGACGCACAATGTCGTGTTTGGCTCTGAACCATTCTTTGTCTACCTCAGGCACATTGCAGCCATTTTTGGTCAGGAGGGGCTCGAAGTGTTTACACAAATGATGGATTTCCTCCTCCCCAAACTCCTCTAAGAAATTTGGTTCTGTTGGGAAATTGATGGGATCGAATATTTCGGCAGCCAGGAGTACAGGGTCGGTGGAGAAAGTAGAGAATCTCTCACCAATGGCCGCAATGATGTTGTCAACTATGTTTTTCCTTGACAGAAGGAAGGCTTCGGCAGAAACATTGGACTTTCTGATGTTAATATCATTGTATGCAAATTCCTCACTGGTGGTTGTGAAGGACTCAAGCACTGGACGGAGATAGGGGCCTGGCTTCTCTGTTTGTTTGTGTAGCGCAGCCTGTGCAGCCAGGATCCTGCTACGCACACACGACAAGGGCAGTTGATCGCCTTGGAAATTCAGTGAGAGTTCAGCCAGGTCAGATAGAAGATCCTGATACAGTGCCATGTGAAGAATAAACTTTGGTGAGGTCAACTGCCTTAACACTGCCCTGATCTTTTCTTTGTCTGGTGATGCCTCATCCTGTCTTTCCTGGAGGTGGGTAACAATGCTTCTGTAGTTTTTTGTCGCAAGACAGGAAACAGCCCTCCTCCTGTGATCTATCCACCTGGTCCCCACGGAGCGAGCTGGTTTAATGACGTGCTCCTCCAGTTCCTCTCCAATGGCCTTCAACTCCCTCCATTTTTTGGGAGAACGACGGTAGAGAGAGTAAATCTTCATGAGCAGGTCATCAATCTTGTTCAAAGAAAAACAGAAAATACAGAATTAAATAGGCATTATTAAGGCATTAATCAGACATTGTATTACAAATTCTTTTTTCATATTTTATAGAATAATTACTCCTCCTACCTGTTCAAAGTATGTGCCCTTGAAGGCATCCTTCAGACATAGCTCTAGTCTGTGGGCAATGCAATGTACTTTAAGCATCCACGGCACATGTCCCTGTAGTTTGGTGAGGACACCATTTGTCTTCCCAAAATTGACTGCTGCACCATCAGCTGCTGTTGCTGTCAAGCAGCCACTCAGATCAATCTTGTTGTCTGCACACTTTTCCATAATGGCCTCGAATATTCCATCTGCATTACATGCTGTTGGCTCTGCAATACTTTAAAAAATATGGAACACAAAAAAGAAATCAAGAATTAGGTCTTCTTACTATTAAATAAGTGAAAATGTAATTACAATCACCTGAACCTATGTAAAATCATTACATTCTTTCTCTCAATTGTCCTGCCCTTTTCTAATTAATTGTAAAGCAAAAAAACAAACAAACATATTTTTACATCTATATAGTAGACTGATTGTCTCTCTTATTCTTACCCAAGTAATCTGATTGTCGGGGAGCCGTGTTCAATAAGCTTTATGCTTATGACTTCCTTATCTGATGTTCCTTTGTCTGTGCTGCCATCAAACAGTAAGGAGCAGTAGAAAGGCTCACAGTTTTTCAGAGCTTGAAGTTGGTCTCTGATGCTGCCAGCAATGTGCTCAATGAATATGTGGCAGGACTTTGAATTATGGTAGGTGAACCCGAGCTCCACCCCATGCTTGCGCTCCACTGACACAAGAGTCTTGTACAGACTAAACGGCTGCTCAGTATATGCTACAGTGTATGCAATGTCAAATAACTTGCACATCTTTGTTTCGGTTTTGTTGTTGAGCTTCTGGAGCTGTGTAACTGTTTTCGAAGTAGTTGGAGCCTGATTTGATTGCTGCCATGCTGTGATGTGAGCTTTTGACTCATAATGTGTTTTGGCTGTACATTTTTTAACATTTGTGCTGCCAGTTATGTATGTGTCTGTGTTATGGATATATGTGTGTTGTGCAGTGCGGTTTTTATAGTGCTCCCTGCAGATGCAGCACCACAACTTAGTAACATAGCCGTCCTTGTCCTTCTCAAAGTGCAGCCAGTCATACCCCCAAGACTCTACATTGGTGGCAGTAGTTTTTCTCTTCTTGCTGTTTCCATCTACCTCTTGGTCATGGCCTTGTCCCGGTCCCTCCATGTCTTCTCCTTTTTCTCTCCTTTCCTCTCCCTTGTTCCTGTAATCGGTCTCATCTTCTCCTGCCTTTTCTTGTGCTCTCTCTTCCCTGGTTTCTAGCCCATTGTCTCCTCCAGCCTTCTCTAAATCTGTCTCATTTCTTTCTCCTCCTCTACCATCTCGTTGTCTTGGTACTTCAGAATCTCCTCCTGTTACTTCTGTTTCCCTATCATTATCAAGGCCTTCATCATCTCCTCCTCTTTCATCAATGTTCACTGGACTTTGTCTCTCCACTCTTGTCTGCTCTTCTTCCTGTCCAACTCTCTGTTGGTTTTTTTTCTGGCTCTCTGTCCACTGACTGATCTGCCTTACTGCAACTAAAAAACAAATAGTATTTTAATTTAATATGTCCATTTGATCACATACTTTTAACATAAATTAATAAACGTAATGTGATGTATAATTGAAAGGGTAATGTGACTTATCTTATAGAACTAATTAACTAATAAACACTAATAATGAGTGTTCAATATGCGATACAACCTCTGTACGTTATTTTAACTGGTTACCCTAACTTATATACTTAGCTTATTTCTCTCCCGTTCAAATTGGGGACAGTTTTAATCGGGGGCAGAGTGTCATAATCTGTCACCTTAATTTTAGGTGTGCTGCTGTTACTTATACTAACAAACTACAATATCTTGTTCCCTCTTGAATCATTATTTACCACTTACCTCCTCAAAAATGAGTCCATTGTTTTGCAGTTTTTAGCTGCATCTTCAAAGTTTCTTTTAATACACTTCTCCCTTCGCTGTTTGCTCGGCATAGTTTTATCTGGGGATGATAAAAGAAAACAAACTAATGTTGCTGCAAGTAACAACACAAAAAACAATGAGACAAAATCTCTTATTGATTGGCAGTCGTTCACGTTAACCTCTTTGCGCAAATGGGATGATGGCTTAATTTGGAGACGGAAAGGCATGCAATACCCCTTACAAACAATAGGTGGCATAGCACCAGGAATCTCGGGTCTGTTTGACTGACCCCGTATCAAAGTGTATTGACTTTTATTCCACCTTTTGAGTACGAGGTCAGATACGGAAGTCACGCTTTTCTGTAATGGAAACTCGGTTCGGTGCACACATGAAATATAGCGCCGTCTTTGAGAAACAGTTGGTTGACAACAAATGAAGACCTTTTGGTTTGATAGGGGACTTCTTCACAAGTTTGTCGATGTATGGCATTATGCATACATTTGTTTCGGCTGACCAGAAAGAGTTGGCCGACATCATGGTGGAATTACATGAAAAAATACTGACTGTTTTTCCTTGTAAATGGATTAAGCATATAAACGGTTTCCCTGGACATTTCCACAAAACCAAGGCCATTTTCCAGACGCCCGAAAGGTAAATAATGAGTTCATTACTTTATTTAAGCTTACATAATAACTTTAACACAATATGTTTTGAAAGGATGTCAATTACAATGTAATTGAATGGCAGTTGCTATGCTAAGCTAACTAAGCTAGTTCTGGCCAGTGGGGGTAACGTAATTTTTTTGTGGACAGTTCAGGCATGCCACAAGACATGTGAATGGGTATTTTGATCGCGTTTTGAAAATTGGGCGATATAAACGAGCAGCAAACTTTGAACTTCCGTCTGCGATCGCCGGTGGTCAAATAAGTCTGCACAGAGGTCTTTGACAGCTAACAACACAGCGCTAACTGCCTAGCACTAGATAATAATAAAAAAAGAACACAACTGCAACATAACTTATCCAAGTAGTAACAAAAACACTTCAAAATATTATAATTATGCATTACCATACGAGCAAGAAATAGTAATGTTATCCATAAAATTACACTTAAAGCTGGACAAATGAAAAACTTAACGGCAAACAGGATCATCACAAAACCTTACCTCACCTCAGCCTTTTCTTGAGCGGAGAATCAGCTAGCTAGGTCCTAGACCGTCCTACGCACACGGACGCGTGAGGGGGTGGGCGGAGATAGGTCCTAGACTGATGTCAACTGTCATCATAGACCGTCCGAGCGGTGCATTCCAGGCTCAAATCAAGCGCACCGCTGATTTTTTTTTCCTCCTTCAAAATATGCTGGTGTTGAAGCCGTGTCAGAAAAGAGGCAGACTGCTAAACCACAAAACTTAGTCAGAGAGGGCATCAAGGCCACTGTGGCCTTATGGCAGATATCATTTTTAAGGGCACAAGGCCAAAGTGGGAGGGCCATGGCCCTCGTGGCCCTCGTGAAATTCCTGCCCTGCTTACAAACACTATTTACAATAAAGTATATTACTAGTATATAAATGCATCAGTTTATATGATGTCATGACAACTTTTGCAACTTTATACGTTTGAATATTAGTCTTTTATGATCTGAGTATAAGAAAATGTAACTTTGAAGTTGACCTATTATCATCTATTGTCCTTCATTTGTAGTAGTCTCTTACAGTAGCTGTCGTCATATCAATGCTATAATGTTTTATCTTGCAGACGCCACCGATACACAGCCTACCGCCAGCTGGTGAGACTTTGCTGGGGTTACCTAGGACGCGACATAAAAGTGCCACTGCCCTCTTGTGCAGTGAACCAAATTCGTCGACAGTTTCAATCCATGGACTATCAAGGTTATGAAGAAGGACAGTGACAATACAGTTCTGAAGTGAATGTTTAATACAGTTCTACAGTTGAAGATGCACAGTGACAGACTATTTGGTCTTGAAACGACTGGCATGTGCCTTGATGGCCTCTGCTTTGTCAGGCTTCTCCATTGTCGAGGACAGAGTGGGAGGCTCCTCCAGCTGTACAGGTCTGTCTGCGCTGGGTTTCTTGCAGAGGTCGACCACCTCTCTCATGAGATCATCCACATAGCCTGCAACAGTGTTCAAAGACAGAATACAAAACTTGAACTTTATAATGTTCTCTGATAATAAATGGTGTCTGTCATCAAGCCGAGATCATTCTTTAAATTGGGGTTTTGAACTGAATTAGTTACTAAATCATTAGTACGGGTACATTACCAATCTGGACAATATTATTTTGAGTAATTTCATTTCAAACTCACTGAATGTTGCCTCTACTAGGATCTTCATCACAACATGACCTCCAGCCTTGTACTTGGGGTAGCGGATTTTGAACCTCTGTTCTCCCGCCTTCGTAGTTGCAGTATGTTTGCTGGAATTCTCGTTGTAATGCAGTCCGGTGTCGGTACCAGATGTGTTCGGGGTACCATATGTGTTCGGGGGCCGTCTCTTACCAATGACGTCACGCATTGTACGCATTGTGATTCGCTGTACGGTAATTTACCCAGGGGTGCTCGGGGGCAAATCACATCTACAGATCATGACGAACCGAATTGAATTATTCCTATGCTCCTAGCGTGTGAAAATGTTTGTGAAAAACATGTTAAAAAAACATGAAAACGGAGCAATGGCTGTACGCCATTGGCTGTACGGCAACTCAAGAGGACCATCATACACGGTCAAATTCCGAACATTTAAACATAGCCTACACTTCATTCTTTACTTTGTCCGTTATTATATGTAGAAGATGAACTACCTCTCTGAAAGGTCCCAATGTGTTAATTTTGATGGGCTGTCTTCTGAGTGGTTAAACATCACTAAAGATTTTCTGACTTCTGACTGCTTTGGATATATAATTACACCACAATAAGGTTTTACTATCACAGTGCACTGAGATTTGTGACAAACTGTAAATGGTAAATGGACTGTACTTATATAGCGCTTTATCCAGTCTTTAAGACCCCTCAAAGCGCTTTACATACTATATGTCATTCACCCATTCACACCCATTCATACAGAGCAGTGTACCTTACTCTAGGACCTAACATTCACACACATTCACACACCGTTGGCCATGCCATCGGGAGCAACTCAGGGTTAAGTATCTTGCCCAAGGATACATCGACATGTTGACTGCATGGGCTGGGATCGAACCCACAACCTTCTGGTTGAAAGACGACCACACTCCCTCACAGCCACAGTCGCCCTTAAAGCACTTACACATCACTGTACACTGTAAACCAAGGCGGTTTTGCCATCACTTACTGTACTGAGGCTCAGTCACTGGTACATTTTCATTTACAAAGCCATGTTGGATAAAGTACCATCTTATATCTGCTCCCTGATCTCTCGGCAAATTGAAAGTACTTATTGCCTGAGATCTCATGCTGTGGTTTTATTAAATGTGCCAAGTGCTCGGACTGTCTTAGGGAAGAAAGCTTTTAGATGTGCAGCTCCACTAACTTGGAACAGTCTGCAAAAAGAATGTAAAATTACCAAGCTGGTACCACTACATGTTTTTAAAGCTCGGTTGGATGCTCCACAGTCAGATGCTGTTGGTACCTGTACATGTGGATAGATATGTAAATTGTAATCCCTGTATTTTTTGCTGTATGATGTCCTTTTGTTGTTCTGTCGTTTAAGTTTTTATGTCTTCATGTGGAACCTACTGCTGCAGGTCTCCCTTGAAAAATAGATCATTGATCTCAATGGGATTTTACCTGGATAAATAAAGGTTTTGAATTGAATGTCGAGCATTAACTGCAAGTCACTCAAATGCATAAACTGGAGAATAATTATGTTACAAGTGTTACAGAAAACATATCCAAGTGTAACAAACATCCAGTATTAACCTTACTGTTTTTTTACTAACAGTAACCAACTAATAATTTTCATGAAGTGCATATTTATTCCAAACTCACAATATATATATATATATATATATATTATATATATATATGAAATAAAACATAATGCACAATGGTACACAGTATCCAAACTCTTTAGGCACTGGTCAGAGGAATTCATGTAAAGCAGATCACCAGAATCCAATACTGGTAAAAACGTTGCAGAGATCAAATGTTTCCTTGTCTGAAAGGAGAAACCTAATTTTAAAACAACATTTTCAGTGTGTGACTTGAAAGATAAGTTCTGATCAATAATAAAACCTAGATATGTGTATGTAGTGACCCTTTCAATGTCAATGTCAGTCCCTTGAACAGTACAAATGTTGGGGAGAAAAGAAGTTAACTTTTTGCGATTTGAGAATATCATGAGTTTGGAGTTGTCTGCATTTAATACTAACTTGAGTTGAGATAAATGGGATGGAATAACATCAAAGGCAGACTGGAGGAAATCAAGACTTGCTCTATAGAAGAGGATGAACAATAAATAACAGTATCATCTGCATAGAAATAGAAAGCAGCATTTGAAAGATTATTAGAGATTATTTACATACAGTATATGGTAAAATTATTGGTCCTAATATGGAACCTTGACGCACACCCTTTCAAATCAAATCAATCAAATCAAGTTTTATTTATATAGCACATTTATAAACGATTTTTGGTCGAGCCAAAGTGCTGTACAAATAATAAAAATACCCTACAGTAAAGACATTTTACAGCTAATACAACAGCAGTTTGTTCAGAATATCAGTATGAGAAGAAAACGACACCCTTTGTCCTTAGACCCTCACATCGTACAAGGAAAAACTTCAAGAGAAAACCCACAGTTTAAAGGGAAAAATGGGAGAAACCTCGGGGAGAGCAACAGAGGAGGGATCCCTCTCCCAGGACGGACAGACGTGCAATAGATGCCGTGTGTAAATCGAAGAGATAATACATTTGCAACATAGGTAGACCGTATGTTAGGAAATGCATGCTTCTATAATAATAGGATGAATCCACGAAGATGTCAACAATCCTGTGGGAGCCTTCAGGGAGGCAGCACGACGAGACCCAGGCAGGACCGCAGAGACAGGTTCAGCCGCGACCCGAAGTCCACGACTTAATCCAGAACTCAGGATAGAGGATCCAGGATGCGGGACCACAGCAAGAGGATCAGCCTCGACTCAAGATCACATCAAGACACAAAAGAAGAAAAATTTGGCTGGGTTAATCGGAACATGAGAATACACAGATTCAGACAGACAGAAGGAAGAACAAGCACTCCCTTTGGAGTGATCTTTTTTAAATATTGAAGTTAAATGCATCAATCTGGTGCACTTTGAGAGCAAAATGAAGAGATATATGGATACCTCTCAACATCCATATGAAACAACTGTAAACAGATTTACTTTGTCTTTATGGATTCGATTGTGGACTTGATTGTGATTGCTGCACATTATCCCTTACTTAATAAATACTTTTTTTGATAATCTATTATATAGAAAAGTATATCATATTGATATATAATATATAATTTATTGATAATATATAATATAATCAAATATAACAATCAAAACGAAATAAGTAGTATTAAGTATTAGGGCTAAGAAAATATTGTACATGTGAAATAGTTGTATGTATTGATTTAAATTGACATGCATACGCTAAGAAAAATAGTCCGTTGTTACTGTTTGAACTAACGTACCAACGGCACTGAACATATTACATATTACCTACCATATTACGTTATATACTTCTTACCTTCGATTTCTCTTGTTCTTCTCCTCATTCGTCTTTGTTTTTCTTCAAGTTTTATTGTATTTCTTCAAGTTTTTATCTTGTTGGTCGAATGCACTTAAGCGTCAGCTAAATACAATGTAATGTAATGATCAAAACACCCCTCTATACTAGTCTAAACAGCGTGGGTAAATTACCGTACAGCCAATCACAATGCGTGACGTCATTACGTCGTGACGTCGTGACGTCACTGGTAAGAGACGGACCCCGAACACATATGGTACCCCGAACACATCTGGTACCGACACCGGTAAGAAGGGTTCTGTTAACATAAACGAAGAAACAGTTTTAAAAATGTGAAAAGAAATATCTCTCTTTTGTAATTATTCCACGTCTATACATGAACAGCTCTATTTAACTTGATATTGATTCAGAAAGTGATTTAGTGTTTTATTTTAGTCCTGGCAATGTGTGTCTTGGAGTTGACAACTTCATCACAGTTCCTTCCTCCATTTTGACACACTATGGGAGATGTGACGTAACGTCGCAAGCTTTTATACAGCACGGGGACCTGGTTCAGCACGGGGACCTGGTTCAGCACGATACAAAAACGCCCATTCCCAAGTACCGTATTTTCCGGACTATAAGTCGCACTTTTTTTCCTAGTTTGGCTGGTCCTGCGACTTATAGTCAGGAGCGACGTATATATGTTTTAAATGTCAATTCATGCTGACTGACATGAACCGTCTACAGCCACCAGAGGGCGCTCTCGGCTTGTGACAACTATATGCTGCTCCTGTACCACTGAAAAAAACGAAGAAGAGAGCGGACGGTTCTTCCGGGTTAGCTGCTTGTTAGCCATCTGTTGTTAGCCGTCTTGTTAGCTTGTTAGCCGTCTGTTGTTAGCCCGCCGTCTTGTGTCCGGTGCGGCGCAGGGTCCACCCCTACCAGCCCAGCGGCCGAATGCTCAGTGGGTGCGTCCGAGATGCCCCGTCTGTCCCAGCAGTCCTCCGTCGGAGCGCGTCAAGGGGTAGAAGCATGCCACCCTAGCCCGACTCGCAGAGCCAGCCTCCAGGTAGAAGGTATGTGTTGCGTTAACATACCGGACCTGTGTAGTTAATAACTTCCCTTTCCAGTTTACCGTAAATGTCTGTTATTGGCTTGGATTTGAAAATAAATATCTGAATAAATACGACTTATAGTCCGGTGCGACCTATATACGTTTTTTTCCTCTTCACGACGCATTTATTGGCTGATGCGACTTATACTCAGGAGCGACTTATAGTCCGGAAAATACGGTAACTGAAACAAGTCTTTAGCTGGTACAGTACAAGCCTTCGAATTATATGCTGAAAAGACCAACCTGCACAGCATGCCAGTGTAGGAGTAAACGTAAGACTTTGGTGCAAACTGAATGATGAGGCTGTGAAAGCCCTCCACCTTGGACGTCTGGTGTACGGCAGAGAGCTTGCCGATGTCCTTGCACAGCATCTTGTCTGTCACCAGTTTCTCCAGTTTGACAGCTGATAGTGAACCTGCAATCAACAGATCAATAAATCAATCATCAACAAATTTTAATGGCAGTGCTTGACATTATGGATTATCAATTCTAATGTTTGTTGCTCAGACTTAACTTTTTGGATTATGTACCCAACCATAAGACAGTCAGTACATTGTTGTTGCTGGGTATGTCATGGGTTTTTAATCACTCAGTATACATACACTGTATACATTCCATACTCCTTTTGGCGGTGGATGACGGTTAAAATTAAAGTCACCCGTTGCTGACGCAACAGACGTAATTTTAAATGTCACGTCTGCCGCCATATCAGTAAAAGGAGTATTGACTCTAAACTCACTTGGTTTGATCCACTTCTTCTTGTGAGCCCTGCCTTGTAGTCTCTTGTGCGCACATGTGGGGAACTTTCCACCATGGCCCCTGTGGAGGTTTAGGACATGCTGCTCCACCGACTTCCATTTATCCACAATCAGTTCTGCGTCGTCTTGCGTGGAGGAAACCACTGCCCAGTACAAGTGGTTGATGATGCTCTGTTGCCATGCTTTCAGGTCCTCACAGCCCTTGAGCTTGCAGATGGCTTTCAGCTTCTTCCCAACAGCTGCAAAGACAATAAATAAAACTGACATCATAAAGAGATCTATCTATTTGAGTGAGGTGTGCAAATAAGATTTGTTACACTGCATGCTGCAATGTCTGTCTGGTGATAACAACTTTACGATAACTCAATAGAAGACTCTACTCCTTGAACTTCAAAAGAAACAACATTTGACACATACACTTGGCTACATGCCAGATGTCATACAGATGTTTTGTGTACGGCATATTCTCTCTAATCCATTTGGCAATCTGGCGATGTCGGTCTGTGACGAGAGTGCCAATCTCCAGGATGTCCTCAAAGAAGGCCACCATCCTCTTCAGGCCTTCCAGTTCCATATGGTAGCTCCCACCACACTCGTTTCTCTGAAAATACAGCAGGGAACATTCCAGTTAGGCAGATAACTAGACAGGAGCTCTGCAATGAGCTGAATATGATTTGAAACACTGTTACTATTACAATATGTACAGATGAAGTTTTAAATTTCTCACACAAAACTCTGAACTTGAACAATATAAACTGTACCTGCACCAGTTGTAGGTCTAGCACCACATTTGATTCCAGCTCCATTGTAGTGTATGTTCCAAATTTTGCGCAGTGTCCAGGGCTGTCGGCTCTGCCGTCACCCCCCAGTACCAGAGGTCGCCCTTCAGTCTGCAGCATCGCAATGTGGGCTGCCTGTTGTTGCGTCCATACACCCTGTATTGCAGGCTGCAGGATGTCTCGCTGGTGTGAGAAGAATGTTCGTTTCACGTAGGTCATCACACCCATGTGGTTTAGGACTCGCAGCACCTTTGTTGGCGACGCACCGGCAAACAGTATGCCTGCAGACAACAGCATGTTGCCTGCAGGGAAGTTTCCAATGCTCGGTTGACTCTGCCACTCAGTTGCCTGCAGACAGGAGCCACATGTTTGGTGGATCTTAAGTAGTGTTCCAGTGGTTGTCCACACTTGACGGATGTCGACGCCTCCGCAAGATGGACAGTGGCACCACTGTAGCAGTTTCCCGAGGCTGGAGCCAAAGACGATGTATTTGGGTTCCTTGTGGCAGATCTCATCCCCAAATGCTTCCCGACTTTCTGACAGATCTGACTTGTCAGAAGAATCAGCCGCTGAGATGGGGCTACTGGGTTCCCAGTCTGAGGAGCCTGATACTGATGATGGTGCAGCTGGACTGCTGGACGACGCGTCTTCCAGTTGGTGTTGCTCCAGCTTTGACGCCTGGCTGCTTCTGCTGCTAGAGACAGCCTGTGGTGGCTGGTCAGGTGTAGCTGGGTCTCTGGTGCCATGGACTTTCAGCTTTCTCTGCCTCCCTGGTACTGGTAGACTTGCAGTCAGCATCTCGGGCGTCACCTGGCATGCTGGAAATGAAATGATCAATGGAATACTATATTGTGTTTATATAAAACCACAAATCTATGTTGATCTGTTGCTTACTATTTAGAGTTAACAAACTCAACATTAGAAGGAATATCCCATACTGTAATACAGTATTATATGACACACTTGCTCATCCTGTCAAACTGTTGTGTTTTGTTTTTTTTAGGAACTGATTAAACTTCGATTTAATAGTGCAGTACTATTAACCAATCAATAGTGGCATTACCCTTTGACTGTGTCTTTGTTTTTGTGAGTTGTTTCCCAGTCTGTGTCTTGATGCTGACAGTAGCTG
The DNA here is from genome assembly GCF_949606895.1 of Notothenia rossii. Lineage (NCBI taxonomy): Eukaryota > Metazoa > Chordata > Actinopteri > Perciformes > Nototheniidae > Notothenia > Notothenia rossii. Next base: position 55,396,957 of record NC_136901.1, on the reverse strand, counting down.
TTGGAGTCCAGTCTGTCTGGCAGGCCTGATCTTGACTCTGTCGTTCCTGCCAGGTGAAAACATACATTTCATAGTGTGATGTTGTAAAATATTTTCGAGGGGTTAGAAGTTCTAGACAATATTATCATGATAAACATGTACCCTACAGTAATGCTTAGCTAGAGCCAATGCATATGTAAGTCAATATCATGCCTGACTAGCAACTTTCTACAATAATTATATTTAGCAGACTGGTTTGCCGGTTGCATGTTTGGTGTTTGGAACAAGACTTATGCTAAGCTTTTTGTTTTACATAACAAGTGTAAGATCTAAGGTGTGCATATTACAAAGAAGGTTTTTTTTCATGTGTCCACTGTGTGTGCCAGTCATGATAACGTGCAAGGTAAAACCAGTCAATGTGCTCATCTAAAACAAAACCTGGGGGAAATCACAAACCTGTTCCGGTGCCATGTCTGTGTCAGTGGCCATCTCCATTGATTCCTCTGTGGAAGCAAAACTGCTACCCTCCACTTCTGATTCTGCCAGGAGTTCTTCTACTTTCTGCAAATGTACACAATATGAAATGGATTAAAAAAATATTCAAAACAGTATAGGCCTACACCATGCTCATACCATTTCAACAATCATAATTCAGGAGACTACTAGCCACTGGAATTAAATCCTGATTTAACATCAACAAATTAGGCCTAACAACTTTACCCGCTTTCTCTCTCTCATTGCAAATGCAGATCGAGCCGGTCTTGATGTTGACGTTGAAAGTTGTCCCACAGCTGAAGTCCCAACTCTGGGGATAACAATTGGAATTGCTCCCTTCTTCAGGATCAAGGTCCTCTTTGTCGCAATGCCCATCTGCGCTCGTAGTAGAGCACTTTCATCAAAGGAGTCCCTTGTGAAGTGTTCACTGCCAAGAACACTGTATTTGGTAGGCTCCCAGTCCTTCCTGGTTCTCTGTACTTGCTTTGCCCATGCCTTTGACAGATCTGTAGAAATAAAATAAATCCAACCATTAATAGTCAAAAGATAAGCTCTCTATTCTATAGGTAATCTATTATTAGACCCTCCAGAAAAAAGCGGGCAAAAATCCTTGATTATGCGGGCTAAAATCCTTGATTATGCGGGCTAAAATCCTTGATTATGCGGGCTAAAATCCTTGATTATGCGATTAAAGATGCAGGGTTTTTATGTGATTTTATGCGGTGAAATTGCGGTAAGTTGCGAAATATGCGGAAAGTTGCGAAATATGCTAAATATGCAGGAAAAAAGAATAACAATTTTTTTAAATATTGGGCTGTCTTATTTATTCTCTTTCACACACAACCTGCCACTAACGTTAAACCCCTTTACTATTCAATTGAACACATTCAATGTGTATTTATTGTAAAAGCAATTGGGCTATTTTAATCTCTCTCTCACACACACACACACACACACACACACACACACACACACACACACACACACACACACACACACACACACACACACACACACACACACACACACACACACACACACACACACACACACACACACACACACACACACACACACACACACACACACACACACACACACACACACACTTCTCCGCCTCATTCTGTTTTAATTTACTCGTTCGTTATCTGAACAGCTTCAATCTTGTAGGCTACTCACTTCGTTTCTTGTAGCCCTCGAAAGGGTTTTGGAGGTTGATGCCTCGGTGAACGTGAGTTGTTTGGCTTTCTTGTCCGCAGCAGCATAAAGCATTTTCGAATGTTTGAATGAATCAAAGTGGGTCGTCACGTCGATGTTCTTTTATGCTCCAACACACAGTTGCACGGGGTGCAGAATAGTTTCCCCCCACTTTTTGCCCGGTCTTTAGTAGAAATGTTTGTCGGTAAATGAGATGGATTAGATGTTTTCATCTTGGTGTTTTCTCTATCGTGCGGGCTCCACAGGTTCACTCTATAGCCTACAGTGTTGCTGATGACGTCACGTCAAGACGAGTTAACTTTTTTTTTTCTCAACTTTGTCTCGAAAAATGCGGGGATTATGTGGCCTTTTGATAAATATGCCGCCTTTTAAAAATATGCGCCATTTTGCTGATTATGCGGTAAATTCTGCGATCGCAGAATCGCATTTTTCTGGAGGGTCTATATTATGACATCATTAACATGGACATGGAAGTCAATTTAGTTGAGGACAATCTGTTGTCATAGATCTAGACAAGGGTGTAACTTTGGTTTGAGAAGTGGGGGGGACACAAAACAGGGGGTCCTCCGCAATGAAAAATGTTCTCGATTTAATTCCATTTCCTGCCTTTCTACAAATATGTTAGGGACTATAGTGTTAACAAATCCAAGAAAAATGCGTAGTGTACATAATGAGTGTGCACACTTATCTAGGCCTGTCGATATAATCGATAAATTGACTTATCGTACGATAAATAAAAATGGACTCGATAACTTTTCTGAGCTCGATAAATTGCCGTTTACATAAAGATGTTACCAGCATTTTAGCCTGGAGCGCTGTGGCTGCCAGGGGCGCTGTGAGGGGCGGGGCTGACACACAGCCAGGTCAGGACACTCCGCGTGCACGTGCAGCAGCGTAGCAGCCAAATTAATAATATAGCGACAAGCGGGAGGCAACGTGTGACTTACTCGCGGGGAATTTAAAGTGAAATGGAATTGGTTACAAAACCTAACTACACATCTCGATTCTCCGGTGTGGCAGTATTTTGGATTCAAACCAAATCAACGAGGCGAACCTACGGACTTGAATGAGCCGGGCGGTGTGTCGCATTGGTTTAAAAAAGGTAGCGACAAAAGCAGGCAATACCACGCATTTTAAACCACCTAAAACACAACCACCCCATTCCGTTTTCCCAGCTGGGAGCAAACACGGCAGCTGGAGATGGAGAGCCCCCGCCCGACAATGTAAACATGTTGGTGTTCCTTGCTCGAAAACTTAGAAAAACAGATTTGGATATGGCCTGTTGAGGCATCTGGGTCTTTGACAGTGGACTGGACACTTGACTGTTGTTTTAAGGAGGTTTTTTTTGCTTGTGAGATAATGTGTGCTCATATTTATTTATATATATATATATATATATATATATATATATGAGAGAGAGAGCTCTGTTTTCCAGCCTGACTATTTAATTTATTGTTTTGGTTGTGTGATTTAATTAATTTATTATAATTTAATTAATTTGTTTTATTTATTATATATAATTTATATATTTTAATATTATTTCACATTTCATTTGCAATGTTGAATGTTCAATAAAAAGTTATGTTTGAAAGGATGTACTTGAATTATTATTATATATTATCATTATGTCTAAAATGGTCTTAAAACGGTGCCGACAATATTATCGTTTATCGCAATAATTTCCAGAAAAATGTATCGTCCAACAAAATTAATTATCGTGACAGGCCTACACTTATCTAGTATCCTATCCATGTGAACCTGTTTTATTTGTGATGACCTCACAACCTCTAGGGGTGTCCGGGGACAAGCACCCCAGGAAGATTTTCTTTCTTTAAATTGAAGTTGAATGCATCAATCTGGTGCACTTTGAGGGCAACATTAAGAGATGTATGGATACAGCTCTCAACACTCATATGAAACATATATTTCAATAATCAAAAAACTTTGGAAGGATTTCTTAACCTATTTTATACAACTAATATTACATAGATGGAAATATTTGTTTACATAGATGACCAAACCCACTGAGATAACTTAGGCTACATTTTACAATCTAATCACTCAGAGTCCTTTACCTCCCTGAGCTGACGTTATCTCTCTCAGTCCCACAGGAGAGGACTCTCCCTATCCTTATTGTTGAAACAGCTAATCTCCGTTAGCTCCGAGCTAGCACCAGATGCTAACAACAACCCTGTAACTCTCTCAGTCTCTCTTTCTCTCTCTCTCTCTCTCTCTCTCTCTCTCTCTCTCTCTCTCTCTCTCTCTCTCTCTCGAATCGACAAGTGGCCTTTATTTGTCATGAACAATCAACGAATCTACGAAACAATGACACCAGCCAGGCTCACCTTCATCTTTTGGGAACAGAAAGATCGCCACTTCGGCAGACTTGACATTACTACAGCCAGCGGCAATGCATCGCTTCCCGTGTGTTTTTCCTCCCGTTTTCTTCACTGTCGCCTCCATTGTCAGGTTTTCTCGATTGGCAATCACTTCCAGTCGACTCCGACACACTTTCCAGTAAAATACTCGCTCAAAAACTTTGATAAAATCGACTTTGAAACAGAGAAACAATGAACTGTGATGAATGTAAAAACTTCAGCGGCGACCATCTCGTGACGTCACGCAGTAGATCGCAAGCCACGCCCACGAAGGCGGAGGTCAACTGCGGATTTCCAGGCGGCAAATTCAAAACTCATCAAATTCGTTGCTATTCCAACATCTTTTGATATGGGTTCCAATGGACAATTTTGGTCATTACTATACGTATTAGCATAACAGATCATGCACAGGCGCACACTTCACTGGGTCTTTAAAGCCCATTGTAATTTCAGGCTGATATTTCCTCACAGCAGCAGCCGCACACCTTTAGTTAAACTGCCATAAAGGCCACATTATTAACCCGAAACTACACAAAAATTACACTTCAGATACTAAACTTCCTTGACATGCTTCACGTTTTGAAATTTCACAGATATCTGTTACGGTTCTTCCACAAAACGTTCACATGTAAGAGGTTCATCTCTCATTCAGAACAATGACGCCTTTGAAGTCTAGGCACCTCGTTAGCTCAACTATAAACACCTGTGCAATGGAACACGATGATGTCATCACTCCAACTGACATGCTCAGAGCAGCAGACTTCACATAGCTGTGTGCTAACAGTCCAGCCGTGAAGACGGTTAGTGCTAGATCGTATACCTGCTAGGTTTTATGCGGCGGAAGTGACGTAATAGTGGTCGTGGATGAGATGGCAACTTTTGTTGCGCTCGCGCTCCAACAGACAACAGACAGACAAGTCTGTCAAGGATGCCAAAGCGCAACAAACAGGATGCTTTCACATAAAATATTTCAAACACTGAAGGATTTCGAGGAAGCGTTAGCAGACGTGGAAGAAACAACGATCACAAAATATATTGTGTACAAAAAGGAACAGGTTTTCGGGGAAAATAGTAAGTTTGTAAGGTTAGATCGGAAATGTAAGAAATAACGATGACCAAGTAGCCTACATTGTGTCAGTAATCAAATAAGTATATACGTATAATAATGTATAAGTATAAGTATATAGGCTAAGTATAAGTATGTAATATAAGTGGCTAAGTAGTATAAGGGGCTCACAGAACGGCCGGTCGTCAGCGGGCCGGTGCCGGCCGGCTCGGTTAGAGCCGTTAATTCCTTCATCTTTTAAACGGCTGACAGAGGTCCACAGTTTCCCCGCAGCGAGGCTCGCCCGCCCTCCTGTTGACAGTTCACGGGCGTTCACACCACTAAAATGTTTATTTTGGTGTTTTGTGTTTTAATGCCTACAACAATTGAATTATAGGTTGGTAGTTTCAGCTTTCTACATAACCCATAGATTGATAAAAGCGAAAAATACGTGAAACTTTACTTTTACATTCAGCAATAGGTTGAATTATCAGGCGTAAAGTTACTTAAGACATTTCAAATTCCGAGTGTCTTTCCAAATCTAAACTGACCAGTGTTAATGTATATTTTATGGATAAAATTTGTATTTTTGTCACAAATGTTTCAATACGGACGTGAAACCTTTACCAGAGAAAAAGATATCCTGGCAGTTGAAATGTGTACCATATGATGGGGTGCCATTCCAACTCGTGGGCACCAAGATATATGGATGCCACCAGGAAAAGGATAGGTGTACTCGGCAAAAGGAGAAGTACCATGCACAAAAAAAGAAATAAGCGCTATATTTATAAATTGACATGCATTAACAACTTTAAATAATTGGTAATTGAAAATTAAACAACTATTCGTAATATGACATGCATTATGGCATTCTATGACACATAACACTGTGACACATAACAACATAGGAATCAGCATTATGTAAATACATAAGTCGTTTAAACTTTAGAGCAGGGGTCGGCAACCCCTGGCACGCGTGCCAGTGCTGGCACGCGTGGCACCGTAACCAGTGGCACACTAGGAATAAGTGGAATAAGTGTCCAAAATATTTAAATTGTATTTTTGGATCCTGACCGAGACCGCCGCCAGAGCGCGTCTCCCCGTTACTTGCAGAAGGAAGCCATGCACGTAACGCAGCCCCGCTCTCTTTATCTCCAGGTGACTTTCTGCCGCTTTCCTCCGTGGTGCAGTGCTGATCGTTTCACCACGGAGGAAAGCACTTCACTAATTGCAGTACCCATAAGGAGCTGTACAAATGCTGCAGTTTTTGCGTGGCTGTGTATTTAGTTGAAAGCCCAGTGGCGATCTGTTCATCTGTTATCGAAATAATATGCTTCAAAGGTGCGGACTGGCCATCTTGTGTGTTGAACTGTCCTGTCGGCTCCCAGACCGTAGTCGAGGAGGGCAGAAGCAACAAGCTTCAGGTTCAATAAGCCACTTTAGCTTAAATGACTGGAGAGAGGCGAGCTCTTCTTGGGAGGCCGTTGCATTTATTTAGCTGTTCTTCTATTTCACAAAATACATCACAGACCTCTGCTTTTCTTCTGCCTCGTTTCACTTCCAGAAACATACACACGTTCACTCACTGTCGCTCTACCATCCACACACACATGCACAAGCCACACCCCTCTCTCTCTTAAAGGGACAGCGATCTCATCTCACTCTGCATGACACTAATATCATAACATGTGTGCTCTGAGTCTGGAGAATCACAGAACAGACGATCGTCCTTATTATTAGGCCGTTGAAACCAATTATTTAAATTCGGCATCATGTAAGTTGAGCTGACAGGTCCACACACTTCTTCCCCCGCAGCTCCCTCGCCCTCCTGCTGATAGTTGACGAGCGTCAAGCTCCTCAACCCCCCCCCCCCGTTGATAATACTCGATCGTTGGCACGCTGATAACAATTTTTTTTTTAAATGGCACTTCATATCAAAAAGGTTGCCGACCCCTGCTTTAGAGGAATAGGAAACACAATTCAATGGCCTCTTCTGAGACAAAATAAAGGGGGATATCCTTCGTTGGTTCACCTACAGAACCCAACCAGCTCACGGTCATGACCTGGCACCAAATTCTTCCTGTTTACTTATTTTAACAGGGGATGGTATATCTGCAAAAATAAATAGACACAAACAGTACAGATGTAGGGGTAATGACATAATGTCCCACTATACTACAGACCTTGAAAATGTCTACATAAATTAATATTGTATTTCTACACAGCTTTTTTCTCTTAGCTTGAAGACCATGTCTTCAATGCAAGACGCCATCTTGTACAAAATACGAAGAAGATGGATTGCCCTGCCCAGATAACTGTCAGTCAGGTCATGAAATGTCCTGGTTTCAAGGTACAGCACAAGCACAGCACAAGTGCGTTCAATGCTATAATTGCTCTTGTGTCATGATCCCAATTGCCATGTCATTTTTATGTTCCCCAGATTGCAGAGAACAGTAAAACAAAGAGGAGGGAGCTCTCCACAGCACTAAAGGCTGTAGTTGCAGCTGATCTTTCAACAGTTGAAGTAGTCATGGAATACCACACATGCTTCACCCCAGAAAGTGACCATCAAAACCATCCAATTGTTGGAGAGGTAACCATGCAACATCTATTCCTTTAGCTGCTGTAAGAAACAAGATGTGAGGTACAATTTGTGCTGTATAAAGAGGACTTTTTTTAGACAGATTTAAACATCTATAATTACCCTGTTCAACGTCATGTACAGGTAGCTGAACTGCGTGAACCAATGGATTCCAGAGTTGAACAACAAATAGTGAAGCTCACCATGGCTGGTGCCAGAAAGCTCAGTGAGATTAGACGTCACCTGTTCAATTTTGTAAATGACGAGCTGTTCCGGGGGGAGCAGCCACCTCCACGAACACGTCGAAGGTTTTACCCCACAGACAAGGATATCAGGAATATCTTATCAAGAACGAAGGAGGGAATACGTGAATCCAAAAATGACCAGGTCAATCTGCAGGTAATACACTGAGAGTAGAATAGTGTTAATATTGTTCTAGCCATGCACATTTTTGTGGGTGGTTAATGCACAACTTACAGAGTTTGTGACTTCACCAAGCATGGTCAGTTTTTTTACATTATACATTGTCCTCTGAATGCAGGTGTAAGTAAGCAAAAAAAGTAGCAGTATTTGGTTCATATGCAGGGTATAACCATTTTTCAAAATGCAACTAAAACTTCAAAACTGTTTTTGCCCTGATATGACAACAAATGTTCTTAATGTTTGGGTCATGAGGCTACATGATTATAATGTCCAGTTACACTTTAATTCACAGCTTCTGACCCCCAGATGGTTAGTTGATGACTGCAAAATCAAGTACAGGCCAAGCCAGCTACAGGAGGACGGAACTGTCACAAAGCTGCTGTTTTGTTACCAGACAGCCTGGCAGCGAAGGCTTCTCCACCTGTATGGACAACAGATGTGCCTGCTTGATGCTACTTACCGGACGTGTCGTTACTCTGTTCCCCTCTTCTTCCTATGTGTACGTACAAATGTGTGCTATGCAGTGGTTGCCCTCTTTGTGACCCAGAGTGAGACAATAGCAGATGTCAAAGAAGCCCTCCAGGTGTTTAAGGAGTGGAACCCTGACTGGAGCCCTAGCCACTTCATGGTTGATTTCTCAGAGGTAGAGATTTGTGCCCTGGAGGAAGAGTTTCAAGGTGAAATTGCAGTAACTGTAGAAAACTGTTAATTCACAGAATATGAAACGTTAATTAAAAAAATGATACATTTCACATAGTATTCCACCAACTTCCAAAATATAATCATTTACATGCAAACTGATGCAACAATCTATTTCAAAATGTAATAAAGTCATCAATCCACTGACAGACAGATGTATAAAAAGCAGGCCTATATTTTGTCGCGTTTACTATGTAATAGCAACGCGACAAAATAAAATGACAACATGGTGCAGGGTAATATATCTCTTATATTTTATCCAGGTTCGAAGGTGCTTCTCTGCGACTTCCATAGGGAGAAAGCTTGGGTTGAATGGTGCAGGAAGAAAGATCATGGAGTGAGCAACGCACAAGACAGTCTCCTACCGCTTCTGAGAAGCATTGCAGCTGCTTCAACTCCAGAGGAGTTCAGCACACGCCTTTGCAACCTGCAGGAGGCCAAAGTCTGGAAAGACAATGACAAAGTGAGGGCGTGGTTTTCAAATGAGTGGCTCCCAGAGGCTAAGGTGTGTATCAAGTTGAAATATTATATTTACTTGTATATATTTATTATATAATGTGTTGAATTTGAAGAGTCTTCCTTTTAATTGTTTTTGTCTTTTTTTCGTCTTGTGTAGAGATGGGTGCACGTGTTTCGGGATGAAGATCTCAAGGTGGCCATCTACACCAACAATGGGGTGGAAAGACAAAATGAAACCCTAAAGTATTCTCATCTTGAAGGTTATAAGAACTGCAGCCTCAGTGAAATGCTGACTGTGTTGGAAACTGACTTCCTACCAAGGAAATATAGGAAGTGAGCTAACAAATAATTACTATGATTATACATATGTATATTTATATATATATATATATATATACACATACATACATACACACACCAACACACACACACATTTTTATATATATACATGTAATGTTCGATAGCTTTGTTTCTAACATATTTGTTTGATGTTGTTCATTGTTGCATGTTTCTGAGACAATTGCATTATCAAATACCATATCTATGTCAGAGAAAGCAAACTGTCATAGAGAGACTTCTAAGATATTGTTCTCTTCTCTTATTGAAGGTACATTGAACTGAACGTCAAGTACTCCTCATTCTACAGAAGGTACAATGAGAACATGCCAAACATCTTAAAAGACAGACCAAGAAGTGTAGCAGACCATGTGATGTCAAGGCTTACAGAAGCCCAGTTTTATGAAGCGAATGACGTTGTTGCAAAGGGCAATGGCATGTTCCATGTCAAAAGCCAAAGTCATCCTTGCACACAGCACAACATCAACTTTCGTGAAAGTATCATCATGCCATCGTGCAGCTCCAAAGACTGGGCAAAGCACAAGTTGCCCTGCAAGCACTTCTGTGCTGTTTTTAATCATGTGCATGAATGGGGTTGGGAGAAACTGGCATCTAATCACAGGGATAACCCCTCTTCTCCCTGGATAATGCATGTCTGGGACAGACTTCTTGTGAGAGGGATAGCAGCGGCAGATCAGACATCACAGATCATACATATACACCGGTATCAGTGGAAATGCAGTCACCATGTAACGCTTTGCCCGAAAAGAAAAGACCAAGAAAGGTTAAACAAAGAAGGGAATGTGCAAGTCTCTTGCGTGAGATTACTGACTTAACATACCATCTGCAAGATGAAGATTACCTTAAAACGTTAAATGACTAAATGACCGAGATCTTAGAAGATGTGAAGCTACACACTCCACATGATCAGAGCCTTACTCTGACGTTCACACCTAAGAAAAGGAAGAAGGAGATGGCCAACCTACCTGTGAAAACCGTGCCACAAAAGCACCAATTCACAAAAAGGGTAGGCTGCTTTGCAGAAGCTATGAGGTTGAACTTCCGGGTCAGCATGAATTTGAAATGAACCTTGTAAAACATTTAACTGTACAGTTCGGCATTCATATGTTTATTATTTTTATATCACATATTGTTGTTATATATTGTACAATGTGGAATTTGACTTTTTATGTAAATGTTGTTATTTTATTGCACATTTTAACTTTAACTTCTTATTTATCCATACATATTTTTATTCTATTTAATTACAACTTGTATTGCAACATTTTTACTTTAACTCTGTAAGGTTACATTATCCTTTTAATCTTTTTATTTATCTTGTATTGCACATTGTTATTCTTACTTCCTATATTAATGTACATCTTTTAATTGTATTTTATTATATCTTTGTTGTATTGCCCTCTTTTACTTTCACTTCTTATTTCAACATAAATATTGTTATTTAAAATCATATTGAACATTTCTGCTTTCATTTCTTGTTTGTTTTATATGTTTATATTCATATGGTTATTTTATTTTGCATTGCCAATTTTTGATTTTACTTCCTATAGTTACATTCATCTTTTTATTATATTTTTCTTATCTTGAAATTCACACTTTTACTTATTGTGTATATATACATTTAGTTATGTATTAAGTATGTTATTTTGTTTGTTCTAAAATTTAGCAACTGTCACAAAACAACATTTCCTCCACAGGATAATGAAATGATTCTGATTTAACTTCCATGACGAAATACTGGTCAGATATCCACCAGATCTTTTAGTGATTTTTGTCTCTCTTGGAGAAATTAAATCGCAACATCCAATAAAAAAAGTTCTAAACACAAATACACAACCGAAAATAATACATGTAATACTATAATATAAAGAGATGGACGAATTCATTTCAATAAACATGTGAAAACTAAATCATACAGGTTGCAAGGGGTTTATTTGTGTGAAGACGGCAGCAGCCAGTAAAGTAAAGGGCGTCTCTTGTCCTCGGTGGCAGATTACGTCACTTCCGCCTAAAACCCAGCAGGTATACGATCTAGCACTAACCCATCTACGGGACCGTTTTGAGATTTCTTCAAATGCCGTTGCCATGGCGACAGACCTCTCGCCATGAAACACGATGTCGCTCTAAGTCCAATCGACACGGTCCAATCGTACCCCAATCTTCAATTGTATATCACCGGTCCATGCGTCAACAGCTCTACGCCAAATCTGAGATCCCACCATATGCCGTTTCCATGGAAACGCATCCCTCGCCATAAAACAGGATGTCGCTATAACTCCTATGAAAATGTTCAAAATGTGCTCAAACTTCACATGTGTGCTAACAGTCCAGCCGTGAAGACATCTAAGGGACAGTTTTGCGATTTCTTCAAATCCTGTTGCCATGGCAACACAATGCTCACCATGAAACACGGTTTTCTCACAACTTCAGTTCAAATGCTCCAAACGCCCCAAAACTTCACAGGTTTGGTAACAATGCAGCCATCAACGCATCTAAGCGTATTATGGGATGTCATCAAATGCCGTTGTCATGGCGACAGATCATTCACCATCAAGTTAGTTCAAATGTTTGCAGTTCAAATATTCTGCTGCTTTTCCAAGCCTTTTTACTTTATTTTCTTCTCTCATCGCACATTCAAGCCCACAGTGTTCATGTATCATTTCAATCTAAATTATTCACTTTCTTTTTACATATTACATTTCAGCATAGCAGTTTAGCGTCAGATTTTCAGCATAAAGCATTCCCACTAGCAATTTCTTCAGGAATTGCATTCTCTAGTTAAAATAGCGTCCCCCCAGTAAAAAAAATCCCCACTACACCACTGATATTGGACATTGGGAACCTACCTGTAAATTCATCACTGTCTAATATATATTTAGCTGCCCTTATTCATAGTGAGGATGTTAAGTGCTATGGTTATGACATTGTGTTAGTAGATGATCTTATTACATTAGAGCAGGGGTGTCAAACTCAAATACACAGTGGGCCAAAATTAAAAAATCGGTACTAGTCGAGGGCCGGACTGGTTCAATGTTTATTGAATGAACTTATTGAAATTAACTTATTGCACATATTAAACCTGGAACTAACTAAGCTTAAATTATTGCCTACAAAAACAACATTAAACATTAAATAATCAGCTGCATTCATTTCTTATGGCTCTATCTGCAGCTTTTCCGGAGTCCTTTCTTGATTACATTTTTCCAAAGGCCAACAACAGCTTAAAAAAAAACGATTTCCCTCCAAGAAAAAATCAAAGATGCCCTGTCGTCGCAAGAAACAAAGTGCAGAAGGAAACATCCATTGAAACTCAGTTTGCTGCTCTGTGATGCTAGTTCAAGCCAGATACTTGGCTCCTCCCCTTGGGTGCAAGTTCATCAGTGTTTGGGCTCAGGCTCTGCGCTGAGGAAACCCTCAGGATTGAGTGAAGGTGTGCGTGCAATATACCGGCGGGCCAGATCTAATAGTGATTATAAATTATCCTGTGGGCCGAAATGTAATCCAACAAGGGCCTGATTTGGCCCCCGGGCCTTGAGTTTGACACATGTGCATTAGAGCAACAAGGAGTGTTTATGGCCAAGTTGGGGAAAATTGTGAAAGGCTTTGTTCATTGTGTAGTAGTAGACAATCTAGGGGCCCATGGCAGGTTTCTTGGAAAGTTTTTCTGCTAAATAGTTTGGGAGATTTTGCACAAGAGAAAATGACGACATTCAAACAAAAGAGGTGTAGTCGGGAGCATTTTGGCTAAGAAGCAAGGACATTCATAATTCTCATCTAAAAGCTATTGAAGACAATTCATGAACTAGACATTTTGGTGTTAAAAGAAAGAGTGTGCTGTCAGAAAGTCTGTCATATTTCAGTGTAACAGAGAGTTTTCCTCCAGATATAGCTCATGATCTGCTTGAAGGAATTATCCCTGTGGAGATTTCTCTTTGTCTTACTGTGTTAATTTCCCAAAAATATTTTACCTTAGCCTATTTAATGAGGCGATAAAAACATTTCCATTTAAGTGGACTGATAAAACTAACTGCCCCCATCTTGTTCCCCTCACCTTCACAACAAAGAGGACAATTGGTGGAAATGCACATGAGAATTGGAGCATGCTGAGATTTCTTCCTCTCTTGGTTGGAACAAGTGTTCAGATGAACCAGTCTGGCAAATCCTGTGTGAATTAAAGGACATTGTAGAACTTGTTGTTACACCATTTCACACTGAGGACTCTATTTATTATCTGAACTTCAAGATATCTGAACACAGGACTGCATTCAAAGAAGTGTTCCACCATGAAAGAATTTGTCCCAAAAATCATTATTTGGAACACTATCCATGGTTGATTCGCCAGTTTGGCCCCCTTGTTGCACTATGTACTATGAGATTCGAAGCAAAGCAGAGCTTCTTCAAGAGAGTAATGCGTCATACAAACTGTTACAAAAATGGAGGTTACCGATTTCTCAACACTTCCCCTTGATGTCATTAATGAAGATATTGCACAGGCAGTAAAAGAGAGACACCCACACATAGGATCGGCATGGTGGTTGCCCATGGGTCGCTCGCTGGACTTCCAGAGTTTTGTGAAATAATTCATATGATTGTTCTACAAGAGACATTACTTTTCATTGTGAAAACATTGGAAGCTTGGTACCTTGAACATTATCGAGCATACGACTTGGTTGTACCCACTTCCAGACAACAAAGGTGAGAGTGTGCCAAGGTTGGCCTGAGGCTAAATGCCAAGAAAACTGAGGTTATTACCTATAACATCTTACCGGAACATCCACCTCTGACAACAACAGAAGGCACTGTGCTTAAAGAAGTCAAGGACTTCAAGTACCTGGGCTCATGGGTCAACTCAACCGAGCAAGATCTTAAGGTGAGGAAGGCACTTCCATGGAGGGCCCTGAACGGCATGACCAGTGTATGGAACTCCAACCTTCCCCGTCAAATCAAACTCAGCTTCTTCTATGTAACGGTAGAGTCTTTTCTCCTCTATGGCAGTGAATGCTGGACCCTGAAGCCAACCCTGCAAAAGTCTCTAGACGGATGCTACACCAGAATGTTGCGAGCAGTACTTAACATCAGCAAGAGTGTACATTTAACCAACAACATACTGTACGAGGGAATACCAAGGGTGAGCGAGAAAATTGCAGCCAGGAGAATGAGACTAGCAGGAGATTGCCAAAGGCATCAAGAGCTGCCAGCCGGCAAATTGGTGCTGTCGGAACCAACACAATGGCATCGGTTACGAGGACGTCCCGCACAAACATACGTGGACGTACTCAAGAACGACGCAGGAGCACAAAGTATCAATGAACTGGCCAGATGTATGGAGAATTGGGATGACTGGAAGCGACGATGGAGGGCTCGTCTGAGGACAACCTAGAGAGAAGGCTAATTGGGGTGCAAGAACTGACAGATCCCTATCCTCTTGCTCACTACATGGTTGGTGGACGCCACCTCACTGAAGAGATACATACACGTATAAGGTTGTATGAGGGTGGGGTTGAGAATGTTGATTTTTTTTATCTTTTGAACTTGCTTTTCTTTAAGGTCTATTTAAGTGTCCCTTTAAAATAATATCCCTCAATTACATTCTCAAAAAAACAGGGTAACAATTTGTGGAATGTGATCTGGCTGTGTATTCCACAGGTGAATAGCTTTGCACTTAGGACATTTAGTATGCATTAGAGATTTATTTAAAGATTAAACACTACTTTTCAGTACACTTATGTATTGCACAAGTAGATGAAAAATACAAGACCGCCCTTCATTAATATTGTTGCATGTGAAGTCAATCCTCACAACTGTATGTCTATTGAACAAGAGCTACTAGTGGCAATAATTTGCTCTGTCATTCCAGGCATGTCACTATTGTAAGAGTGACATTTGCTTTCAGTTGTCAGTGTATCATTGCACTATTACTAATATCATTGTTTATGCTCTTCTTTTTTTCCAGTTCCTTTTGGGTTGCCTGACATGACCGTGAAAACGCCAGCCAAGTTACAAATTCTTCTGAATCCCGATGACACCAGGAAGCTAGTTCTGCCTAATGGCATTCCAGAGACAATGGAGCAGCTTACTGATGAGGTCAGGAAAGTGTGTGAAATAAGTGGAGGATTTAGAATACAGTATGAAGACAGAGACTTTGGAGATGCAGTAGTCAACCTGACATCCACTGCTGACCTTCAAGATTTGACAACTATCAAGATCATCCTTATACCTGATGATGGTATCGCCACAATAAAAGGCCACTCTGAAACGTGCAATTTTGCTTTATTGGGGGGGGTCTGGGGAGGCCCGAAAACTAGTCAGTTTAACCCTAACCCTAACATGTCACCCATTGAGCATGTTTGGGATGCTCTGGATCGGCGTATACGACAGCGTGTTCCAGTTCCTGCCAATATCCAGCAACTTCGCACAGCCATTGAAGAGGAGTGGACCAACATTCCACAGGCCACAATCAACAACCTGATCAACTCTATGCGAAGGAGATGGGTGACATGTTAGGGTTAGGGTTTAACCCTAGGGTTTTCGGACCCCCCCAGACCCCCCAAATAAAGCAAAACTGCACGTTTCAGAGTGGCCTTTTATTGTGGCCAGCCTAAGGCACACCTGTGCAATAATCATGCTGTCTAATCAGCATCTTGATATGCCACACCTGTGAGGTGGGATGGATTATCTCGGCAAAGGAGAAGTGCTCACTATCACAGATTTTTTCAGATTTGTGAACAATATTTGAGAGAAATGGTTATTTTGTGTATATAGAACATGTTTTAGATCTTTGAGTTCATCTCATGAAAAATGGGAACAAAAACAAAAGTGTTGCATTTATATTTTTGTTCAGTGTAGTTTGCTCAATGCATGAGTATATCACAATTAATGTTACTATCATTGTTTAGAGTTGGTGTCTTGTTCTCATGCTATCCATTTTTGTCACTTGAAACATAATTTTGCATTATGTGTGCATTTGTGCTTTCTTTTAGAGCCTTGATGTGGATCATAAGAGAGAGTGCCTGCTGAAGTGTCTTTTTGTGTACCTCAGTGAACAGGTGGACAAACTCATCAAGGAGTATCTGGTAATTACATTTACATTATTAACTTAAGTTTAGAGGAAATATTGAATACTCAAACGTTAAGTTCATACAGTATCTCAGATAATTGAAATATGAATGTCTATAATTATATTAAAGTTGTATGCCCCCCCATTGGGAATTAACCATCAGGTTTTTTATAAATCAAAAGTAATTTGCTACAACAAAGTCAAAGTCAACTTTAATGTCAATCTTTCAGTTTGTGTGTACAGACAGAGTGCAGGTTGAGTTTCATTGTTTTGTTAAAATGTTGCTGGAACATATTGAAATGTTTGTCTCTTCAGGGCAGCAGCGCATATGGAGCAGCAAAAGCCTAGCATTAAACAGATACTACATCGAATTATTGCATCGTGAAAAGTTTCAGTCTTTGGCAAGATTCTATACAAAAACATGAAAACACAAGGCAGTTTTATCTTGTATCTTAATCTATTAAGCAACTTGGCAGTGGTAACATTTTGGAGATCACTACAAATATGTGTATTAATCAAGCGGCAAACCCTGGGGAAGAGCCGGGACGCCAATACGGAAGTGCCACACACTGCAGTTCATCTAGTGGCCAGTAGGAGCAGTCTGCAGAAGGAAGCAATTTCCTTAGACCCCCATGTTAAAATGCCCAACTTTACAGCAGAAATAAACATGTTTACATCGTGGTTCAAAAAAACATATTCTCTGTATAGTTAGATCCCCCCTTCATGAATATGGATTGGGGGGATGAATTTTTTCTCAACTCATCTGTTTAATTAATATTAAGCCTTAAAGTTATGCATATATTAGGGGCGTGGTCACATTGAGTGACAGCTCCGTTCAATGACTGCTGCTGCTAGCTTCTTGTCTCTCTGCTAGCTGCTCCGTGAAGCTAGCTACAGGGACTATGCCTGCTCAGTTCATACAGGGAACACAACTTGATCCGGGTGGTTGTTTGTTCTTCATGCTTATATATCGGACTATTGTGACTCGCTCTGCGGTTAAAACAGACGGTGCATTAAATGCAGTTTTGCGGTAAGTGAAATTTGAGTACTTTATTTATGATTTTAATCATAAATTGATTTTTGATTTTAATCAGCTACGTAATGAATGTTAAAGTCCTTATCTTGCGTAATTTACTGTAGCTGAAAGATCATAGAACTGTTTCAAAATGCATTAACTTGTTGGGTCTTATTCCAGTAACACGTGATATAGATCGAATATCGTTTCCTATTTGCTGTAAATCACTTGTTAATATCGGGAAAATGGGTCAAATTCAGAGGTATCCAGAAAAGTCTGGATTCAAACTTGCCGCTGCTTGGTGCTGTGTCGTGACGTCACGTGTGGTTCCGCGAATCCTGGTGAGTTCAGCCCGTCCCAGCATCACACAGTGTAGCATTGCTGGTATAGCCGCATGTCAACTTTGTGTATCAGTGTTTATCTCCGAGTTTGTCTTGTTTTTTCCGGATCATGGTGAAGAGGTGTGTCGTTGGAGGGTGTAGCAACACCAATCGGGATGGTTTTACCGTTCATTTGTTCCCGAAAGAGAAGGTTTTACGGGAGAAATGGGAGCGATTTGTGCGATCCGGACGGCAGCAGGGAGCCAGACAGCGGCAGCCGGGAACCACACGTGACGTCACGAAATGGCCTGCTTCCAGAAGCAAAGTTTTTTTATTGGACCTAATATTTTTCCTTTTTTTACATATTATTCAGTATGAAATAAAGAAACATACATTGACTATCTGTTGCATACACCCCCCAGAAATCAACTGCCAAAAAAAGTTTTTAATGTAAGATAAGGACTTTAAGGCTTGGGTTAGCGTGTAAGCGACATCGGTACTAACGATGCTAATAGTAGCATCCAAGTTAAAATCATAGACTATATATAAAGGTTAAAACGAAATAGACAAGCGTTAAGTAGGATAATACTGTAGAACAAACGGCTTCTGTTTGAGGTTGATAAAATAAGGTCATCCTTGTAATTTAGAGAGATGATTATTATGTAGGTAGGAACTGTATGCATCGCTAAGGTTAATTTAAATTGGCTGTGCTCAAGTATGTAGACAAGCTAATGTCGAAGTAGTGTATGTGAAATCAACCTCACAATAAAATGTGTGTGTATTACAATTATTAATGTCATATTTCAAGATGATTACTTAGATATTACAATATGGTTGGTTGAGCTGGAGTTCATTATTGAGCTTACACGTTAACGTCACAGTCATCTGAAGAACGAACCAAAACCTTGTTGTTTTTATTAATTGCATTACCAAATGGGTATCAAATAAACAGTAAGCATTGGTAACACAACTTCCAAAGTTACAGTAAAATAAAAAGGATCCTGACTCGGACAATACACAATCCAACATGTTCAACAGAAGAGAATCAGTTATATTGTTTGTACACATGTTACTTTACATATATATCTGTTTGTTTAAGGTAGGGTGACCAGACGTCCCCGTTTGTATTGGCGTGTCCCCGGTTGAAACTGTCCCCGGAAATTTCTCCATTTTTTAATATACGTTAAACACACATAGCAAGGTGAAATAAAACTTTTCATGTCAGGAAACAATGGGTAAACAGACTGTGGTCAAGCCAGCCCCCACTTCGAAAACTGCCTTCAAAATAAAAGTGTATGCGTTTAAAATCTCAAATTAGATCTATTGTCCATCTATATTTTGATTATTATTTAATGGAAACCGTCCATAATCAAAGAGTCATTCGAAATCAATCAAATACTTATTTCACTTCAGGGTGATAGCAGGAGACCCCATCTAGTCAATCAGAGAAAATCAGGACAATCTGATGAAGAATTTCAAAATAAAATACTTTTGAAATCTCATATATGGGCTATCGTCCTTCTGTTTTTATACAACAATAAATAAAAAACTATCAAATTATCAAATATATATATATATATTATATATATATATATATTATCAAATATATAAAATGTTCGAATTACATTGAACCAGAATTGTCCCCCTTTTTTCTTTAACAGTGAAGAAAATGGGATATGTTAATGATATATTGACCGCAAAACTGAAAATGTCCCCAGTTTTAATTTTGAAAATCTGGTCACCTTAGTTTAAGGTGTCCAGGTGATGCAGACAGGCTGGACCAGAGAGTGAAAGACATAACTGGACTCCTCACAGCAGTGAACTTCAGCTCAGGTACAAAGACTCTTTTTTTGATACTGTACAAAGAATCAAGAAAGATATTGGTTTAAATGAATGAAGTATTGACTTTAATACACTGATATACATTCCATTAAACAATACTAAATACTAGATCACCTACAAATCAGTGAAGTTGAGGGGTTTTTAAATGCAAAAAGTTACATTTAGATGTTAACAAGCAATATGATTTTGTCAGCTTTCTAATTTAATGTATTGAAGGCAAAGATATTTAACACAGTGAGAACTGCTACTGTTTATCTCTCAATATTGTCTGTAAAAAACGTGGTAAAAGTTATTCTTTCAGTGAGACAACAGAGCAAGCTTCTACAGTTGCACTACGCTTTGATAACAGTTAAATATTATTTTGATAATAACATACATTTCAATGTTGATGAACTTCATACTGTTCATTCATAATCTGATTGTCTTTGTAGCTCACTATTGAAATAAAAAAAAACATTACAATTACAAAATAATTATATCTACAGCCCCTAAACACACAAACACACCGCTTTCATAAATAACACACTTGTTCTCCAATAATATGTTTTATGTTTCCTGTAATTTTCGTTTGGAAAGGACATGCCTGAAAGACACGACATGTTCTCCTTCTCTGAGGGTCAAGAAGAACATCCAAGAGGAAAATTAAAAGCTGATGCTATGAGATTTTAAGACCAGTACACTAAGAAACTACTTTTATTGTAAAAACAGTCAGCTGATGGAATGCACCTATTTCCACATCTACACTCCATTCGCTGATTATTTCTATTTGCCTCGCTTTATGAGCTTCACATCACTTGTGCCTTGTACCGCAGAGTTTGCAATGTCACTAATAAATGGGGCCAATCTTCAGTAAGAATAATGGACAAAAGGAGTGCAAATACAAATACAATTTATTGAAATGTGAACCAAAGCTTAATCAAACATGTTTTAAATAAAAAGCACATGGACATGGACAGAAGGTGTAAACCTATTAAATGTATAAGTAAGTAAACACATTTAGTCAAATAAAGTGACAGACTAGGCCTGTGCAGTTGGTATCAGCTTTGCCCAGCATGGGCTCCTCCATCAGGCCTGATCCTCCTCGCAGAGGAAAGACCCTCAGTCCTCTCCAAACCAACAGACAGGACGTCCATCACACGGAGTTTTCTCCCTGAAGTCTCTGCAGCTCTCTGGACACCACGCTGTCTCAATCCGTCCACAGTGAATATGAGAGGGGGAAAATGAAAATAATAAATGCTTTAGACCAGAGGTGCCCAGTACGTCGAACGCGGTCGACCGGTCAACCACGGGGGCAATGCTGGTAGATTGCGAGTCATTCATAAATAAAAAAAATCCAGCTCCGTTAAAATAGACAAAACAGGTTTTGATCCCTCCTCCCTTGGCCTCCCTGCCACTTAATTCAGGAGTTTACTTGATTACTTGATTGACAGAAAAAGTGACCTATCGTTTTCCAGTCTATTAACCCAGAATGCAAAGCGATACAAAATCAGTTAAGTGCCGGGAAAACTCAAATTAAGTTAAAGAGACAAACAACAAAATGAGTGCGGGACCGAGCAAAAAGCTAAAGACATACCACTTCCACCCAGAATGGGAGGAAGAATATTTGTTTGTGATGTCACATTCAAAGGTTATTTGCCTTATTTGTAAAGGAAGCGTCGCTCTGCCAAAGAAAGGTAACGTGGAGAGGCATTATCGGAGTGTTCACAAGGCATATGAATGCGACTTCCCTCCGAGTAGCGAGTTGAGAAAGAGAAAGGCATTATTGCTACAAAAACATTATCTCCCAGTCTCTTAGTGTCGCCAACTTGTTTCTAACATGCAAAAAGACAAACAAATGCGTCTATGGTCGGTATATTTTCAACCTTTCCAATCCATACGAGATCTCTCTCTCCCGTCTGTGGGCGAGGGGGCGGGGCAGTTTACACACACTCGGCTGCTACATGCAGCAACACACGGCGGGGATGGCGGAGAGAAGCGCTCCAAGGTGTGGTTAAATGTTACCCGTCTTGAGGTGGAAAATGCTCTTGGCCAATAGTGCAATAAGAGTTTAGCATGTCAGGGACCACATTCAGACGGAGGAATGCACCAGGTTCGACTGTCTTTCTAGTAGCTCTGTAGCCCCATCCACGAGTAACTTTTCCACGTCAGGTGTTATGTATGCTAGAAGCAACACACGGAGTTAACTCAATTATACAAACATGGGTTAATGATTAGAGGTAACAGAGTTACTCTTTATTTTGTTAAAGTTTCAGCTATTCTGTTTACAGTTCTGTCATCAGATTATTTAATACGATTTATTAAAACATTGTTGTTTCTTTTGATGTGAAATATTATTTATTTTATTTAAATAAAAAGCGATGTTAATTTTGTTCAAAATGTGTTAAGTTAATTTAATAATATATGTATTTTTGAATCAAGTATGCATCTTTATTGTCTTCATTGTTAGTTTCCACATGCCTAAAACAACCTCAAGCTAAATCTAAAAGTTGATGGCTAAATAAGAGCGTTTAAAGAAATTGTGCAAGGCATACAGTAATAGTCCGAATAGTCGATTTATCGTTTCATTAATCGATAGATTAATCGATTATCAAATTAGTTGTTTTTTGCAGCCCTATTGTAGTTATCCCATGTATGAATAAAACGTGTTATTCAGCAACCCTTGCAATTTGGGATTTTATTTTTGGTTTGTAGACCTCGGTGAGCTGGTCATTTCAAAAGTAGCTCACAAGCCAAAAAAGTGTGGGCAGAGGAAAGACCGTCAGTCCTCTCCAAACCAACAGACCGGACGTTGTTAGAAATTAAAATCAATGTTTTATGGCATAATTTAGTTTAAACATGCCATCAGTTAAAATGCTGATTTATACTGAAAAAATTGAAGTTTTCGCGCACAATGTCTGATGTCAAGCTTTTATTGGGAAAATACTTCCGGTTAGTTTCCGCTTGTGATTAGAGTTTATTTTGAAAAGCTATTTCGGAAAGGATCTCCGGAATACCAACAGTAACTTGACTTCAGGCTTTACGGAAAACACGATTTACAGCCGGTAAAATGTGTTAAATGAAAAGTGATGAAAGAGAATATGAGGAGGAGAGGCGTGTTTATGTACATGTTGAATGTAAAAGGTCTGAATCCTCTGTTTAAACGCAATAACGGGAGTGATTAAGACGTGGAGGACCGGCCCCCAGCTGCGCCAACCGGCTGACAAGGAGGAGCCAGCAGAGGAGATATAGCAGCTGGAAACCAGGGGCTCTCTTCCCTAACGAGGAGCAGATCACAGCTGTTTGTCTGACTGAACAATATCATGCTTGTGACATACCCGCGCCTTTTTTAATTAAAGTACCCAATTGAACCTTCACAGAGACTCCATTTAGTCTCCTTTTAAAGCTTCTCTCCTGGACGGGAGAATAACGAACACAGTTTACAACGTCCATGACACGGAGGTTTCTCCCTGAAGTCTCTGCAGCTTTCTGGACACCACGCTGTCTCAATCCGTCCACACTGAATATGAGAGGGGGAAAATGAAAAGAATAAATGCTTTAGACAATAAGAAACATAAAGTTGACTGTTGAGTTGCTCAGTTTTTTTAGATTGTCAATACTATTACTGTATAACTAATATATCAGGTTAAGAGGCCTTTAAATAGGTCTTTAAATACATGTTTTCTTTTGAATTGTTTGTCTAAAGTCAAGGATCTAGAACGGGTTCGTAGTTTTAATGATACAGTCTGGTTATTATGCTGTTTGGAGGAGGCCTCACAGGTAAAAGCACTAACTAGCTACCATTACATGTACCTTAGCTTGACTTAAATGTATTAAACGTAGGCTATAATTAAGTGATATCAAAATATAAATAACTAATGTCATGCAAACATATTAATATTTGCTTGATTCCAGTGTTGAATTTAGCACAATTGCATACAAATATTAAGGGATTTTAAGATTCTGAAGTATTATGCTAAAAACTCAATAACTTAGATTATTGTTTATAGTTTTGCTGAATAGTTTCAAGTCCGCTTACCTTAGAAACGTAAAATGCCACGGCAGTGTGCAGATGAGGAGCATGTTTCATCAGAATAACATTCTAATTCATTTCTTGTTTATCAGGTTTCGCAGAAGGATGAAGCTAAAACTGAGCTGGATCAGTGTACCTATGCGGTGTTTGTCTTCAGGGAGCAGGACGATCCTATCCTGCACATCGGAATCATTGTTGAAGGTGTGGAAGTCCTCAAGGGGTTTCCATCAGTTGCACATGCATGTGCCATGTTATTTGGCATCATCTATGCCCTAAACTTGAGCTATCCCAATGAGCTCAAGTTCACCTTTGATGCACTGCATAAAAATATTAATGGAGATTGAACCAAAGAAAATGACACGCAGAGTTTGCAGTCTGAGTGTCAAGCTTTAAGCTTTGGATAAATGAATGACTTTTTAATACATCATGTTTTCAGTTCTATAGCTTGTATTTAATGTACTACAGTGTAATGCGGTTGTGATATGTAGATAAGAGAAACTGGCTCCAAAGTTCCAGAGGATACGTGGTCAGCAAGAAAATGTGCCTTAATACATACCCTACACTCAGCTGGAGAGACTACAGGAAAAGTGTGAACTGTATCAATCGTGCAGTGATAAAGGACAAAATTGACAATTTCTTCACTGCGTAGAAAAAGGAATCCGGAGTGGAAGAGCTAAAGGCGTGTTGCTCTGGATTTCTGATTTGTTTCCCCTGTCAACAGGGTTCTTTGTGCTTTATAACTATTGTGCAACAACTGACTTAATCTGAATTCAATGAATTTGGTTCTTGTTATAAAAAAAACCTGCATTTTTCTGAAGTTGTAAATAAGAGCTGCAGAAAATATGTTTACATATTGAAGGTTTTACAAAGTGTTTAAAAATGTAAAAAAAACAAGTTCACATGCAATTACAAGGCAGCCTCATTTAAACACTGTCAGAAAGTTTTACAATTGAATGCTATTTCATTACATATTTCAATGTTAAAAGGAGAGATATGCAAGCGTCAGGGGGGTTTTGTGAATGTTGTTCTTTTTGTATTCTAAGTGATCTTGATTTACTTTATACTTTGTATTTACATAAGTGCAAATTGGTTGCATAATTCACTCTATTCATTTTTTTATTATAATTGTAGTAAAATGTTTTGATGTATTTTATTAGGTTATGAATTCAAAATGTAATTTGTGTTTACAGAAAGAAAAAAACAGCATTGTATTGATGTACACAAAGTGTTTGCTTTTATTAAAAGAACATACATCATACAAAAAATACTTCTTTGTTCTGAATCAGAAAATGTAACCAAATGTAGTATTTATTTTTAATTGATTTACTCAAACTTAAAAACTCTACTTAAATCTAATATAAATATGAGGTTAGTCCAAAAGGAAAAATTAAGTTATAACAAAGTAATAAATGTTGTGCGGTCTTCAGAATGAATCATCTTATTACTTTGTGTGAATGTAAATATTTTTTACTTAACTCAACTTCATTTTTTTAGGTTGAGAAATGAATTGGAATAAACTAAAAAGATTAGCTGTAAAAAATTAGTGAAAACAATGTAAGTTAGTCCAGAGTATCATTTTTTTTCAGTGTCTAACGCATCTGTGAGTCTGTGACATAAATAGGGGACATAGAATGACACGCACAAAGGGACTGCCGGCCAAATTCGAACCAAGCCTGCTGGAAGTATGCCGGGCGTTGAAGCAAATATTTTCGTAGTGGCCAAACAGTGAAACTACATCTTCCATGTCAGTCGTTGACTTCACGTCACAAAAATACTTTTTCACATTGACTTACATTGGAAAACAGACGTCTGTGACTTTTTTTTAGATTAATAAACTTCACAGTCAGAACACTTGAATACCCCTTATTTAAATCCTTAGGTCCAAAATGTTGTGAAATGCATTGAGAGCCAAATCCAGAATAATTTTCACTCTCCAATCATCTGACTAAACCAAGACCGGCTGTCATGCAACGAATTGAAGGCGGGGCATCAGGAAAACACAAATCCCTGGAAGATCTGGGTATGTTTGTTCTAGAGACTCAGGCTATTTTGGCTTCATGTGCCACTGAGTAACTCTCATAAGAATGAACATGCTTACTACGCTGTATCTAGTTCTATCATAGATCCCAACTTGTTCCAAAATGCAGCCTGTTACATTGTAGTTTTTCAGATAAAGTGCTTAATCTCAACGTAAATGGTAAATATTCCATTTTAAAATGATGAATTTGAATAACTAGAATTGCTTGTATACCGACTCTTCAGGAACCCTTCTCGATTATTAGTCTCAACAAGAATAAGCTTTAGTGATGTCTCACTTGAAAAGCATACGAGTGCCATCTCAGCGGTTCAGAAACGAATGGTATCAGCAAACACTCAGTACAGTATTATCTCCTTTGGTGCCGAGAGAGACCCTTGCATGACAGCCCACTTTTCATCCTTTATCAGAGAAGTGATGTATGTACCAACTGTTTTTAGATGACACCAACCTCTATTATTTATCAGCCTCAACCACTGGCAGAGTGTTGGTATTTTCAGCACCAGACAATCCCCCAACGAGGATTAAAGAAGGGTTTTGTTTTGTTTTTGTATTGGAGACCCAGTATGCTTTGTAATATTTTGTGTGAGTCACGAGAGAGCTGCTTGAATTGGAGGGGGGCTTGATGGGCACCCTTGGAAGTTTACTGCTGTGTCTCCATCTCCTGTGGATTGCCTTTCCCAGATGGCCTCCAAGTCCAGCCTTTTGATTCCTTCAAAAACAAGGGAGTGACACACAGTCACACACAGCATCATTTTGTGCAAATATTTCAGAATGACTGATAACATGCCACAGTTTAAAGGTGTGTCCCCTCTGCTTCATGTCTCTTCTAAATCAACATGTGTCCCCCCTGCTTCATGTCTCTTCTACATCAACATGTGTCCCCTCTGTGTAAAGAGACTCTGAAAGTTTCAGGAACAAAGATTCTCTCTCTTTTTGTCCTGATCCATTAATATAAAGATCCGTCTGAAAATGAGCTGATCAGATTTTGGCCACTTTATGATGTCATAACGATGTTTTGGTTTGAGTAACCATTAGCCAATCAGCAACCAAGGTATGTTTTTCCTGGCCAAGGTCAGGGTCCTTGAACACAACACGAGCCTAACGTGTCATCACGTGGTATATGTCTCGTCTGAGAGGGGTGTAGTTCTAACGGAGAGCACCAGACTGTACACATGCCGTAGTTTTTGCGTGGCTGTGTCTTTAGTTGAAAGCCCAGTGGCGATCTGTTCATGTGTCATACTGATCATACAGTCAATAACTTTGTTGTTATTAGCATCTGGTTAGCTAGCTGTGCTAACGAACATGAGAAGCTTTTTCTCCAACCAGTGAGGTAAAGGCACATCTTTATATGATCATTATAGTTCTAAAAAAAATCTGCTTACAGTTCTGTTTCATATGGGTGTTGAGAGGTGTATCCATAGATCTATTAATTTTACTCTCAAAGTGCACCAGATTGATGCTTTTAACTTCAACATTTAAAACAAATCTTCCTGGTGGTGCGTGCCCCCAAACCCCCCTAGATGAGGTTAGATCCCCCCCATCTTTCTGTTTTGGCGGCCATACCGCGTTGCATGAATGCGCGGGTCATGGTCAAATATCTGGATTAAGAGGTTGCTTTTTCTTTGCACAGCATGAAAGAAAGGCGAAATGAATGTGCTGTGATTTTAGTTTTTTAAGCAAACGTTGAGTTCAATAATTTGTACGGCCCTCGAAGGATGTTGTAAAAATTGAAATGGCCCTTGAGAGGAAAAAGGTTCCCCACCCCTGATCTAAAGTAACAGACAGAGAATCAGCACTTTGGAAACAGGGCTGAAACAGAGGGGATTATGGGTAATGATGCAATAATCTGTTTGGTATTTGGAGCAAGAGACACTTCACTTCAGAGACATGTTTTGTATATGTCTGAGACCTGTGATATATTTTGTTGGTCGAACGCACTTATTGTAAGTCAGCTACTGTAAATGCAATGTAATAATATATTGATGAAAAACAATATAATATGGGATATTTAACAAAAGTATTTTGATTCACAAATGGGTTTGTTCCAGATTAAACTGAAGTTTGCTGATATTTCGCTCCATGCTAATCAAGTATTCACAGCTTTGTGTGCAGTTTCTCCACTTGAAAGGGGTTTTGAATCATCTTCTGGACTTTTTAACTGGAATCCGCTCAAATGACATGGCGACTTTCACTTTCTCTGCTATAAAGTTGACTTTCACTTCAGCAGCTTCTTTGACAAACCTAATTCTGTTGCACTTTGTAAGGTTGTCGTTTAGGTGAAAACCCGTAATTGAAAATAATAAAAGATGAAAGTGAAACTTGAACTACTCATTAAAATAAATAAAGAGCAGCAGAACATGCAAACAATACGCAAACACTGATGCCTGTGGAACAAATGTTCCACAATGATATGCAAACTGAGCACAGGGATCTATTAATTGTTAATATGAAATCAATATCTTACCACTTCATATAAGTTCTGTTTTAATTTCAGCAATTTAAATTAAGATAAAGATACAATTAGATTTTATAAGCAAGGTTTCGAATACCACTGACATTTCAAGTAACACTGTTTGGATGATTGAATTTCTTTCAAGGCTCATTTTAAATCTGCATAGCTCTCCATTTAGTACCCCACATATTTCATTTATGAGACTTGTCATATTTTACTTTTCTGTTTTTCCTGAATTTTAATTTTGTGTAAATATTTCCCTATCTGTTTTAATTGTTTAAAAAACAGTTTTTGTCATAGTCCTACTTTTAGCCCCTTTTCTTACAATGTATTTTGAATTGTATTGTGTGAATGCCCCATACACAACAAAGCAAATTCTTTGTATGTGTAAACCCACTTGGCAATAAACCTGTTTCTGAATCTGATACACTGAGCACCATGACGGTCTGTTAAAATGTCCAGGTAAAACATTGAATAGTGGTCAACAACAACAACATCAACAACAACAACAACAACAACAACAACAACAACAACAACAACATTGTAATCTCTGGAGCCAGGCTGCTAGAATCAGTTTATTCTGTGTAATCTGGTTTTACTGATGTTGCAAGTTGTCTGTTTCTGGACCACTTGGAAAACTTGCTGATGATGCATCGCACATCAAACCAAGTGCTGACTTCAGCACAGCAATGCCAACTATAAAAATGGTCAGTGGTGATATGGATGAGTAAGTGGACACATTAGTCAATGGAGTGAGACATTCGACTCTCCTTACTGAATAATATTTGATGCATTTGCTTGAGAAAGAAGAATGATCTGACTCATAGTGACCCATTCTTTTTGGATTTTGTAGAACTCCAATAGGAAACATGCAGGTTTAAACATAAGATTTGCACATATGTCTTGTGTAATTGATTTAAATAACTGACCTTTTTTTGCAGTGAGGCAAATCCTACTCTATTAGGAAAAGCAATAAATGGGGTTGACGGATTCACCGCGGCAAAAAATGCACATCATGAAAAATGCTGAATCAGAGAGCAAAATGTAGCAGTCCATTGTATCACAGCATGACAGCCGATCTAAACACCGCTGTGTCCTGTCCATAAATAACCCGTATCTGCTTTTATGAGGGACGGTTTATCACTCGGAATCAATAACTGCTTGAATTGCCAGGTTGGCTACACATTCAAGAGTCGTGAAAATTTACTGAGCACAAAGAGAAGCATGTTAAGGTTCAGTACACAGGGGGGCCAGAAGAAGTAAGAGAACAGAAGAAGAATCTTTCCTGATGTTTGTTAGCAAACAGGTTCATCTTTATATCTGCGTCAGAAACTGCCAAATGTCAAATAGCGAGATGTCTTTTTCACATTTATGGTTTCAAGTGTCAGCAGCTTTCGGCTTTATTTAGACGTCAATCCGGTGCGTTGCTTATTTCGTGTTGAAATTAGTGATGTTTCTCGTTTGGAGGCCTTTCAAAGTATATATATAAATAATCATGTCTCTTGTATTCTCCGCCAGGTCTTACCTAACATTTCATCAGGCTCCCCACTTATTTTGACAGTAATTAACTCGCTTGAAATAAAATGTTAAATGGGGAGGGGTCGACGTGGGGTGGGAGGGAATAGGACTTGATTGCTTCTGATCCTGATTTTGAAAGAAATATGGAACGGAGGCGTAGTTGGATGTACCAGGCTTTATGAGTGATGACAGCGCTGTTGATGTTTAAGTGCCTGGAGTGTCGAAACTAGTTGAAGTCTCATCTGTTGTTCACAGCCCTCTCTAACTGCAACAGTCCCTGGTGATTTTTAGGGGACATTTTCAATCACATTAAAATTAATAGCAGAGAGAGAGAGAGAGAGAGATCCTCTGGAGGTAACCCATAGATTTTAGCCTTTGCAGACCGTTAACCTGCACAAAAACACTAAAGGAAAGGGAACACCCTAAGTAGCATAACAGGGCCCCTTTAACAACACAGGATCATTCTAACTTACAAAAGTAAAATGCAGTTGCTACCCATTTGGTCTGAATTTAGTATTTCAGTTTCCAACATGTGCCATAGAAATGTTGTTAAAATATCAGGTTACACATCATTTTAACATGGACCTTAACCAAGCGCAGTATCTGCACTCTGGTCATATACTTTGTAGCTGTTATTCACTGGGCTAGAGCGTTGGTCTTCGGATCAGGGAGCATAGGTTCAAACCCCACTGCATTCAGCATGTCGTTGTGTCCCTGGGCAAGACTCTTCACCCCAAATTGCTCCTGTGGGGATTGTCCACAGTATTGAGTATGTAAGTTGCTTTGGATAAAAGCGTCTAACAAGTGGCATGTCATGTAATGTAAATAATAATTTAATTAGGAGCTATTGGGATGGTGTTGAGCTTAAACTATCCAATTAAACATGTGACATTGTTAAGTCGCTTTGGATAAGAGTAAGTGATATGTAATGTAATAATGGAAATCATTTTTAATCGTCATAAACACCAACATGTACAAAGCACCGCGCACACAGTGAATTGTATTCTCTGCATTTGACCCGTCCTAGTGTTTGGAGCATTGGGAAGTTATTATACAAAGCCTGGGGATCAGTGTAGGGGGCTGATGCCTTGCTCAATGGAAATGTAATCCATTTAACGCCAGCTAGTGAGATAGCCACAGCTAGTCTAGGCTAAAATTAAAACAAGCTACAAGTTACTGATTTTCCCTTTGTCGTCTTTGAATAAAAAAATTACAATTTGTATTATTATTTATAATTGTGGTATTCTAAACAATTAAATAATGCACCAGCTAAATTAATTAATGATAAAGAATAGACAAAAACAGCTAACCTCCTATAGCTAGCTTAGCAGATCTCATGCTAAATATTTCATGGGGGTTTGATGACTGTAAAACATTGTTTGGCAGTATGGGTCATATCAAACATATTGGCATATATTAAGTTTGGAAACAGATGTTTCTATTGCTACAAGGGTGTACATGTTTTTTATGAATGTGTAAGAAAATGTTTCAGGAACTAAGAACACTCGTCAAACACATAGCATTTTTGAAAATATTGACCGTTCCCTTTACTTAGTTTTCAAATCCCCCGAACCCCTTTTCTCTCTGTTTTATTTGAATACAGGAAACACTGGGGACACACTGAAAAAAATATTTTCTCAAAGATAAGGCTCCCCCTACGCAGAGTATTGATTCCTCCTCATCCCTGATTCCTACCCTCATCTATTGATCCCATTCATCCCCCATTGCGTCATCCATCAACCCTCATCCCCTCAGCCCTTACCCCCTTCCCCCCACAGGCTATTAATTCATCCCTATAAAAAGTCTTGGCTTTCCTCCATTCTCAATATGCAATAAATTATGCTAAACCCATTCAATTATGGCAGAGGTCTTTGTTAGTGAAAGTCTTCAAATGGCCTTTGATTTACACATAATATTGAATAAAAATGCTAACATCAGCATGCATGCATTGGGCCCCCGCTCCTTAACGTCCCTTAGAACTAGTTAGCGTTAATCCTGGTGTAATCCGGTTTGAATAGGAATTTTTGAATTGTTCTTTATTTTTCTAAGATGTCTGTCTTTAAAACATTTGGGCTACAATATAGTTTGCTGATCCTTCTAGTTGATGTACAGTATTTTACAACCCTGTTTCCTAAAAATTACGTTCCCACAGAACTAAACTGCATTCTCAATTACGTTTAGCAAGAAACGTATTTTCTCCCACGTTACGTTTGTTATGAACGTATCTCAAATACATTTATTTTCTACATATCTTCTAGAAACATATTTTCTCCCACGTTACGTTAGTTATTAACGTATCTTAAATACGTTTATTTTCTACATATCTTTGCCATTCATTGCCTTGCTTATAATAATGATAATAGTCATTTATAAATATCATTTTAGAGCACACCTTTGAAATCGACAATCGGGCTTGATATATGGTTAAATTACAATCAGTAGGCGAGGCTGTAATTTTGCCAGCTGTTACTCTCATGAGCGAGGCAGAAAATAATA
The DNA here is from genome assembly GCF_949606895.1 of Notothenia rossii. Taxonomy (NCBI): domain Eukaryota; kingdom Metazoa; phylum Chordata; class Actinopteri; order Perciformes; family Nototheniidae; genus Notothenia; species Notothenia rossii. Next base: position 55,364,576 of record NC_136901.1, on the reverse strand, counting down.
GTTTTATCATGCCAAAAAGCTGATGTGTCGTTTATTGCACCTAAAACATGAAAACAAATCCAGAGTTACGTGTTTCTGTACTTCCTCTAAGAAGAAAGGACAGTAAAAGAAGATCTCTGTGGCTTCAGGCTTGATCGCCGTTCAAATGACAGCGTTGGTTTCCCCAAAAGTGGGCGGGGCTGTAAAGTGACGTAGATTTTACTCTCATCTATTATTCAAAACCATTCTATTTGTTCTAACGTAAATTACATGCAAGTGTTTTATCTTTTTATTTATTTGCTTTTATTTTAAATCGTATAATGTCTGATTTTTTTTGCCGAAATGGGGCTTAGAGCCTCAAAATACTGAAATCTTTATTTTTTTTTAAATCTTTTCCTTCTAATTTATTATTCTTTTCTAAATAACACACTGTTATTTACTCAACAATAACACACAATTATCCTTGTTTTTATTTATTCGTTTAATTCTATAATCTTTGGCTTTTTAGCATGCTTTTTAGCCGTAAATAAAGTGACCGGAAACAGACGGGACATTTCGAGATTTAGGATGGCCGAAGACACTACACTACCCATAATCCCCAGCTATCGTTTGGGACTACAGTCCCGTTGGCGTCTATCGTTTTTCCAACCCAGTTTAGATTTAACCACGCCCACTTCCGCATTACGCAAGGATCGACGTAGCTCTACGCGATAGCGTCATAGACTTCATCTTCGGCAGTCGCGTTAAAGCAGGATATTGAATAGTTGTTTTTTGTCTTTCCAAAGGATTTGTTGACTGAAAGTAAACGATCCTGTAATCAAAGCCATATCGAAGAGTCCTGAGATTGTATTACTGGTGTTTTATCATCTAATAATAGCCTGTGTGTATCCTCAAATGTCGTTTTCAGGACAAACAAAAGACGTTTTAAATATCTTATCAGCTGGTGTGAGTGCAGCATATTGAATATAACCTTGACTATTACTGTGTACTTCATTTATCTGACAGCATTATTTAATGATACTATTTTATATATATATATATACACACATGTATTCATTTAATATATCAATATATATATATATAAACACACACTTATATGTACTACTACTGACACATGTATTTATTCATTTATACACACAGATGAAATTCACTCATTTATACACACACTCACATATATACACTTTATATTAATTCATTTGACACACACACATATATATATATAAACCAAACAACCCAATATAATCAAAACAGTTGCAATAATAACATAATATTGTTTGATCAATTCGACCTTTTTGTTTTTGCTCCCATATTTCAATTAAAATATGTTTTTCAAAATCAATATTGGTGGGGGCTCTTTTGCAAAGATAATCAATAACACCGCCTGACAGTTGTTTCATTTTTACATAGCAAACCGTTAATATGTTATTAATGTCAAATGTTATATGTTGTATTATATAACAAAATAAACATTTATAACATATTATAAATGTCTACCTTTAAATAAATGTTATATGGTGTATTATACAACAAAATAGACATTTATAACATATTATAAATGTCTATTTTTAAATAAATGTTATATGTTGTATTACATAACAAAATAGACATTTACAACATATTATAAATGTCTACCTTTAAATAAAATATGAAATAGATAACTTTACATCCTAAACAGAAGGTCAAAACGTTAATATGTTACATGACAAACAAAAAAACGAAAAACATCATATACATATATACAGAGCTCTCAAGTCTCACGCATTTGGCGTGAGACACACGCATTTCACTCCATTCACACGCTCACACGCCACACCTTGCATTTCTCACGCAGAGATTTCCTTCCAGGGTACCGCCCACCACGTCGCAATTTTGTAGGCTTGTTTGAGACGCGTGCACTCCACTAGCAACCCCCCCCGTTGACATTCGCGATACAGAGGCCTTCATACTCCGCTAGCTATTTTAGTTTTAAAAGGCGTTTTCCCCAAAATTAGAAGTTGCCAGTATTAAACTGTACAGCCCTGGAGGTTTAGGCGATAGGAAACACATTGGTGTGTACAAATTTAAAACATGTAATGACTAAATGGGTGAAAATCGCTGTATCCATAATGGGCAGCATTAATATACCCACATGACAGCTCATTGTTACTTTGTAATTCTACTCCACTACAATTGAGAGGTTAACCTGGTATTTTTACTCCACTACATTTATTTGAGTTACTTTGCAGATTCTGATTAATGATGTGAAATATAAACAACCCTTAAAGCAGACTTTAGTTACACCTGAGTAAAATTCAGGGAAGGTAATTTTCAAGTGCCAACAATCAGGAGAGATATTTGATAGTTGGTGCTTGAGAAGACTTAACATTTATCTGCGGATCTCTATTAAGTATATTAATTACTCGTTATTCTCTACTAATAGTTAATTAAAGACTGTATAATGGCTATTTTGCACATCCCTTTCAAGATTTTCTAAGGTTTATTGACATATCATTGCACAACTACGGGCAATGAATGAAAAACTTGGGTCGCAGGTTCCTCAACAGTGCATTACAAGACATCTATCGATATGTGTGGATACCTCCACCATTAAACTGTCAAATTCTGCACATTTCTTATTCTATCTACATACATAAGAGTATAATTAATGTGTATAATATAAGTTAAAATAAGTGCTTCAACATAGTTGACATTGCAGGAAAGCAATATATTAGACGTTAAGTACTTTGTCAGGCTTAATATTTAACTGTAGATATATACCCCCAAAGCTTTTTTCTTATTTGAAAGAAGACCTTAACCTAAAGTATTCTTTAATGTGTTAATAAAGGTTAATTCGTTTTTCTGTTTTGCACATCCTCATATTAATATCTTTTTACATCCAGCACTAAACTGTTTTATTGTAGAGATCACTTACAGTATCTTCTTGATTTTTTATATTCTATATTTCTATCATTGACCTTCTACTTTCCCCCAATGAAAGTATGTACTCTTAATATTTTTTTCATCAAATAACATTATTCAACAAAAATAACATTATTCAACAAAGATAATTCAATAACGTGCTTTAACCACTAGGCGGTGCAAACAAGGTACACACAGCATACTAATAATAACTTTGTATTATTAGTGTAGAACACTTATGTATGTATAACATCTGAAGATATTTTGTTTTATTCATGTTTTTACATAATTTTACAGGATATTGCTATACTATTTCTCATGTTTTCTTCTACACATTAATATCTGATTTGTAAAACATCACAGACAGAAAGGCATATCCGTCATTTAATGGTAAGCTATTGAAATTGTGATTCCATAGATGTGTCTCCCATCACCCAAATCCCCTGACTATTCTCTCAACTCAGTATTTACATTCTTATATTCAAAGACAATCAGTAATATCTTTAAAAACTATAAGTCCTTTTCTATCAGCTCTGCACCTTTATGGTGTAAATATAACCTATCTACCAATTGGATCAAATATAAAAGTCAGCCGAATTAGTATTGATACTGCAAGGAGACGTATTTTGTGAAAATAAATGTAAGATGTTGTTTAATTGTTGATATATTTATGATCCACTTCACATATTCAGTTTTGGCGGCAGTTATTCAAGTTGGCCAGAAGTCTTCTCATCAGGGCTCTATAAATAAAGAACTACGGCAGATGTGTAATATTTAATGCAGCCGAACCGTGTATTACAATGCAGTTATGTGATGACTTTCAAAGAGAAAAGAAAGCACACTCGGATTAAAGTATTATTATTTAAAAAAAAATGTTTTCGGATATCATATCTTATTAACACCATATCCCAGCGTGCATTGCGGCTAAAACATCCAATCAATGAGCTTCAAGCTGAGGATCTTGGTAATCAGTTCGGTGGGTTTGTGGTGTGTAACGCTCGAAATGTCCCGTCTGTTTCCGGTGACTTTATTTACGGCTAAAAAGCATGCTAAAAACCCCAAGATTATAGAATTAAACGAATAAATAAAAACAAGGATAATTGTGTGTTATTGTTGAGTAAATAACAGTGCGTTATTTAGAAAAGAATAATAAATTAGAAGGAAAAGATTTTTAAAAAATACAGATTTCAGTATTTTGAGGCTCTAAGCCCCATTTCGGCAAAAAAAGTCAGACATTATACGATTTAAAATAAAAACAAATAAATAAAAAGATAAAACACTGGCATGTAATTTACGTTAGAATAAATAGAATGGTTTTGAATAATAGATGAGAGTAAAATCTACGTCACTTTTGGGGAAACCAACGCTGTCATTTGAACGGCGATCAAGCCTGAAGCCACAGAGCTCTTCTGTTACTGTCCTTTCTTCTTAGAGGAAGTACAGAAACACGTAACTCTGGATTTGTTTTAATGTTTGAGGTGCAATAAACGACACAGCAGCTTTTTGGCATGTTAAAACTATTATTTTCTGCCTCGCTCATGAGAGTAACAGCTGGCGAAATTACAGCCTCGCCTACTGATTTTAATTTAACCATATATCGAGTCCGATTGTCGATTTCAAAGGTGTGCTCTAAAATGATATTTATAAATGACTATTATCATTATTATAAGCAAGACAATAAATGGCAAATATATGTAGAAAATAAACGTATTTAAGATACGTTAATAACAAACGTAACGTGGGAGAAAATGTTTATAGAAGATATGTAAAAAATGAATTTATTTGAGATACGTTCATAACAAACGTAACGTGGGAGAAAATATGTTTCTTGCTAAACGTAATTGAGAATGCAGTTTAGTTCTGTGGGAACGTAATTTTTAGGATACAGGGTTGGTATTTTACTACATGATTGCCAAGAAAAATTCCACAAGTGAACACCTAAAACATTGAGAGAAATCTTCTGGGAACCTTGAGTCGTATCTCTGTCGCAAATTGAATCATATTTCGCGCAATGACTTTTGATTTGTTTCTGACAAAACCATAAATGCCAACCTCACAGTGAATAAATACAGGATGTGCAACAGCCGGTGTTTCTCGTGAGTGTTTTCGCCGGGAAACAAACACTATGCACACACACACACACACACACACACACACACACACACACACACACACACACACACACACACACACACACACACACACACACACACACACACACACACACACACACACACACACACACACACACACACACACACACACACACACACACACACACACACACACACACACACACACACACACACACACACACACACCAAAATGACTCAGGGTGCATCTGAGATTAGAGAGGGTGCAGTGGTAAAGTGCTATTTTTATAGGTGGGGAGTGGACCTAACACCCTCTAGGGGGGTCCTCACCTCCTCTAGGGGGGTCCGGGGAGAGGCCCCAGGAAGATCTTTTTTTAAATATTGAAGTTAAAAGCATCAATCTGGTGCACTTTCAGAGCAAAATGAAGAGATCTATGGATCTATGTGCTCTTTGCTTGATTCATGCCTTCCCAGTCCCTTATCAAGTACAAGAGCATGGCACCATTTGTTTTAGCCAGTTGTGGTGAATCCATCGGACTTACTTGAACCAAAATGTCTACATGCATAGCAGAAGATGGCATATTTTGTACATAAATATTCCAGCCAATCTCTGTTTTGAAACCATGAGCTGCAAAATGAGCGCCTTACCCCACTGTACAGGCGAGTTGGGTACTTTTTAAAAAATATACCTGGGCAGGCTCTGTTTTGCCGAGGTCCTCTGGCACTTGCGGGCTGAGGGGTGGAGGTGTTTGGGGCAACGAAGAAGGCTGCGGCTGCTCCACCTCCGTGGGCGAGGCGGGCAAAGCCGGCAAGTCGGGCGGGAGGGCGTTAGTGTCCACGACAGTGGCCGCGGGTAACGTAATGTCCCCATGATCTGAACTGTTATTACCTGCAGTAGATGCAGTGTTACTGCTGGCGATAAGGGCTGTTTTTTTTTTTTTTTTTTTTTCAAAATCTTTTTATTGGCTTTTTGACAGACATCACAGTTGCAATACATTAGGTACACACGTAGAGAAGATGGTCTGTAGGAAGACTAAATAGTTACCCCACCCCCCCACCCTCGCTCAACCTCACCCCTATGGGCTATGATCATATTTTAAACAAGACATCAATCAAAAAGTTACAAAACACCAACATAAAAAAAATAATAATACAAAAAATAAAAGGGGATAAAAATGACATGAAATACGAAGACCAATAACTGAAAATTACATAAAAATACAGATGCTTCTTCATGTTATTAGTCAGTAAAAAATAAATACCAGGGAAATAATGCTACTGCAAGTTACATGAGGAAACAGAGAAGACAAACAAAGCAATGGTCGATATATTAGGGAGATAAGGAAAGGGGGAAGTGAAGGTCTCTTCCCCCCCCCCCCCCCCCACCGGGTTCATTCACAACTCATCAGCATCAGGGTTGATTGTCAGGTCATTGATTAGCAGTAGTAAGGGAGTCCAGGTCTTATGAAAGAGTGTCAGGGATCCTTGAAGTGAAAATCGTATCTTTTCGAGATTAATACACTGTAATAGTTCCTGTATCCACCTGTCATGTGTGGGCGGGGAAACGTGCTTCCACTTCAGAAGAATGGAACGCCTGGCCAGCAGGGTTCTGAAGGCGATGACCCGCTGGGTCGTGGTGGGCATGTTCTGTGTTGGGGGGATGCCGAACAAGGCAGTTAGAGGGTTAAGGGGTATGGGTGTGTTAAGGGCCTGTTCAAGGGTTTTGAAAATACTAGACCAGAATGCATTCAGGCTGGGGCATGACCAAAACATATGCGTGTGATTGGCAGGAGATTGCTTGCATCTGTTACAGGCATCGCTTCTAAGAGGAAATATTTTGGCTAGTTTAGCATTGGTAAAGTGAGCCCTGTGGAGCACCTTACACTGCATTAGACCGTGCCTAGCACAGATAGATGAGGTTTGCACCAAACGAAGAATGTCCCTCCACTTACTGTCAGATATGTCTACACCCAACTCACCCTCCCAGGACTCTTTTACAGATGTAGTAGAGGCTAGGTCAAAGGAGGCAAGTTTTCCATAAATAGTAGATACCAGCCTTTTTTGGTCACAATCAAGGGTGAGAAACTGGTCAATTCCTGACTCAGGGGGGCGGTTGGGAAAATGGGGAAATTGCTTTTGAGCAAAATGTCTAATTTGGAAGAAGCGGAAAAGATGACTATTTGGCAGGTGATATTTGGCTGACAAGGATGCAAAGTCAGAGAAAACCCCATCCTTGTAAAGATTACTGACAAGCCCGTTACCAGCCCACATACGGAAGGTGGGGTCCGAGCAGGATGGGGAGAATGAGTGATTATTTAGTATTGGAGCTAGGATTGAGGCTCTGTGTAAGCCATGTTGCCTTCTGAATTGAAGCCAAATCTTAATAGTACTGGTAACAATTGGGTTGACTGAGATTTTGTGCGTCATTACGGGAAGTTGGGAGCAAATCACAGAGTGTAAGGAGCTAGAGGAGGAGGAGATCTCCATGTGAACCCATGGTGGGCTGGAGTTAGGAGTCTTGGGGCCAATCCAGTAAAGGAGTCGGTTAATATTAGAGGCCCAGTAATAGTGACGGAAGTTCGGGAGTGCCAAGCCACCCTCCGACTTGGGGAGCTGAAGAATAGATTTTTTAAGACGGGCGGGTTTATCATCCCAAATGAACGCATTTAGTTGACTGTCAAGACTGGTGAAAAAAGATTTATTGATGTAAATTGGGATATGCTGGAAGAGATATAAGAATTTTGGCAGAATTACCATTTTAATAAGATTGACACGGCCAACAAGGGATAAGGGAAGGGAAGACCACCTAGATAGATCCGATTTGCATTTAGCTAAGAGTGGTTGAACATTTTTGGGAAACAGATCTTTAAAGGAGCTGGTGATGGACACCCCCAAGTATCTGAAGCCATCTGATGCAATATTAAAGGGAAAAGCGGTTGGGGGGAGTGTCTTCGCCAGTTGGTTTACAAAAAATAGTTCGCTCTTTTGGAGATTTAATTTGTAGCCTGATAAACGACCAAACTGCTCAAGGATTGACAATATAGGAGGGAGAGAGGACACAGGATTGGAGACGTATAGGAGAAGGTCATCCGCGTAAAGGGAAAGTTTGTGAACTATACCATGACGAGTGATGCCCTCAAACCCATTATGGCCTCTGAGCCATATAGCTAGAGGCTCGATGGCTAAATTAAACAATAGGGGAGAAAGCGGGCAGCCCTGGCGTGTCCCACGTTGGAGAGGGAAAGCAGACGATTGAATGCCATTTGTGTTTACCGATGCAGAAGGTGAGGCATATAAAAGCTTAATCCAAGAAATAAATTTTGAGTCAAAGCCACATTTTTCTAAAATGAAGAACAAGTAGCTCAACTCCACCCTATCAAAAGCTTTTTCCGCATCGAGTGAAACTATGACTTCGGGGGCATTGGACGGGGGCGAGAAAATAACATTAAGTAGCCTCCTGGTGTTGAAGAAAGAGTGTCTCCCTATCATAAAGCCTGTTTGGTCAAGCGGAACTATAGAAGGTATCACGAGTTGGAGGCGGAGGGACAAAATCTTAGCCAGTATTTTACAATCAACATTTAGGAGAGAAATTGGTCTGTAGCTGCCACAGAGAGTAGGATCTTTATCCTTCTTCAATAGTAGAGAGATGGATGCCATGGACAGGGTTTGAGGTAATCTGCCTTCTTTAAGGGAATCATTATACATCCTTGCTAGAATTGGGGCCAAAAGAGACGAATATGCCTTGTAGAATTCGACTGTGAAGCCGTCCGGACCAGGGGATTTTCCATTTTGCATGGTCCCCCATTCCGCCTGCGTTAACTACGTCAATTTGGGGGAAAGTTAAGGAGTCAAGAGGATTTGGGTTTATTGTGCCAATTGTGGGGCATTCAGAAGTGTACAAATTATTATAAAATTCAAAGAAAGACTTGTTTATTTCAATCGGGTCAGAGACTAAATTGCCTTCGGGCGACTTTACTTTGGGGATTAATCTGGAAGCATTAACTGCCCGAGCCTGTTGAGCCAGAAGCCTCCCAGCCTTGTCCCCCTGTTCAAAAAAGCGCTGCTTAGTTTGCCTCAGTTGTCTCTCCACTACGCTCGTCATTAAAAGGTCATGTTCCAAATGTAATAATATGCGTTCTTTATATAAGGTTGGTGAGGGGGAGAAGGAATACGTTTCATCAATTCGGAGAAGTTCTTCCAAAATTGCCGACAGCCGAACCCTTTCATCCTTTCTTAGTTTGGAAACATACGATATAACCTGCCCACGAACATAGGCTTTGAGAGCCTCCCACACTGTTCCACAACTTACGTCAGCAGTGTCATTAATTTCGATATATAAACGAATCTGAGAGTTAACAAAGTCCTTAAACCTGTCATCTGACAGCAGTTGGGAACTGAACCTCCACAACTTAGCGGGAGTAACACTAAGAGGGAAGTGGATGTCAATTGATACAGGGGCGTGATCTGAGGTGGCTATAGGATGGTATTGACACGCGCTGGCAAGGTGTAGCAAGCTGTCATCAAGCAGAAAAAAATCTATTCGCGAGAATGTGTGGTGGACGTGTGAGAAAAAAGAGAAAGCTTTACTTTGAGGGTTTTTAAATCTCCAAGGGTCTGAGATTCCTAATTGTTCTGCATAATTTGAGACTACATTGGCAGATTTTGAGAGAGTGCCAAGTTTAAGGGATGACCTGTCGAGATGCACATCTTGAATCAAGTTAAAATCTCCACCCACGATTATGCGGTGATTGTCTGCGTTCGGGATTTTAGCAAAAAGGTTCATAAAGAATTGGTCATCATCCCAGTTGGGTGCGTAAACAGAAACCAAAATTACAGGCATGCCCTGCAAGACACCTGAAACTATGACGTAGCGGCCATTATTGTCGAGAATAGTATTTGTTGGTACGAACATCACACTCTTGTGAATAATAATGGCAGCACCTCTGGCTTTACTAGAAAATCTTGAGTGGAAGTAATGGCCCATCCACGCCCGCTTGATGCGAAGGGTGTCAGACGTTTTAAGGTGTGTTTCTTGTAAAAATATAATGTCCCCTTTAAGATGTTGCAATCGAGTCAAGACCTTACCAATTTTAATAGCTTTGTTCATTCTTCTGGTGTTCCAGGAGATCAGGCGCACACTTCTGCCAGCAGTCGTCATACTGTTAGTCATATGGGGAGTCTAATGAAGGTGGTCTGAAAACGTTGTGCTTCCCGAGGACTGAGGGGAGAGGAGTGGTGGGGGGGAAGAAGAAGACCGGGGAAGGGGAAAAAACAGTACAAAAAAAATAAGCGAAGGCAAAAATAGACAAACCATAAACAAAACACAACCCATAAACCCAAATGTGACCATACCCGGAGCATCGCAAATACAAACCCTGACTGAGCGCTATAGCTCAAAGCTCAACGCTCAACAGCAGAACTTATCTTCCGGGGTCCCGTTCCCTATACTAAAAGCGGGAAGCCCATTGTAACACGGAAGAGTATCAAGTGAACAAACAAAAAAACAAAAAACTCAAGTGTATATATATATATGCATAAAATAGCAATTATACTAACATCCATAGATAGGTTAACAGCCTACCAATATAAGCATAGCAGGGGGCAATAAGGCACTGACATAGATCTCAAGTAACATACATAAATAAAATAAGGCCCAGAGATCAAGTAAAACAAAATAGAATTGCACTTTAAGGGTTAAAACCCATAGAAAGAATCAATTCAAACAGCATTCAGAACAGTCCAAGTACCTGGGTCCCATTTAGTGTAAACAGTAGCAGGTACATTCATGTTCATTGCAATATCAGCACAAGGCTCAAACTATCAGTGCAAATACCAGAGCGGCCAAAGTGCATGTACAAAAAGTGTCCATGAAAGCAGAATACAAAAAAAAGTAATAATAGTCTCTTACTCAACGTCCCATCAGACGCGTGAGACTGATTCAGCGTCAGGACGAATGGATGCTATGTAGCATTTAGCCTCTGCCACCGAGGAGAATCTCTTCTTACCTCCCTCCTTCGATACGATGGAAAGCCTCGCAGGGAACAGCAGGGCTGGCTTGAGACACACACACACACACACACACACACTCGCGAGCTTCCCCCAGACCAGTAATCCAAATGAAGATATCTTCCCTCCATAGTATTTTGATCATTTGCTAATAATCAATCAGATGATGGATTCCAGAGAAGAGGAAACTTTGAAGGCCTTTTTCTCAAAATGATGATTCGGTGACAGTCATTATATAATGTGACATATTTCGCTTAATATTAGAGTACAACAACAATCATGATATCATTAGAAAGCTAGGAATCTCCTCTTCCCAACAGTGTTTACAACTCAAAATGTGTCTTTGGGTCAATACGACTGATTTCGATGGAGCAGGTCAAATATGCAGTAACTGTACAGTGTGCCTGTTTTGAGATATGGTACCTCACCTGTTGATGTCAGAACACATATGACATTTAGGACAAGCAGTGAATGAATTGCATATCATTTAGATTGTTTGAGCATAATCTGAGTTAGTTGGTTAATTTGTTTGACTTGCTCAGTTGAACCTGTTGAATTAACTTTGCTATTCAACCTCTCTGGTGTCAATTATTTGTTGTTGAATACACCACAGTAAAAGTTACAGCATTCCTATCAAGAATATCCTACCAGCGGCGGCAGCTTTTATTGTATTTTACTTTTGAGTCCTTGTGTGTCATCATGGCAAAATATGTTCCTGGAGACACCTACCATCTTTACACCACATGCCTGATGTGGAGTCGGTTCATCCTTCCACTTTGGGCAGTATTGGCATGATCCTGGATCAAAGCCTCACATATCTTGCCACACAGTGCGTATCTCCTGCCATAATAATGTAAATCTATTTACAAAGCAGAAACTGTGTCAGAATTAAGATGTGTTTTTGTGACGTCAAAATGTGTACAGAAAAATGTATTGCACAGTTACTGATTGCCTTAGATGTACAACCCTTTTTTGTACACCCGTATAGAATTGCTAATTACAACACATACTGTGAATGCATATTTAAGATATGGCCCATTGCACATGTTCACTACTATGCTTTATTGTTTGCTTCACTATATAGCAGAAACATGACAGCATGCAGGTGGCCAAGAGATCAAGACCAAACAGTACTGCAATGTCTTTGGTTCCATTCCAGCTGAGGACCTCTATTCTCCTTCCATCTTTCCTGTAGTCCTTTACTCACACTAAAAGGATACGTCAGGCGGAAAAATTGATCAATGCCAGGCCTAGCAGGAGAAACTGCCAAACATCACTACAGCCAGATAAGAAACCTGGTCAGGCACTGACAAATTATCTTTTGTACCTCTATTTACAAAATTAAATTGGAGTCAGGCTGTGAACAGATGGAAGACAATGAATTGCTTTCCTCTTTTGCATGGTAAGTATTTGAGAGAGGTTATCTATCCAGATATCACACCATATTGTAGTTAGGTTTTACAATTATTTGAACTAACATCTTTGTGTATTGCAGGTGTAACGGAGATAAAAATGTGGGTAAATAATTATTAGTTTGTGAATGTTTTTCTATGAGTTTGTTTCATTTATCTTTTTCAGTTACGTTTCCTGTGGTAAGACTTTTACTTTGTACGTTGTTGTTTATATTCTGTTTATCATTTCCACGCTGGAAATGGTGTTGCATTGTCTTGTTATTTCTTCTGTTAAAAGTGTTTTTAAAGTTTAAAACATTGATGTATATAGTGAATCCGTGTATCTACCGTCCAATTGTTTTTCTTTATCAGACACGTAAACGGAAGAGCGTCTGAGAGGCGCTTTTGCTTTTTACCTTACTAAATGGTCAAATGGTCCTTGAAGCGAGGGGCGGGACGAAACTCACGGAATTGATTTCAAAACAAAAGCACTCGTATGCTAAAATCACACTTTGAATCACTACAGTATCCTGCTGAAGGACCGGTGATTATTATTGTCACACTCCTAGGTTTATGTCACGGTTTTAGTGTTGTCTGTCTGGTTATGGGTTTTGTAAGTCTGTTCATTCGGTGTTTTGTCTTCCTCCTTGTATTTTGTCTGGTCCTCCTCCCTGTCGTTAGTTTCCCTGGTGTGTCTGATTGTCTCATTGTGTTCACCTGTTGCCCTTGTGTTTCTCCCTCCCCTGCCCAGCTGTTTCTTGTCCTGTGATTACCCTTCTGTGTATTTAGTCTAGTCTTCTCCTGTGTTCCATGTTGTTTCATTGTTTCTCCTCCATGTTTGTCCAAAATTGGTTAATTGCCATGCATGTGGTGTTTGATATAGTTTACGTTCAATTTCAACTATTTTAGGCAGAAAAGCGTATATTGACTAAACCCTTTTTTTTTATAATTTACTATAATTTAGAAAGGTTTTTGTGAGAAATCATTCCAAAAGTAAACTTAATGTTAAAATAATAACCCTATGTCTAAAAAGGACAACATTGTTCGGAGATTTAAACTACAGCGATTCTGCACTGCGGTCAACTCAGACGTCTCTCAAGTTTGTTATGATTTTTTCTGCCATTAGTTCTTTGTGAGATTGACACTGTTGGACTCAGTACTAGTGAAACAACTCTCACAAATACTATGAAGTACTTTTACTGTGTACTTTTTGAGTAATCCTCTGTCATTGTCCCCTCCTGAGTACAAGAATGCATGTTTCTTTGCTATTTTGAATAAGCGTTAAAACACCTTTCTTCATGAGACTTATATTGTTGGACAGAGTACTTAGATAAGAAAGATAAGATAAGACTTTATTTATCCCGAAGGAAATTGTTGTGCCAGAGTAACAAAATACAATAAACACAATAAACACAGCAGCAAAAAGAGCAATTAAACATCCACAGACAACATGAAACGTAGAAACATAGAAAGTCACACAATCAATGCAATTATTATTAGCAGTATTTAGTAGTTATAGTGCAAAAATTAAAACGTAGTGGCAGTTACGTAATTGCACGTTATCATAGTATTATTAATAATAATAATAATAATAATAATATGATATAATATTGCACATAGTTATATATATATATATAGCAGCGAGTGTATTGCAGTGATGGAACTTACAGTATATTGCACATAGTGTTGGTGTGGAAGTTCTCAGTGCCCTTTACTTAGGGGTGAAGAGTTAAAGAGTTTGATTGCCACTGGGAGGAAAGACCTCCTGTGGCGCTGTGTGGTGGTTATCGGTGATCTCAGTCTGTGGCTGAAAGTGCTCCGGTAGGAAACCAGTGTGGCATGCAGGGGGTAAGACCCGTTGTCCAGAATGCTGAGAAGTTTCCTCAGCATTCTCCCCTCCGACACCATTGCCAACGACTCCTGATCCACTCCCAGGACAGAGCCTGCTCTCCTGATGAGCTTGTTGAGTCTGTTGGCATCAGCTGTCTTCACCCCGCTGCCCCAACACACTACAGCAAAGAAGATCACACTGGAGACCACCGAGTCATAAAACATCTGCACCATAGTGCCGCAGACGTTAAAGGACCTGAGTCTCCTGAGGAAATACAGGCGACTCTGGCCTTTCTTATATAGGGCGTCAGTGTTTTTACTCCAGTCCAGTTTATTGTCTATGTGGACGCCCAGGAACTTGTAGCTGTCCACAATGTCCACATCCATGCCCACGATGGTAATTGGGCTTGGGGCGGTACTCCGCTCCCTGAAGTCAACCACTAGCTCCTTAGTTTTTGTGACGGTGAGCTGCAGGTGGTTCTGACCGCACCACTCCACAAAACTTTCCACCACACTCCTGTACTCAGCTTCCTGATCTCTGCTGATACAGCCCACAATGGCAGAGTCATCTGAGAATTTCTGCAGATGGCAGGACTGTGAGCAGTGTCTGAAGTCTGATGTATAAACTGTGAACAGGAAGGGAGAGAGGACCGTGCCCTGAGGAGCGACCGTGCTGCTCAATATAATGTCAGAGGTGTTATTCTGCAGCTTCACGTACTGTGGCCGAGCTGTGAGATAGTTGGTTATCCAGCTCACCAGTGGAGCATCCACCTGCATGTCCAGTAGCTTACTGCTGAGCAGGGCAGGTCTGATGGTATTGAAAGCACTAGAAAAGTCAAAAAACATGACTCTCACAGTGCTGCCTGCCTTCTCAAGGTGTGTGTGTACTCTGTGCAGCAGGAAGATGATGGCGTCCTCCAATCCAATACGAGGCTGATATGCAAACTGCAGGGGATCTAGTGATGATGCGACCACTGTACGGAGGTGTTTAAGGACCAGCCTCTCCAGCGACTTCATGGCATGTGATGTCAAAGCCACCGGTCTGTAGTGACTGTGTGTGCGTGGATGTATGTTCTTCGGCACAGCAACCAGGCATGTTGTCTTCCACAGGGCAGGGACGGTCATCATGTCCAGGCTCAGGTTGAAAATGTGCCGAAAAACTGCACACAGCTGAGTAGCACATCCTTTCAGCAGACTGGGGCTGAGGCCGTCAGGCCCTGCAGCCTTCCCTGAGTGTAGATGGCTGAACTCTCCCCTCACGTCCTCTGCAGTGATGGTAAGTGGGGGCATGCACAGTGGGGTTGAGAGAGAGCCCTGGTCGGGGGGGGGGGCATGAGGGATGAGATGGGAGGAAAGGCTCCCTGGGGATCACAGGGGTGAGTCACAGGTGGAGGAGGAGCTGGAGGAGGGAGGGGTGGTAACCTCATCATCAAACCTGTTGAAAAACAGGTTTAAGTCATTGGCCTCCTGTAGATCTCCTCCCTTCACCTGGTCAGTCTTGTTTCCATACCCAGTGATGGTTCTCATCCCATGCCACACTTCCCTGGTGTTGTTTTGGGCCAGTTTACTCTCCAGCTTCCTCCTGTAGCACTCCTTGCCCGTTTGTATTTCCTTCTTCAGTTGTAACTGTGCCTTCTTCATCTCCTCCTTGTTACCACTCCTGAAGGCAGCTTTTTTCCTGTTAAGTGATGCCTTGATGTCTTTGGTCACCCAGGGTTTATTATTGGAAAAACATTTAATTGTTCTGGCGGGGATTATATTGTAATGCAAAAATGAATATAGTCGGTGATGCAGTCTGTGAGTCCGTCTATATCCTCCCCATGTGCATCACAGAGGACATCCCAGTCAGTCACCTCAAAACATCCCTGTAAAGTCTCCACAGAACTCCTGTGACCACGTCCGTACAGTAGTGGTAGTCATAGGTTGCCGCTGGACTGCTGGTTTATAAAGGGGTTTTAAGTGCACCAGGTTATGGTCTGATCTGCCTAAGGGGGGGAGTGCTATTGAGCTGTATGCCTCCTTAACATTAGCATACAGTAAGTCTAATGTTTTATTTTCCCTGGTTTTGCAATCAACATACTGTTTAAAGGTGGGAAGAGATTTCTTTAGATTGACATGGTTGAAATCCCCAGATATTTCTATGAAGGCATTGGGGTGCAGAGTCTGAAGTCTTGCAGTCGCAGAGTTGATGACGTCAGCAGCCCGCGCCGCATCCGCTGTGGGAGGAATGTAAACACTGATCATAATGACATGGGAATACTCTCTTGGCAGGTAATAGGGACAAATACTTACAGCCAGCAGTTCAATGTCCGGGCTGCACATACGGTCCCTCACCGTAATGTGTCCAGGATTGCACCATCTGTTGTTTACATAGATCGCGACTCCCCCTCCGGTCTTCTTGCCGCTCTCTCTGCAATTCCTGTCCGCTCGTACAAACTGAAAGCCGGGTAGACTCACAATCGAATCCGGGATGTTGTCATGTAGCCATGTCTCTGTGTAAACCATAACTGAGGCCTCACGAAACACGCTCTGACTCTTTGTGAGTGATGTTAACTCGTCCATTTTGTTTGCTAGAGATCTTACGTTCCCCATAACGACCGATGGAAGATAGGGTCTGTATCTCCTCTTCCTTAGCAGTCGTCTTCTCCCCGCTTTGCAGCCCCATTGTTTCCTCCTCAGCTCCTTGGGGATTTCGTGTCTCAGTCTAGACGTGCTGCTAGATTGTAGGTCCATCAGCTGCTCCCTCGTGTAAACAACAGAACCCCGGTGCAACTCAGCTAGAACAGTCCGGCATGATATCAGTGCAAAAGTGATTTAAAATGAGACCAACAGTGCACAGGAACTGCATAGTTGCAATTCAGAGCGAGCTGCACTGTGCTTAGCAGCGGAAATAACTGAAAATACTAACCTAAAGTGCGACAAGTAAAGAAAAATAGACAAAACAGACACAATGTTACGAGCAACTCTAGCAGGCAGCCACCCGTGGCAGCGCCATCTTCCACGCCACTTTAAGAGGATATGGTAGACATGATATCAGCAATACTTCCAGTCAGTACTCCAGCAGCAGCATTTTTATCCCATGGAAAGTCTTTAGAGACTGGCCTGGATAGCTGGTCACAAATATCCTTCAGCACACTGACACACTATCACTCTTGTTGGCCTCTTATGAAGCTGCTGTCTTTTAATTTATGATTATTTCTCTGCTCCTAGTTCATTCCTCGCAGATTCTTCCATCAGTCCCAGTCATTGCATGTCAGTCAATAGAGCATCGAAAAATGTGTCCAATTCAACAAAATGTTTTTTTGTGAGTGAAGGCCAGAGCTAAACTATAGATTGTTTAATTACAAGGTGAGAAAAAATAAATCCACATCCTCCTATGAAAATTATTTTATTTCCTTTTCCATGTTATAGTTAAACTTACTTGTATTAGAACATTTGCATGTTGAACTACATGCTAGATATCTTCCCCAGCCTCAAGGAAATACAATAAAATAAATGGATTCATAATTTTAAAAAAATGATAAAAATGTATACATTAATATTGTGTGCAAACATTTCAAATTTAAAAACAAAAGGAAAAAAAGTTTACTTTTTAAATGATTTCTCACAAAAACCTTTCTAAATTATTAAAAAAGGTTTAGTCTATATATGTTTTTCTGCCTAAAATAGTTGAAATTGAACGTAAACTATATCAAACACCACATGCATGGCAAAAAAGGGCTCCAAAAAAGGCATATATATATTTCCTGGCCGGCTTAGCAAGTATGTATTTTTTCAAGCATTCATAGTTTATGAAGAACAATTCTGGGCCATTGAATGTGTAATTTCTCCAAACACATACAGTAAAAATGCCTGTTTTGAAGCATTCAAATGGTGGATGAAAAGGACTTTACAGTTAAGAGAAAAAAGGAAAGAAATTGTTTTAATGGGTGATGTAACATTAATGACAGACATATGTATATGAGGTCCTTGGCACTCAGTCTCTAGAGGGGTCATTTTGTGATCATGGGGCATCACCCTTGTATACAGCATCAGGACAATATCATATGGAGTTAGACACTGGAAGTGTGCTGGAGGCATTGACTGGGACTGATGGAAGAAAATGCTGGTGCTGGAGCAGGGTTTCCGTTAGCCGGTAATTACCGGTTTTTAGCTGGTAAAATTTAAGAAAAAAACAGTTAAATTCAAAACCTGCCGGTCAAAATGTCCGGTAATAATTAGGGATGCTCCGATCAATTCGCCACCGATCATTAACGGCAGATATTCACTCTTAATAGTTTGATCGGTACTCTCTATAAAAGGCCGATCAGGAGAGCTGGATCTGATCGATATGGACATAAACGCGAGTGAAGTATAACCGGACGCGAGAGAGAGAGATCAAAGATCAGATCAGCTGCTGAGTCTGACGGAGACTAGGGTGACCAGGGGCCTCATTTATAAAAGGGATATACGCTCAAAAAATGGCGTACGCCAGTTTCTACGTAATGTTTGCAATTTATAAAATACTAACTTGACGAGAAAATGTGCGGTCCTCCACGCAAACTTTTTCGGACCACTTATTTATTTATTTAGGTGACAATCCGACCCCCATGCTGGTACTCTGGTTCAAACTGCATCCACCAAACAATTTGATTTATCTCGACCTCCCCAAAATAACCAAAATCTGACACAGTGTTAGATGTCTTTTTTAGCTGCGTTCTTCTTCATGCAGTCAGTCAAAATGAATGAATGAATGGGCGTTTATTTGACTATTTATAGGCAAATATGGGCGTTACGTGAAGCCCGCAAAAGCTGCACCGCATTTTGAGTCGATTGTGATTTATAAAGGGAAACCGGCGTAGGAAGTGCCGTACGCACTTTCTCGCCGGTACGCAATGTTCGGTGAATCGGAAAATGTATGTACCTATTTTTCGGATTTCTACTTCGTAAGCAACCTTCCCACGTGAATCCTACGCACGGCGTTATACATGAGGCCCCAGGTCCCAACAAACCAAATGTGGGACAAGGAGTACGTTTGTGTGGGACAATGTGGGACACCCTCACAACAGCAGCCCCCCCCGGATTTTTTTTATTCTGTTTCATTTGGTTTATTCAACAGCATCCAATAAACAATTCAGATAAAAACTTAACAAATATATAACAACAGAGCAGAAAGTGAAGTCAAAATGCAGTAACAATTTAGTATCTTAATAAAGAAAAGTAAACTAAGGCTAACCAAGGCAGCAGGCATTATTCACTTCAAGTGTTTAGAAATGCATCTTCTTAATTCAACTAGTGTATTACCTGTAAAAGTAGGCACAACATACATTTAAAAGATAAAATAAAACCATAAATACAAATCAAAACTGGCCAGGCGGGAACAAAAACATAATAATACATAAAATAAAATAGTTTTCAGTTTTGTCCATCACAGCAACAACAGGTGGGCCCCCCCACAGTGTGTGGGCTATTTTGTCACCTAGAACCACTGGTGTCTTTAACTCTGTCAAACAACTCTCCACAGAGGCAGGGGCAAGTACATCTGTTATTATGGACGCTGCTTTTGTACAACCACATGACATTTTCTTTTCTTTGCTATCTCAGAGTCTGGAAAATGGTCGGCGCTAGCTTGTTACCAGTCATTTGGCCGGTATGATTGGGAGTGTTGCACTCTATGGTAAACACTGTTTCTGCTGCTGTTACCTTGTCTGAGTGGCCATCATTTTTTGGTTTGAGTAGGAATGTCTCCATAGAGTGGGATGTCTCTTTTTGAGCGACACGTTTCTTGTGAGTTTCGTATTCACCGCCATGTGCAATTGAAAAATTACTCTTGCAAAGATTGCAGAAAACTCTCTGAGAGTAGCCCTGCACTAGCCTCACCCACGGGTAAGTGTCTTCCCAGTCTTTGTTGTATGTGCATCTTCTTTTCTTCTTAGCTGTAGTTTCAGTTTCCTCCATTTTCCATAACAGGGGGTTACGTATTGTAACCCTAGTTATATTAGCACAGGCGGAGCCCTCTACTGGACTCTATGGGTACTACTTTCTATCATGCTGTGCGTGCTTTCACCTACTGAGTTTACGTAATCGTAGCCAGCCAATAGGGGGGGGGGGGGGCTACCTGAATGCGTGCACAGGCCCACAGTATATAAAGGCGGCTACACCCACCGCCCACCATCCTATACACTCTTCAGCGAGCGGACTAGGAAAGACAGGGCCCCCAGGTAGAGGGCTCCACCTGTGCTAATATAACTATGGTTACAATACGTAATCCCCTGTTAAATTTCACACAGGCTCCGCCCTCTACTCAACTCTATGGGTACAGTGGGCGGAACCCCGATGTATACACGCCCTGTCATCCAACAACATCGACCCACCACACCGTCCCTGACCGGCTTTTGGCTAACATCCATTGCATCCCCACTTCCTCCCATCCGGTTGTAACCGTAGAGAAGTCGGCGTGCAATTTGGATAAGGCACACTCACACACGCTTACTTCGTGTAGAGTGTGCATGGAAAAGATCTGTGCGGAGACTCCTTCTGGAGCCTAATGCGCACCATGTTCCCCAGGTCCCTCAGGAGCATGGGAAAACATAAGTGCACCACGTCCCCCACACTCACACACACTCCGTGTAGAGTGGGCATGGACAATAGTGAGGAAGGCTCTCCCAGCCTGCCTCCAGCCCTGTATGGGGCTGATTGCACACCATGTGTCTCCCGAGTCCCTCAGGAGCATGGGAAAACACAAGTGCTTTATGTCCGGGGGGGGGGGGGTCAGACACCTGCTGACCCACAGCCACCCCCCCTCTCACCAGTCATGCGTTGCCTCGGCAAGCACAGACGACGAGAAGGAGCCAGACATGTCCAGGAGATAACATTTTATGAAGGAACCTGGCGTAGACCAAGACGCCGCCGTGCATATATCTTCTACACTCACACTGCTGAATAAGGCTGTTTGACACAGCCCGTGTAGAATGTGCACGGACCCCAGTGGGGAGGGCTCTCCCCGCCCGTCCATAGGCATGTATAATGCACCCGCATAACCATCCTGTTACGCGCTTCTTGGAGAGAGCTTTTCCAGCCACAACATCCCCAAAGCACACAAACAGCTGTTCAGTGCGTCTAATGGCAGCTGTGCGCTCTACATAACATGCTAGCGCACGCACCGGGCAGAGGAGGTGCAATTTAGCCTCCCTGGCCTCAATATGGGGTGGAAGATTAAAGCCACCTAATTGAATAGCCCTTGACCTGAACGAACTCCCTAGGCTCTTGGAAGCAAAGGAGGGGTTCGGTCTGAGTGTCGGTCTGAGTTTCGCCCCGCTACGGTCACCCCGGATCAAAAGGCAGCTTGGGTGCACCGTCAGAGCGGTCAGCTCGGACACCCTTTTGGCCGAAGTCAAGGCAAGTAGCAATGCTGTCTTCCATGACAGTGCTTTCAGGGAGGGGAGCTCCAGGGGCTCAAATGGTTCTGTGACCAGAGCCTCGAGCACCAACGGCAAGTCCTACTGTGGGGCGGAGGTGTGCACTGGGCGCTGCCTTCTGAGCCCCCGCAAAAACCGCGACAGGACTTAGTTAAATGGCCAAACAAAAAGCCAAAAACCAACTAGTTTTCTATTTGGAACATTTCTTATCTTTTTATTTTGTTTTATATTTACCAACACAGTGTGGCCTACTTTCTGTATATTTTTATTTTGCATCTGATGTTTCTGACCTGCCTCCAAATCCCTCATGGCAGGACGAAATGGCTGCTGCATATACCTTAATTGTGGAATGAGCCAGCCCCCTGTCCACCAGTATCTCTAAGTAGGATATAATGGAGCCCAACGCACAAGAGAGAGGCTCTAGACTCCTTCCTTCACACCATTGCCGGAATCCCGCCCACTTTGGCCTGTAACAGGCGGTGGTGGATAGTCTGAATAGCGTTGTCAGACAGCCCCACCTGTCTCAGCCTGTCCCTCTCAGGAACCAAGCCTGGACAGGTTGGCCCAGAGTGGGTAATGCCCCTATTGCACCTGCTTCCTGAGACAGCGCTCTGCATGATGATCAAAGCTGTCACCGTCGCCCCCTGACGCAGCCTGCAGACTGCCCGCAGCAGGGATGCCTGTCTGCTTTCTGTCAGGGTGGCAAGTAGTCTGCATCGAGCATCACCCCCAGATATTCTACCTGCTGGTGAGGTATGGGGGAGCTCTTCTTCCAATTGACCGCAACTCTTTTTCCACCCAACTTGGTTAGGTGTAGGATCAATTGGGCTGTGTGAAACATTGCCCATTCCCTGGACCTGGCCATGACTATGAGGTCGTCCAGATAAAAGAACACCCTTATGCCATGGTGCCGCAGCGGTTGCAGCGCCATAGCTTAACGTGCGTGGGGATAGGGAGTAGCCGAACGTCAGTCTGTTGTACTCGTAGGCTACAAGGCAAAACGCAAACACTTTCTGTGTTTTGGAGCAATTTCGCCATGAAAGTAAGCGTTCTTCAGGTCGAAGGTTGTGAACCAATCGCCTGGCTGCACCAGTCCCATTAATTGTTTCATAGTTAACATATGGAACTTCTTGCATGCAATGTGCTGGTTCAGGCATTGAAGATCCAGAATGGGCCTGCATTCTCCTGTCTTCTTGGGAACCAGGAAGTACAGGGAATAGTGCCCCTTCTCTCTGACTTGAGAGGGCACATGCCGAGAGTGCACATGCCGAGAGGAAACCTATCTCCTCCTGGGATGACAGATTTGCCTCTCTCATGCCTCTGAACGGAGGAGGGATGCTGCAAACCTGGAGTGAATAACCCATTCTCAGTGTCCTGTCCATCCGCTCTGTTAATACACCACTGATTTTCCATTCCCCATAACATTGTGTTAAGGGATGTGCAATCAGCTGCGGAGCCGCAGCTATAAAGCTGTGGTACTCTCTGGTGGCCCACTCCGCCGTCAAACCCTCCATAAAAGGACGTTTGACCCATGGGGGACTGACACAGAAAGGGCCTTTTTTTTATAATGCAGTTTCCACTCAGCGAAAGAAAAGATTTTTCACTGAGGTCCCTGAACGCTCCTGTGAGAGCGCCCGCTCCGCTTAATATCCCTCCATTAGTATACCATCTTAATTTCCTCCTTTCCCAATTCACATATTCAACTACCATTAGTTACAGTTAATAATTCTAGTTATATTCTTCTACTTTCATAGATACTCCTTAACAAAATGGCACAACAAAAACAACTCATAGACTTCCAAACCCTGACCAGGACCATTTTTGGACTTCTTAGGTCACACTACAATCAATCAAATACCAGAAACAGTATCCAGGGTTCTATACCCATTCCCAGGTTCCTCACTAAAACCAAAGATCAGATAGCTAAGGCTTTCACTCCATCCATTCCGTCAACGGAGACCTCCCACCTCCTACAGGGGAATGCCGCTAATTTGCTCTCCACAGGGTTCCAAATTACGGAGGAACACCATGGCAATAACATCGTAGCTCTACTGAGCCAACTCCAGGCACTGACAAAGGAGGATGAGCAACGAGCCTGGGAAGTGGCTTCAAAATGGGCCAGATCCAAATTCTCGCCTCCCATTAATTGACAATGGCAAGATCCAAGTAGATAGCTATCCGGGGGCTATCCCATGCCACAAACCTCTTGAAATACAAAACCCCGACATCCCCTAAAACCCAAAAAGGTGATATTCTGCAACGGCAACAAGGTCTCCCTTAGCCACGACCTAAGACAACTACTGTCTGCAGCCGGGGATACTTTTCCTTATGCTGCGGTCTACATCCCCAAGATCAACTATTCAAACAAGCTACATCCGACAACAATCCAAAACATCAAGACCTTCAATGGCCTCATTGACCAGATCTCAGGCCACATCAACACTATGAAATCAACACTATGAAGGGGGCTGACTTCACTACTGGGAGGGATCTCATCCATTGGACTCCTGACAATGCCAGAAAAATGTGGAGCCACTGGAAGTCCTTCTTGGGCCTCTGAAACAACTGAGGCCCCCCCCCAAAAAAGAGTTAAAAAATAAAACTTAGCGAGGATTCCAAAATTACATTTGTTCTTTTAATAATGTTAACCATCTCTTCATGTTGGAAGTTTTGTTTGTAGTAACAGTTCATTCACAAATATGTACAATCTTCGACAAACAGTTTACTATACAGTATATATACAGTGGGGCAAAAAAGTATTTAGTCAGCCACCAATTGTGCAAGTTCTCCCACTTAAAAAGATGAGAGGCCTGTCATTTTCATCCTAGGTATACCTCAACTATGAAAGACAAAATGAGAAGAAAAAAAAATCAGAAAATCACATTGTCGGATTTTTAAAGACTTTATGGTGGAAAATAAGTATTTGGTCAATAACAAAAGTTAATCTCAATATTTTGTTATATACCCTTTGTTGGCAATGACAGAGGTCAAACGTTTTCTGTAAGTCTTCACAAGGTTTTCACACACTGTTGCTGGTATTTTGGCCCATTCCTCCATGTAGATCTCCTCTAGAGCAGTGATGTTTTGGGGCTGTCGCTGGGCAACACAGACTTTCAACTCCCTCCAAAGATTTTCTATGGGGTTGAGATCTGGAGACTGGCTAGGCAACTCCAGGACCTTGAAATGCTTCTTACGAAGCCACTCCTTCGTTGCCCGGGCGGTGCGTTTGGGATCATTGTCATGCTGAAAGACCCAGCCACGTTTAATCTTCAATGCCCTTGCTGATGGAAGGAGGTTGTCACTCAAAATCTCACGATACATGGCCCCATTCATTCTTTCCTTTACACTGATCAGTCGTCCTGGTCCCTTTGCAGAAAAACAGCCCCAAAACATGATGTTTCCACCCCCATGTTTCACAGTAGGTATTCTCCTCCAAACATGTCTAGTTGAGTTTTTACCAAAAAGTTATATTTTGGTTTCATCTGACCATATGACATTCTCCCAATCCTCTTCTGGATCATCTAAATCAGGAGTGGCCAACCAATCAGAGGTAAAGAGCCAATCATTTTACTGTGCTACTGCAAAGAGCCACATCATACACACAGGCACACATGCTGGGTGTATGTCCCCCTCACTCTCTCTCTCCTTCTCTCTTTTGCTCTCAGCCTTTCTGTGTGTTATTACGGTTTTATCTGAGTTATATTTCTGCCGATCGGAAGCAGATATCTCCCTTCACTGTCACATCGCGAGTGCAGTAAAGCCCGCCTCCAGTAGGCTTACTGCAGGATCTGCATTCTGATTGGCTAAAGCACTTCTTTGTTAAACTCTGTGTAACGATTGGGCTGGAACTTGTGTGTTGTTAACGCTTTGTGAACTGGGATACATATGCGCAAAAAAATAAATAAAATTCAATATGAACTGAGGAACCGAATGAGACTGGGCAAAGAGCTGCATGCGGCTCGAGAGCCGCGGGTTGGCCACTCCTGATCTAGATGCTCTCTAGAAAATTTCAGACGGGCCTGGACATGTACTGGCTTAAGCAGGGGGACACGTCTGGTACTGCAGGATTTGAGTCCCTGGCGGCGTAGTGTGTTACTGATGGTAGCCTTTGTTACTTTGGTCCCAGCTCTCTGCAGGTCATTGACTAGGTCCCCCCGTGTGGTTCTGGGATTTTTGCTCACCGTCTTTTTTTTAAACATTTTGACCCCACGGGTTGAGATCTTGCGTGGAGCCCCAGGTCAAGGGAGATTATCAGTGGTCTTGTATGTCTTCCATTTCTAATAATTGCTCCCACAGTTAATTTCTTCACACCAAGCTGCTTACCTATTGTAGATTCAGTCTTCTCAGCCTGGTGCAGGTCTACAATTTTGTTTTTGGTGTCCTTTGACAGCTCTTTGGTCTTGGCCATAGTGGAGTTTGGAGTGTGACTGTTTGAGTTTGTGGACAGGTGTCTTTTATACTGATAACGAGTTAAAACAGGTGCCATTAATACAGTTAACGAGTGGAGGACAGAGGAGGCTCTTAAAGAAGAAGTTACAGGTCTGTGAGAGCCAGAAATCTTGTTTGTTTGTAGGTGACCAAATACTTATTTTCCACCATAATTTGCAAATAAATTCTTTAAAAATCAGACAATGTGATTTTCTGGATTTTTTTTTTTCTCATTTTGTCTCTCATAGTTGAGGTATACCTAGGATGAAAATTACAGGCCTCTCTCATCTTTTTAAGTGGGAGAACTTGCACAATTGGTGGCTGACTAAATACTTTTTTGCCCCACTGTATATAGAATAATTATGATGATGAATGCATTTTTTTACCACTAAAATACAGCAACACATGTTTGATTCATGTCGTTTATAACTGGAATATTACAATTATTATTAACTTTGTCTTTACAAAGTAGCCTGTCCAGGAAATGTGCCCAAATCAACAAAAACTGAGAGCCAGTAGGCAAGACCCTCCGCTTCTGAAATGCTTCTGAAACGCGCCCGGTAGGGTATGACGCCGGAGGAGTTGTTAGAAATTAAAATCAATGTTTTAATGGGGAAATGTAGTTTAAACATGCCGTCAGTTTTAATGCAGTTTTACACTGAAAAACCAGAAATTCTTGTGCACAACCAGCTGTTAAGCTTTATTCTGAAACTCTTTCATCTCCGGTTGGCAGTTAGCATGTGGTAAATTTACAATTTCCAAAAGAGGTGAATTTAGTCGCGAAATGATATGGAGTGGTGCAAACCGAAGCCTACTGATTTAACACTACAACTATAGATGTCGAGATACTACCATGCTGAATATTAAATGAAGGTACAGTTTATTTGAATACATTATTGTTTACAGACGAGAGTAGCATGTGACAACATCCGGAATGACCGGAAACCAAACCAGCCGAGAAGTATTTTTTAGAGTATTGATTACAGCGTTTAGAATGTGTTACATGAAAAGTGATGAAAGAGAATATGAGGAGAAAAGGCGTGTTAAGCATATATTGAATGTGAAAAGAACCAATCCTCTGTTTAAATGCAACAACGGACATTAGAGACGAGGCGAGCCGGCTGGCGGGGAGGAGCCCCGCCCCTCGCTCCAAGGACCATTAGACCATTTAGTAAGGTAAAAAGCAAAAAGGCCTCTCAGACGCTCTTCCGTTTACTTGTTTAATAAAGAAAAACAAATGGACGGTAGATACACGGATTAGTGACACTTAAGATGCATAACTAATCAGTCTTTGTTAAGCTTTAACCATATGAAAATTTGCGAGTAAATTCGGATCTAGTTTTGGCGCAATTTGAACGCAGTCCCGCTATGTTGTTGGTTACTATGGCAACACTTGAGGTAATATTTCTGTCTTTCTTTTTGTGGTTTAAGGAAGAAATGTGGGACGTGCAACGTGAGATTAAAAAGGGACATTGTGTTGTTTTTATTGTCCTCAGGTATGTTTTATACAAAACGTTTTTCATATGTTTTGTGATTGATTTCTGTTTCAATTCATATATGGTAAAATGAATGTGCTTTCTTTCAGTTTTATAGCTCTTGTCTAGTTTTACAAATAAATAGTTAATATAGACAGCGGTGTCAGCATTGCTTCTGTGAAGAAATGTGTGACGTGAGATTAAAAAGGACATTGTGTTGTCCCCATAGTTTAAATTAATGCCAGACGATATATAAGACGCTTCTCTGTCCCTTCTTCCGCATCTGCCACATCCTTTTTCTGCTCTCACACTACATCAGAGACCTGGAGCACAGGTATGAAACTGGTGTCCCTGGTTGATTTATTTAGCTGTACTTGCATAAATGAAGCCTACATTTTTTTTTTTAGTCTTCTTGTATTGTATGTCAGTGCTGCTAATGTTAGGCCACCAAATATTAGCAATATTCTCACTTGCCACCATTACCTATCGTATCGTGCCTGCAGATACACTATCTATAACATCAAGAGGATACGACCCCTACTGACCCTGAGCACGTTTTGGTCCAGGTTCTTGTTGTCTTGACAATCCTGCAACTCCCTCTTTGCTGGTCTACCTGCAAGTGCCATCCAATCTCTGGAGCTAATTCAGAATGCAGCAGCTTAACTGGTCTTTAATGGTGCGTACCCCTATGGTCGGACTTCCTACTTGGAAACTCGAGTTCCGACCTCCAACTACCTTGAATGGAACTCAGCATAACCTCTTTGAGATCACCCACAATACCCCGATCCTCTGCGTCCTACACTGGCTGCCAGTAGCTGCTCAAATACGCTTAAAGACAGTGGTACTGGCCTGTCGTGCTGTGAAGGGATCAGGCCTTTACTACTGGAGTGTGTGGTTTAACAATGGTTAAACCACACACTCCAGCATGTGAAATTCGCTCAGCATCAGCCACTCTACTTGATACTCCCTTATGTTAATGTATCTTGTTCAAGTCTTGTCTTCCTGTGCCCTGTCGCAAGACTTCCTGTATTATTTTCTAGTAACCTATACCTCTTGTTTCATAACTTAATATCCTGCCTTTGTGTGTTTCCTGCTTCTGTGATTGCCAGTCCCATCCTGATTGTCTTCACCTGTTTCACATTACCTTGTGTATAAACTCTGCGTCTCCCTTTGTCCTGAGCCGGTTCGTCTTGTCTCGTCATGCTAACCCTGCCAGCCATATCCTGTGACCTTAGTATCCTTGGATCTAATTTTTTTGTGTCTAGGTTTTTGATCCTCCAAGTGAGCGTTTTGTGTTTCTTTGTATTTTTTGTCAACCTGTTGGTGACTATGTTTACCTTGTCTCTGGTATCGTGTTTTCTCAATTCATGAATGGCTAGTCTTATTTGGAGCCATTGCAGCAGAATTCACAATGGTTGATCTAATTGAAAGCGAATGTACTTACAGGATTCGTGCTTTTCTGAGTTTGTTTCTTCAGGGTTGAATGCACTGATTGTAAGCTGCTTTAGATAAAAGCGTCAGCTAAATGAAATGTAATGAAAGTAATAGCTGCGTACCCACTGTGCTTATCCCCCACTAACTGTAAGGCCTTCTATTGAACAAACCACGGCCTATACAGGAGCCATTTTCACAGAAGGTAAATCACAGGTTTAAACAATTAAATGAACTGTGGCTGAAATCCATTTAGCCTCAGTTTCTAGGTCCTCTTATATGCCTCCCTTTGACACATTTCTAGGATGCAACATCTGTTCTTTCGTGCTTCTTTTCTATAAATTTGGAACTCAAGTTTGTAGCATCTATTTACACTTTTACCATACTAAACAATTTACCTTTCACATTAGTGAAAGTGTGTATCCGTCTAAATTTGTATGAAATACATAACACACAGTATTATTTTGACATGTTAACTATGTCTTTGATCTGCTGCTTTATAATGTTGACATACATACATGTCTTCATAATTCATCACTGTAACATTCGAGCACACTATAGACTCTTTAGTTGGGGTAATTTAATCAAATATGGAAATGTGGCCACTGTACATGTCCCCCCCCCCCCATACTGCTGCAGCAATATGTTAAATGGAGAAGAACAGAAAACTTTGCAACCAACAGCTGCAATATCGATGACTGATGAAGTTGCAGTGTGTTTACAGCAATAGTGAAAATGTCTTGTCCCTTTTGAATAAGATAATAAAGTAAGGATCCTCCTATCATTTCATTCAATGTGGAAACCCCTGGATGGTGAACTGTGAATACAATTGGTTTTCAAGTCTGAAAGTGCACAATTCAGATGGTCATTGTATATAATGGAGCTGGATCTGGGTAACAAGAAAGGGAAAAACATGCAATTTACAAGAAAATGTAAGGAGCCAAGGAACCCAAATGGCTTAACCTCACAAAGTGGGATCAACCTCAAAACAGCATAGAAGGAAAACAGAGAATGCCAAATGCTGCGCCTGTTACTGAGGCGGTGCAAAAATATGGGAAATGGAGATAACCTTCATCCGTCTATTGCAGGGTTTCCCAACCTTTTTTCCCAAGAGCCCAGGCTGGGAACCACTGCTTTATTGTACAACCAAATATTAAACCTGATGAAGAAATATAGAAATACACAGACACACTATCTCAATATTTAGTGGCTCTCTACTCATTAGTTTTGTGCAAGTATTACTTTCTTTGCCTCTTTTTTTCAACTCTTCCTCCCATCTCTCTACATACATATATTAGACACTGGGGTGATAGTGAGTTTCTCTCATTGCTTAGCTCACACTCCAAGCATTAACAATGAAGTCATTGTTTCATTTTACTACATACGTACATTGTTATTGTGTTAAAATGGAAGTGTTTTGCAATAAGTATGTCAAGGACAATTCTTGATAGACAAAAATTAACACATCCTCAAGTAGAATGGGAGGGATGAAACCCTCTTTAATGGTCACACATGCAGAGCACACAGCACCCACAGTGAAATGTGTTCTTTGCTTTTAACCCATCCTTGTACCAGGAGTCTAGGACCAGGAGCAGTGGGCAGGTCAACAGGTAGTGAATATTCCATGGAAAGTGAAAATCTGAGAGAAATAAAACCTATTGAATCTGTCATTTATTTCTTAAACATTACATAAATGTAACATAATAGGTGTACTGTTCTCTCTATTTGTTGTACTGTCTGAGATTGAACATAGATTAAACAGCCAGCCAAACTCTTTTGAGAGCCAGGGAATGAGCAGCCAGGCTCCTTTATTGAATTATTTGCAGTCTACTGACATTCAAACGGAGTGAAACTATAAAAAAAGAAGTTACAAGGCACTTAATGATCTTATATGCAAGTGTAACATACACAGATTAACACATAGGACTGCTAAGTGTAAACAAGGTAAATATAACTAATGCTAGCTGTGCAATAAGCATGTATAGCTAACGCTAGCGTGTATGCTAACGCATTTTAACGCAGTTTAAACATCTCCAAATGTCATCACATAAACACAATACATGTTACTAATCCTTACAGTCAGTGTAAGTGTTAGGCTTACACTTACAGTCATTGCTTTCTGACGGACTTGACCCTTTTACTCTTCAGGTTGCATAGGGAAAATTAGTAGCAGTCTACTGCCATTGTGGGCGGTGTCCGTCAAAGAAAAAACGTAGAGCCAATCAGGAACTGAGAATTTAGTCCAAATTCCTTTTCAATCAAACTCACTTTCTTTTCAATCATACTCTCTCACACACATAAATATTCTTATGCACACACCCTATCATTCTGTTTTATACAAATACCCAGTGCCATATAGATAGAAGAGTTACGACAGCGGAAGTCCAAAAACGGTTATCGTCACGTGGTTCATGTAGACGAGGATCGTTCCCCGGAAGTTCATGGCGGGCAATGTGAATGCATTGATAACAGGAGATAGAACTACGATTTTTGGTAATTATTAGTGAATAAAGGTTTTGATTTGCAATATTTATACAACAAATCGATATGTGTATGTATTTACATCAATATGTTTTAAAAAATAAAATTGAATTTGCTAATATTAAGTGATACTATTAGGATTAGTGTGAACAACTAGTTTACATGTTAGGCTAACAGTGCCTTGGTTAAAGAGCCTGTTGCTGTTTATTTATAACTTTGAATTCTTTAAAACCAATATTATCTTCTTAAACTTGTATGGTAGTCAGGAGCATCACTTTCTAATGTTTATTGATATATTTAGAGGGAGGGGATCTAAAGGGATGCTTCAAAATTCAGACTAGATTCATTTCTATAATTTTCTTAAATTCATGGTAGTTTCAGTAATCCCATGGTAATTGAGGACACAAGTTATCTAAATGACTAATGTCATCTTTATGGCTTTCAGAAAGGACAGGAGACCGACAGGTGACTATCAAAGGACTAGCAGCAGCAGCAGCAGCAGCAGCATGATGATGATGTTAAATGTGTTGTTTTAGGAACATCCATTGCAAATACATGGAATTCAATAAACATTGAATAGCATATCATGCAGTTTGTCTGTGCCTTTTCCTCCGTGTTGTCCTGGTTTGCTGTGCTGCCTCCTAGTCGCCACCATGGTTTGCTGTGCTGCCTGGGGATGCTCAAATCGCGCCGAGAAAGGAGTACGAATGTACGGCTTCCCCACTGACACAGAGCGGAGGGAAAAATGGCTGGCTCAAGTCAGCAGGAGCAATTTCACGACCAACAGCAGAAAAATATGTGAGGTAATTATATACAAACACTGCATTTGCACTTTTTCACAAAACGAAAACCACACCATTGGGAAAGCTTAATGTTTTGTTTAATACAAAAAAACAGGGAAAGGCTTGAAAAACACTGAGAGTTGAGACTCAGGGTGCAGGGTGAGGGTCTCAGTGCAGGTATTCAGGCTCCATTGAATCCCCATCTGGTTCTTGTGCTGAAAGAGGGAGTAACAGACAGGAGAAAGGGTTATACACACCTATATAGCACCTATTGGATGGGAAATTGCCTTGGGGAGATAAGGTGTGGTCATTGTTCCCAACTGAAGTTATGGAACTTTATTATTTGTGAGTTTAACAAAGTATGACAAATGGCATCAGTAACAGATGTGATATGAATTTCTATAAAGTTGTCTCACATTCTTGGTCATATGTTATATACAGTATGTAATGAGTATAACATGTCCAGTAAGTATAAAGTCATTCCTAATACTGTGTATTCAACCACTATGGTATAGTGTATGGTACTATGGTATGGTATCCTAGCTTAATCTGTTATCTGTAAACGTTCTGTCGTGGATATTTTAAACTCGTCAATACTATAAAGATGTACAATGAGAGTAATCAATAATAAACTGGTGAAAGCAGGCAGCGTTGTCTTTTAAGATCTTTATTCGAAGCCTCGAAGGTACATGTCTCACAGAGTATATATTAGTCTGCAGGAGTGCACACAGGGTATAATGTGTTTGTGTGTTTTATAGAGGACTGATGCTGTGCAGGAGGTAATAAAGTTAAAGACTTTGACAGAAAACTGTTATCTTACAATCCTCCCATAGGGAGGGCTGCATTCTTCAGGTACGACCTTGGCGGGATGCTCCCTTGTGGTTCAACAGGTCGAGTTGCTCCAATACAATTTCTAAGCATAATATAATCATGTGGCTTTACCATATAAAGTAACATAAGAAATTGCCGCTACATTCCCCCCCTTTTGATCATATTTGATCAATCAAGAAAATAAAACAAATGACAGGATAGACTGATATAACACATCAATGAATACACTCCATCGCTGGTTTAAGTAAACACATCATAAACATATCATGGAAAGTGGCTGTTTTTGTGGAGGACAGACTCCGTATGTAGAAAGCAAAAGAATACTGAAAAGAGGGAATGGCAATTTTACACACAATTTTACAGTTCAGTGTCTGACTCTTCAGTGTCGGAATCAGTGGGGGCTGAATCTGGGTTGGTCGTAACATTGTCAATGGTTTGAGGTAGAGCGGTGTATTGTACGATTGCAGAGGAGATCATACTGGATAGTGGTGTGTGGTATGCATCAATGAGTCGAGAACGGTGATTGCTGGAGTCAAATCCACTAAGGTGCACGTGCCCGTCCAAAAGGGTGCTAAGACTTGATACAACTTGTTTCCGCACAGCCACACATAGTCTTGCGGAGCCCCTGCCCCAGCATCGGTAGGCCATGCTAGGAGAAGAGAGGTATGCGTGACATAAGGGAATGCTTGGGACGAATTGATTCTATCGGGAAATCCTTTTACTAGACAGTCTTTGAGATTGAATTTTTCAGCGCCGCATGTGTTTTTTATGATACGAGTACAACCCGTGGTTGTGCCAAGGTGTAAGCCTATGCGGTTTTTCCTTCTACTAATGCAGAGACTATGGGTAAGGTTTTCTAGACGGCTGGGGTGAACGCGTGCCACCGGGTCGTACAATTCGAAGGAGTTATTCATCATCTCGGTGGAGTTTATTGCGCGCAGTGTGGCGTTCGCCATGTGCTCACATGGTGCTAGTGTAACTGCCATCTATTACATAGCAGATGTAGCTGTCTGCCCGCCCCAGCTTCCTAGGGTTGGGGCAAGAGAAGTAGTTACACGGGTCTAACTGCACTGTGCTATCTTCCCCTTCTCCCAGAGTAATGTTACCAATCCCTGCTTTGATAAGCCCCTTTGACCATACGGTTCTCCCGGATTTCCCAACGTACCTTTTTGCTACTTTGACTTTGATTAGAGGGTTGTGTACTAACCATGGATACATGAAGTATAGGATTATGGCAAACACAAAACCCATAAGGAATATGCAAAGGATCCACTCTACTAGTGTCCAGACCCTCCAACAGTTTCTGCATTGCTCACGGTTGCGTTGTCGTCTTTTCAGGTGGGCGTTAGCCAATTCTTGTACGAGGGGTTCCATCTTCAATCACTCGCCAGCGATCAGGCAAACAGTTTATGTTGGTGTCGTCGTCTGCTTCGTGGATGTGTCTAGTCTGACTGAGCCCGTGCCTTCATGACCATGTCAATTAAACCCCACACCATGACGGCACAGACGAGGAACCAGAGGCATATGAAAAAGCACAGCTGGCCGTCGCCCATGAGTCTTGTGTGTGGTACTAGGGTGTATGTGCTGCGTGTGTGGTGCTGGTGGTGACTTGGCACGTCACTTGTCGTCGTCTGTTTCTACTGGACCGGCTAGACTGGGGTGGCGATGACAGCTTTGCAGTGGCTGGCGTGGACCCACGTGGCTCTCTCGGCGACCTTGACCGCTGTCTGGGTGACGAGAAGCACCTGGTAGGGACCTTGCCAACGGCTGGATCTCCAGCTCTTTCTCCGGAAGTCCTTGACCAGCACGAAGTCGCCTGGTTGGATACGGTGGAGTGGACCAGTAGCAGGGGTAGGTAGAGCTGCCGCTACCTGGCGTCTGATATCTGCTAAATTGGATGACAGGTTAACACAATATGACAACATAGCACCCTCACACAAAGTTGTGGAGGGGAGAGGACATCCTGGAGCCTTGATCCCAATCTGTGGAGGAGCTGCAAAAAGGATCTCAAACGGGCTGAGTTGACTCCGTGTTCGTTTCCGCATCCTCATGTACATCAGCACAATGGGCAGGGCTTGTGTCCAGGATAAACCTGTGTCTGTGCAGCATTTTGCTAGCTTGTTTTTGATTGTACCGTTCTCTCTTTCCACCGCACCACCACTCTGTGGATGGTAAGCACAATGCTTTCTGATGTCCATGCCAAGGTATTCTCCTATCTGTGCAATGGCCTCATTAGCAAAATGTGAACCATTGTCGCTAGAGATCTTGCTTGGTATCCCCCATCTAGGAATAATTTCCCTTAGTAAAGCTTTAGCCACAGCATTTGCTGTCTGTGCGTTTACCGGAAATGCTTCAACCCATTTGGACCACATGTCAACCATTACAAGACAGTGTTTCTTACCCGCGGATGGACTAAGTTCGATGAAATCCAGCATTAGGTGCTCAAATGGTCTAGTTGGGGGTGGGTGTGCACCTGTTCCTGTAACCTTTACCGGTCTACCAGAATGTTGCGTAATGCAAATTAAGCATGCTTCACAATGCTTTTGAGCTGTTACTGTGAATCCCCTTGTGAACCAATGTTGATTGATAGCCTCTAACATCCCCCCTTTTGACACATGATCCAACCCATGTGTCAATTTAGCAAAATGTGAGAAAAAATGCCTCGGGAGACATGGATTGGAATTTGGACCAACCCAGATGCTGGAGGTGGGGTCAAAGGTAGCACCAGCAGTTTTCCACTGTGCTTTTTCTGTTGGTGGAGCTAACTGCTGTATGGAAGTTAGTGACGACATATTGTCAGTGATGGAGGAAACAGGGATGTTAACAAACGAGTGTGCGTGTGGTGCGAGAGGAATCAGGGCGGCTGCCTTTGCAGCTGAGTCAGCAGCAGCATTTCCTAATGAAACGGGGTCGGTGTTGCTGGTGTGTGCAGCACATTTACATACTGCGACCTCAGACGGGAGCAGAATGGCGTCCAATAAGCCTGCAACTAGGACATGGTTAAGCACTGGCTTACCGTCAGATTTCAGGAATTGTCTACACTTCCAGATAGCCCCAAAATCGTGTACTACCCCGAAGGCATAACGTGAGTCAGTGTAGATAGTTACAGATTTGCCTTTTGCCAAAGTGCAGGCCTTAGTGAGTGCCATGAGCTCTGCTGCTTGTGCTGAGAGGTGGCATGGGAGCGGTCCGGAACAGAGGACAGCAGAATCTGAAACAACAGAGAAACCCACCCGATTAGTGCCCACAGGGTCGCGAGAGGCGGACCCATCAACATACAAAACAAGGTCAGGGTTGGTCAGGGGTACATCTTTTAAGTCAGGTCTGGGAGTACATACAATAAGAAGCTCGGCAACACAGTCGTGTTCGTCACCGTATTCTGGGAGAGGCATAAGAGATGCTGGGTTCAGAGTGGTACAGCGTTTGACTTCAACATTAGGCATGTCTAACAGGCATGTGTGATACCTAAGATAACGTGCAGCAGAGAGGTGTGATGTTCTCTGTTCACAGAGGATGAGAGAAACAGCATGTGGAACCAACAGTGTTAAAGGTGCATAACCTACAATGTCACGTGAAGAGTTGAGAGCTTTTTCAGCTGCAGCAACTGCACAGAGACATTTAGGCAGGCCAGCAGCTACAGTGTCCAGCTTGGAGGAAAAATAGGCAACAGGCCTCTGTTTTCCCCCATGATCTTGAAGGAGAACTGAGGTCATACAACCATCGCGTTCATCTACTGCCTGTGTAAAAGGCTTGGTAGGATCAGGCGGACCTAGCGTCGGCGGGGATTGGAGAGCCAGCTTCATGTTAATGAAGGCTTCGTCGGCTTCCGGCGTCCATATAAGGCGATCCGCAGGTTTCAAACCGGTGACATGCGTGATTGTACGGAGTGGCTGTTCGAGCGGAGAATAGTTAGGAATGAATGACCTGCAGTATGAACACATACCCAAAAATGACATCATCTGTCGCTTAGTGACAGGTTTTGGCAGAGCAGCCAATGATGCAATACGCTTATCTGAAAGTGTTTTTCCCTCTCCTGAAATGATGTGACCCAGAAATGTAACTGTCTTTTGCACATACTGAAGTTTAGACAAACTGGCCTTGTGGCCCTCAGCTGCGAGGTGTTGTAACAAGGAGATGGTATCAGCTTCACACTGTTCTGCTGTGGGTGCGCAAATCATGAGGTCATCAACATATTGTATGAGAGCGGTGCCTTTGGAAACTTGTAGAGAGGCCAAACTTGTACACAATGCTTGGTTGTACACAGTGGGAGATTCGCAGTAGCCTTGACACAAACGTGTGAATGTGTATGGCTTACCCTCATATTCAAATGCAAACCAAAATTGACTGTCTTTGTGTACAGGGACACTGAAAAATGCATTTGAGAGGTATATAACAGTGAAAAAGGCTGCAGAGGCTGGAACCTGAGAGAGAATGAGATAAGGATTTGGAACGAGCAGCGCACGTGCATGTACGGCTTCATTTACAGCTCGTAAATCCTGCACAAATCTCCATTCGTCAGGAGGTTTGTCCCGGATCTTTTTAACAGGAAACACTGGAGTGCGTACCGGAGAATCATTACATGGAACAATGACCCCTTGTTTAAGCAGAGAGGTAAAAACTGGCTGGATGCCATCAACAGCTTCACGCTTTAATGGGTACTGGGGTTGGTTTGGGCGGTAGGTAGACTTTGGGGTGATAACAATAGGTTCGGCAGAACGGATTAGACCAACATCATATTTGTGAGCTGCCCAGAGTGTCGGAGGCACATCTTTTAGCGCGGCAGGAAGCTCAGAAATATGAGAGTAACCTGAAAACACAGGCTCCCCTGGGCCTGGCACAGGGTTAACAGAATCATCCCCAATCAGAGCCAGAGTACGCAGCGCATGTACATAACAGTTGACATCGTACTTAAACACATCATGTGACATAGAGTACATGATCTGAGGTGTGTGTGTGGCTGTCCAATCAGTAATAGATTCCCAATCTTTAACGAATGGACCCAAATCCCTCCATTTATCAGTGGGGTCCCTTGCTAGTGAAATGTGTGGGACCGCCCCTGGGATTTGATACAGCTGGTGTTGTGCGGGTGTGAGTGTGACAGAAATAGCGCTGCGCAGCGAGCTCCAATACATCGTTTTAAGCATGATTTCATCATTCACACATTCCAACAGAAACTGTTCATCATAGTATTTGCATTTATCATCAGAAACACTAGCAGTGCAATGCAAATGAGGAGCTTCCATAAACACAGCCAGTGAGGAGACACGCTGACGGGCCAAACGCAACAGTTTCTGAGAATCAGGAAATGTTGCCAGCCACTGATACACATACAACAATTCTTCGTCAAATGCGAGTTTTTGGACCATCATAGGAGATGGTCGTCTGACCTTTAGACCCTCATTTGTAGAAATGAGATCAAGGCCAAACCGGAGGATCAGATCTCTGCCCAAAAAATTTATAGCGCAGACAGATGACAGAAGAAAACTGTGTTTTACTGATGTGGGAAATGGATGGCTGGCATCACCGTTATCTCTACACTGAATTGGTACAGAAAACTTCTCCTTTACAGTCACACCAGCAGCTCCTATTGAGTGGATAAATCTACCACTAAATTTACAATTTGGCAAATCTGCCAGTTTTACTACAGAATGTGTAGCCCCAGAATCAACCAAAAATGTAACATCAACACCCATGATAGCCAGAGTTAGTGTGGGAAATTTCTTAAATGCTGTTTCAGTGTCATATTTCAAATATGTACCCTCTTTAACCACAGGCATGTTTTCTCATTTTCTAATGTATCAATAGCTTGCATGATGTGTGTGTGTGTGGCACTTCCCTGTTTTGATGCTGCAGGCAGAGGTCCCGTCTCACTCGACCGAATTCCCTCCTCTTCCTCCACCTCCTCCTGCAGACGATGTCAGTTTGAAGAATTGTCATTGTTTTGAGCAGATTGAGTGTCTTTCTTTTGGGTGTTCTTCGGATATTCAGCGATAAAGTGACCCATTTCACCGCAGTGGAAACAAGCACCATTATTGCCAGTGTAGTTGCCTCCTCGTCCTCTGCCTTTTCCTCTGAAACCTCCACGGCCTCGTACACCTCCCCTGCCTCTTTGGCCCCCCTTGCCATGGCCATCTCCTTGGGGTTGGTGTGACCAGAGGGTTGTAACGGCTTGGACCATGGTCAGTTGGGCCTTGTCTTTTCGGTCGCGGCGTTTCTTGGCGTTTTTCTTCTTTCTCTATGATTTTTTTTAAGGTGTTCGGGCTGAGTTGTGTCCCCGTTTTGGGTGGTGTAGATGGAGATGCCCCGACAGGTGGAACTGCCTCTGCTGGATCCCCACCCATGGCACCGGCGTCCAGATAGTTTGGGTCTCGATACGACGGGGGAGGTGGATGGGCCTGAGGGTGGAACGGAAATCCGTGGTCGAGGAGAGGGTCCCTCGTACCTGTAAGAGACGGATACAGAGAAGTGGATGTCTGGTGGAATGGATTGTGTGATTTCGGACAACATTTATTTTCCCTTTTTCCTTCACTTTCATCATCCACCTTTATTTTCTTTATTGCCGAGGCCAACTGCCTCCTTTCACGGCATTCTGCTTCACCCTCCCAGTATTTTAACCACTTTCTGTGACTTTCTATCTTTTCCAACTCTTTTACTTTAATTGTACTCTTCTTTCTCATTCCATCTTCACACTCTTGTAATTTGTCCTTTAGGTCTTTGATTCTTAATTTACTCAAAGATCCTCCCTTTGGAAATCCGAACATTTCCGTCCATATATTTAATTTAGACAGACTGCTTTCACCATATTTTGCTCGCATGACACCTACAATTGGGCCCTCAGGAGGCTCTGCCCCCTTACTTTGCTTTGTCCCCATGGAGAAAGTCTTTAAGTGTTACCAAAACACCCCGTGTTACCAAAACACTATTTTTCACCCGTCGGTGATGTGATATTTGTTCCTCAGTACAAATCACACAAAAACTGATCGTAAAACCTTTTACGACGGATATACCAAATATCCTACGGATATACCAAATATCCTACGGATATACCAAATATCCTACTTTTGAGCAACCCGCTTAATAAATGTCATGGAGGTTAATTACGTTTTACTTTTAAACAATTAGAAATTGTACATCTCACCAGATATTTTAGAGGAATTGAGTTCGTTGGATCTCGTGAAGTCAATCAGTTTCACTCAGGCGCTGGTCCTCTCGTCCCGTAACACTTTCTGTCGAGGTAGAGGAGAATCCGAGGATCCCGGCGGCCAACCACCAGCGTCCCTGGGTGTCCCCGACGGAGCTTTCAGAGATCCCACTCTTCTGACACCAATTTCTCGTGGATATTTTAAACTCGTCAATACTGTAAAGATGTACAATGAGAGTAATCAATAATAAACTGGTGAAAGCAGGCAGCGTTGTCTTTTAAGATCTTTATTCGAAGCCTCGAAGGTACATGTCTCTGTATAATGTGTGTGTGTGTTTTATAGAGGACTGATGCTGTGCAGGAGGTAATAAAGTTAAAGACTTTGACAGAAAACTGTTATCTTACAATCCTCCCATAGGGAGGGCTGCATTCTTCAGGTACGACCTTGGCGGGATGCTCCCTTGTGGTTCAACAGGTCGAGTTGCTCCAATACAATTTCTAAGCATAATATAATCATTTGGCTTTACCATATAAAGTAACATAAGAAATTGCCGCTACAGTTCCCTAAATCTACTAATTTAGGGATAATCCACTGACATCCTTTAATACACATGTTAATTTGAATCAGATGTACTGATAATATCCGCAATATAAATCTTTAAACTTCTTCTTACCTTTAAAAGTCCGTCACGAACGGTCTATTATGCTGCAACTCTACAGCTCTGCTAGCCTTGGCGCTAACTTCCGGGGAACGATTGAGAAGCTCCACGATCCGCCATTGCTCTAAAAAAGTGGTCCATTGGAGTGAACGGCGATGACGTAACTCTCAGTCTATATGGCGCTGCACATACCTATAGTCATTCACATGAACTATTATTACCTCTTATATAAGCTTTTATTCGGCCTTTCATATACTGCTATTCTGTTTTACATATATGACTATTGTTATTAACATGAAATACTATTCCCTGTTACATAGGTTATTATTCTGTCTTACAAATTGTTTACCGATTACACACATACTACTGTCCTCTTTCACATACACTATTATAATGTTCTATTAGATTATAGTGGTGTGTGTACGAGAGTATGATGGTCAGTTAAGAGATTTAGTTGTTGTGTGTGAGAGAGAATAGTTATTTATGTATGATAGTATGACAATAAATGAAGGAAGGAATGACAGTACGTTAAAGACGGTATGATGCTGTGTGTGAAAGAGTCTGGTGGTGTACATGTGAGATTCTGATATTGTTTGTAAGACCAAGTATGAGTTGTGAGCTAGACGGCCTCTCATAACAGAGTGGATGCTGATGTTAAATGTCTTTGGCTCGCAGTCCATTCTGCACAACATTACTTAGTCTCATTATAATTACTACTAGCTGCTATTTCTCATAGCCATGTTAGGTGAGAGGTGTGTGGGTAAATGTTTTCAAAATGTGAGGGCAGGTGCTGCACACATATCTATAAACAGTATTTTCACCGGTTTCCAGTAAGTTGCCTCATTTCTGAATACTGAATATGTTCATCATGACACTGTTTCCTAGAACTGTTTTCCTGCTGATTGCACAGCCTAAACTTACTTAAAAAAACAAGCTGTAATCATCTAGGTAGTTAGTATCATGTTTCCTATGGCAACTCCGAAGCTTAATAATTCAAACGCGTAGCCTCATGGCCCACTTTTATGGCACTTTACATAACATAATTGCACCCTTAATTCAAAATGTCCAACTTCATACATACTGTATTTTACATCTTAATTCAAAGCAGGAAAACGCATCGCAAGCTCTCCTGCTATTACTTTTTCAAATTAAAACCAAAGCCCCCATCACCTCCCTGCAGTGGCTCTTATTGTGCGTGCATTGCAACAGAATACATAAGCAGGACCATTTTTATTTCACTCACTGAGTCCATGCCTTACCGAGCCGTATGAAAGACTTTTAATATCTCCGTTGGAATCACATCTCGCAACTAGTACAAACTTTGTTTTTCTGAATAAAAGAAAACACGTTATTTCACATTAAGAGCCGAGTCCAGGTTGCTGACCCACAGAAGTTTTGCTTGCATGTGAAAACACTCAGCTTCCAACTGTTTAATTCACATGCGCTGTCTATTAAAGAAATGAACCCTGGTGTTAAAACACACGCTGTAATATCCAGAGTTGGGTGTTACGCGCTACTTTTATAATTCAGTATTCACACTACAGTTACTAACATTGCCCCGAAACGCATTACTTCGTTACTTTTATAAAAATAAAAAAAAGAAGGACGCTTAATAATACTAGCGTATTCACAGGGCTCACTAAAAAAATCTATCAGAAAGCTGCAGCTGATTCAGAACGCTGCTGCTCGAGTACTCACTGACACTAGAAAAGTGGATCACATCACTCCGGTTCTGAGATCATTACACTGGCTTCCAGTCTGCCAAAGAATTGATTTTAAAATACTACTGCTAATTTTTAAATCAATAAATGGCTTAGGACCGAGGTATATAGACGACCTACTCCATCACTATGAAGAATCCAGGAGTCTCAGGTCTTCTGGGTCGGGTCTGCTCTCTGTTCCGAGAATAACCACTAAACATGGAAAAGCGGCTTTTAGTTATTATGCCCCAACAATTTGTAACAAACTGCCCAAATCGTGCACGTCCGCTGAAACACTTCCTATTTTTAAATCCCGACTAAAAACGCACCTATTTGCC
This sequence comes from Notothenia rossii, assembly GCF_949606895.1. Taxonomy (NCBI): domain Eukaryota; kingdom Metazoa; phylum Chordata; class Actinopteri; order Perciformes; family Nototheniidae; genus Notothenia; species Notothenia rossii. The sequence goes on along the minus strand of NC_136901.1, from coordinate 55,321,716 downwards.
GCTCTTTTTAATTGAGCTGCTCATACTCACAATACACTATGCCTTTTCAGTCATGTATTTTGTACCTGTTGTGCTTATTCATTTAATTTATTTCATTATCTATGCTTTTTATGCCTTTTTTTAAATGCCTTTTTAATAATGTATTTATGCTGTATTTGTTCTTAAATGTCTTTTGCTTTTAATCTGTAAAGCACTTTGAATCGCCACGTGCTATATAAATAAAATTGCCTTGCCTTACTTTCATGTTTCAAATGTTATTTGTGTGTCCTCCTGTCATGCGGATAGTTGAAGACCTTAAAGTAAAGCAAGTAACGAGATAATTCTGTGCTTAGTAACTGTAATGTTATTACTGCTGAACCAACAGTAACGTGCGTTACAGACAAATGTAATCAGATTACTATAACGCGTTACCCCAACACGGCTCATATTAGATCTGTTGCTCACTCTCCGTTTCATTTACCATTCACCCTTTATATAGTTTTTTCTCTCACACACACACTCACACACACTCCCCCCTTTTCCCTTTTCCGCTCACTTCCCTGCAAGCGTGGCTGGGCCAGTTAGGACTTAATTTGTCCTGCCTGGAGATGAAAACATATGCTACGCCTCCCCTTTGTAAACAGACCGGGCAATAGAGTAGAAAGAGGAACTTAAGCTTCGCAGAGACGGGGTACGGAGGCGTGCGCTGAATACCAACGGAAATTACAAAGCCGCAATACAAGAGCTGAATGTAAAAGGTTACTGTATGCAGCGGAGGGATATAAGACAGGGTGTTTAGAGAGGGAGAAAGGGGCATATATCACCGAGACAAGGAGTGAAGTGAGTGGAGTTTCAGCTTGAAGGGGGGAAAGATCGAGGCGGTAGGATTAGAGAATTAGCATGAAGTGATGCATAATTCTACGGGAAAGAGGGGAGAGATCATGCGGGTGAAGTTATGCATTGTTTTTCACAAAGTTTTCACAAACTATGGAGTAAATAAGAGAAGAAAGAAGGGGAAGAATATCAGATTATTAGTTGGTAAGGTGCGACAGTAGGTTTTGGTAAGATAACAATGCAAAAATGCATGTATTTTAGTTCATGTAGATCAGTGACCACCAACTGGCGGCCCGTGGGCCACATCCGGCCCGCCAGACATTCTTCTGACATTCTTCCGCGCGACTTGGGTGACTGTGGCGTTGGCGGAGTGGTTACTGCGTTCGCCCCCCGCCCATTTATTTTTTTACAACGTCTCGTGAGTAAGGTGCAGTACCAGAGTCCAACAGAGAGGCAGCAGCTGCGGGACAGTAGACTGCCTCCTGCGAAACCTTCCCTGCCTTGAAGAAGAAGTGATCCTTCGTTGTGAACAGTCTGCTTTGTGCGCTCCACAGCAGCAGCCCCGCTGCGACAGAGTCCAACAGAGAGGCAGGAGCTGCAGGACAGTAGCCTAGAAGCAGGGTTGGGTTGTAACGGAATATATGTAACAGAGTTACGTAATCAGAATACAAAAATCAAGTGGGCTAACTGTATTCAGCTGGCGTTACATTTGAAAAACGAGTAATCTGATTGCAGTTACTTTCGTAAACCTCAAGTGAATAGATTTTGGAATACTTATTGGAGTTATTGGTGGAAAAGTTTCCTAACAAAATGTAATATTCATTACCGGCAGAACTGTGTGCACACTGCAGCGCTGCAGCATGTCTGAGCGAGAGAGAGATGCAGCGTGTCTGTGAGGCCCCGCCCCTGCACGCAGATGAGAGAGAGATCTCTTTTAAAATATATTGAAAGTTGGAAACGGAGATGGTTAGATACAATGTGCAAGATAATGTTTATGTAGCATTTATTTATTTGTCGAAATGGTGACATTTCATAACGGGATCAAATCAAAGTGAATGGCCTGCTGCTGCTGAATGCATGGGGCAAGTGACTGGAAAAAGTTTAAAAATTATTACATAGTTTCAGATAATAATAATAAATTAAAACTACGGTCGCACTTGTGCGCGCAGTGATGAGCAGGCCCTCGCGTCCGTGTGCCTGTCGGGGAGGGCAGCCGGTCATCCCGGCGTCAAGCAGATGCGTGCGAGTCCTCGGAAATGAGCCGTTTGTAATTTCTGTAATTTTCGCGTCCCAGGTCCTCCGGCAGCGACCCGGAAACGGATGTTGGCGCGCCGTCTCGAAGGAAAACAAATTTCTCTCAAGGCTCGTTGAGGATCGATTTTCGAGGAGGCTGTCTGGAGGTGCCGTAACCGAGGATACACTGATTTAGAGGAGAGAGGAGTCTCTCTGGAGGAGCTATAACCGAGGGTACAACGATGTAGAGGAGAGAGGAGAGAGGAGTCTCTCTGGAGGAGCTATAACTGAGGGATGTATCCTCCGGATTCGATTTCAGCCAACAGTGATGTTTAAAAGAGGCGTGACGCATGGCTGGTCTTATGTCAACGAAGCACAGCTCTGCAAACTGTTCCCGTTGTGATTACAAGTTATTTGAGATGATCAAATGTGCATCAGACTTTCTGCCCTTTACCGTTTGTTTACTCACTAATTACATCTCCCCTGGATGTTAGGCTATTTCTTTTTTTAATACAACTGCTTTCATTGTGACGCAATGTTTACAGTGAGAACAGCTGCTGAGGTCAGTGCAGAAACAGAACAGTGTGTATAATATATATCGCTCAATAATATATGTAACAGGCAGCCCACATTTTACACTTTATTTGTAGGCTTTAGGATATATCTACAAATAAACAGTAGGGTTAGGGTTAGGGTTAGGGAGTGTATAGGTGTCTGTTGTAATGAATATGCCCCCAGCAAAGGGCGTTGTTGGACTAACAGTGCAGGCAGGTGTCAGTAGGTTATCTGACATATACATTTTCAAAAATGGTACATTCTCCGTTAGCTTACGAGCTCCCCGTTTGAGCTAGCAACTATTTTCTTCGCAATTTAGCATCATATTGGATAGGGGTTGAATTTGTCCTGGATTGGAATTTTTCCGATCATACCCCTAGGAGTAGTTTGCAAAAATGTCCTTAAAATGCATGAAAAACGCAAATTTTTCAAAATGGCCGACTTTTTCGGGGGCGGGGTTAATGGAAAGCAATTTGAAATATGTCCGCAATCATAAGAGCAATGTGTATACAGCGTTTCGTGAATATCGGAATAACTGTATCCGAGTAGTTTGGAGTAATTTGCGACATGTAAATCGTCAAAAATGGTGTATTCGCTGTTAGCTTACGACCTCCACGGTTGAGCTATCAAAAATGTTCTTCTCAATTTAGCATCATATTGGATAGGGGCTGAACGTGTCCTGGACTGGAATTTTTCCCATCATTCCCCTCGGAGGAGTTCGCAAGAATGTGCTTAACACTAGAACCGCCAGAGGTCGCTGTATACCTAAAACCGCCAACGGGTAAAGTTTACCCGCTATTGATTTCCAAGGTACAATGTACCATACAGAACAGTGAGTTTTGATCGCACAGGGATGATATGTATACCAATATAATCTGTGGACTTTCAGCTTTTCATATTATATAGTTTGTACAGATAGCATGAAGTATAAAATATCGCTACAGTGCTGATTTAAATGCTTGGTGTTAGACTTGTGTTTTGTTTAGGTATATATCTCTATCTCTCTCTCTATCTATCTATAACTATCTATCTGTCTATCTCTCTATCTATATATATATATCCATCTATCTATCTATCTCTCTCTCTATCTATAGGAACAGCAGTAGACAAAAGGCGTTGCTATAGCAACACGTCATGTTTATGTTTACGCGCGAAATCAACGGCACGAGGATATTCTATGGTAGAAATATGACCCACTCTCGCTAATAAACGCTTGATGTTAGGCTTGTGTTTCGTAAAGGTAAAAATGCTTCATATCTTCTGATAGCCTTCTACTCATAAAAAACAACAACATGACAATAATATAAATTAATATAATAATGTATTTGTTATATAATTGAACAACAGATAACACAGAACGTATACAAATAACAACAAATATCAGAGAAGAACAATAAGAACGAACACATCGATCACAACGCTTCACAAACACTCAAACACAATTGTTGCAAACACTGAGCACCTTGGCTGTGCATTTGCCACACACAGCATCCCCACACTTGACACATTTGCAGAACGTTTTATTCTGAATGCAGTGCGCCTTCACCATGCAGGTCATTCTCCTGCGCTCTTCTGCACCAGCACCGCTGAAGGGCAGGTCCGCAAGCGCAATAAAGGCTTTCAGCTCCATAATAGAGACATCCCAGGTGGCTCTGTCTCTCCGCGTTTCAGCAATTGTGCAATCACGGATTTCCTCCAACATTACATTATCACACCGACACATAAATGCTGTGAGTTTGTCAGTAATGTTGTGACGTGCGTGCGGTGTGGGGCCAGCAGACTCCGTGATGATGTTCTGTATCTGTCGTCTCCCTGCGCCTCCGCAAGGCTCCCTGACCGTCCACACTGTGCCATCTTTCCCGATCTCTTGGGCTGGTGACGGCTCAGTGGCACACACTAAATAGGAGAGAGGAAAACACTACTTTAGACTAAAGTATATTTCATAAATGTTTTTTTTTGATAATATTACATCCTCGAAAAGGCAATGAAAAGATCAGTTGTAAAAAGAAAAGGCATTATCTATATGCCTTGATATCTTATAGCCTACGATTTGTAGAAAAGTAGGAAATAAAAAACAAGAATCATCATACCTTCTGCATGGGCTGGTACAGTAGGCCCATCTGCAAGCGGGGGTTTCAGGATGGGACGGCCTCACGTTCCGCGGAGGCTCAGGATCGCTGTCAGATGACCCATCAGAGGTAGAACAAACCCAGGACACATCACTCAGTCCTGATACTTCCCCACCATCAGACTCTGCTTCGCTCAGACGGTTTAGCAACGCTAGTGCCTCCTGTACGTTCATGAGTCTCTTTCTTTTGTCCATTTTGGAAATATAACCGGCTCTCTCTATCTATCTCTCTCTCTCTCTCTCTCTCTCTCTCTCTCTCTCTCTCTCTATCTATCTATTAATCTATATATCTATCTATCTCTCTATCAATATATCTATCTATCTCTCTCTCAATCTATCTATCTCTCAATCTCTCGCTCTATCTACAGCAGTAGACAAAAGGCGTTGCTATAGCAACACGTCATGTTTATGTTTACGCGTGAAATCAATAGCGCCAGGAGCGCTACATTTCTATGAGGTAAATATTACCCGCTGGCGGAAATAGGTATAAATAGCTATTTTTTGGGCAATTTTTTCAATCTGACTTCATATTGACCATTTTTAACAACACAGGGTGTTACATAACACACTTTCAGGAAAAGTCACGGACTGGGAGACTTTAATATTTTATTGAAAAAAAGTTACATTCAATAAAAAAACAGCTGCGGGTAAAATTTACCCATTGGCGGTGCTAGTGTTAAAATGCATGAAAAACGCACATTTTTCAAAATGGCCGACTTCCTGGGGGGCGGGGCTGATGGAATCTATTTACAAATATGTCCGCAATTCCATGAGGAATGTCTGTGCCAAAATTCGTGAAGTTCTGAGAAACTATATGTGACTACCACACAATAGGGGGCGCTAGTGAGCAGTCTTTTTGAAAAATTACGTTTTTTTTTTACATTCCCGAAAAAGTTGTGGGCTCTGACGTGTTTCCCAAGTTTTGCTTCCAAAGCTCATTTTATGCTATCGCAATAAAAAAAAAAGTATAGGCCACGCCCACATTCTGAATTTGTTGCGACACTTTAAATCTGAGTTCATAGTCACCCCGAGAGTATGTGTAAAAAAAAAGAAAAAACGATTAGTCCATCCGCTCTTGAGTTATAAATTGGTGGTGTTTTTGGCGCCCCCTATAGTCCAAAAATGAAAATGCTTTGGTGTGCCTATTCCCCAAAACAGACTAAACCTATTTACCTAAATCTATGATGTTTGGATACATGGTTGATGTTTTATGAGCATTTCTTTCTAAGTCCCGTCTTTTTGCGAGTACGTTTTGATTGACGGCAACAATATTTATCATCCTAACATGCTCATTTTCTACGCTAATGTGTCTGACCCTCCACCGATGCTTTATACGAAGTTTGGTGTAGAAAAACTGAAAATTGAAATTTAAGTGAATATTTAACTGTTTTGAACATTATGCTAATATCAATTAAAAAATTGTAGGCGGAGCTTAGGGTTCCAAGAGGATTATTTGTAGAGCAGGTCCACCCGGATATGTGTAAAAAATGTCAGGTCATTCGGAGTTACGGTGCGACTTTGTACATTTATTCCGAAATGGGATTTTGATAGGTGACGCTAGCGAGCACGTTGTAATATTTTAACCCATTGACTCCAGAATGTTGCAATTTTTACCGGTCCTGGCGCCCGTGCAAAATTATACAACTTTCTCAGCATCCTAAAGCCCTCAAAAACAGGAAATATGATTCCTTATAATAATAATAATACCACGGAGAACAATAGGTTCCTCGCACTTCGTGCTAGGACGCCGTTGGGTCCTAGCGCTCCGTGCTCGGGCCCTAATAATAATGATAATTCATTATATTTAGGGGCGCCTTTCAAAGCACCCAAGGACACCTTACAATTCATAACATATTCCAAGAAAATGTTTTAAGACAGTACAAAGAATGCAGTCCGGGTGATGTTTTTTATGTGGGGTGCAGATGAGAGGGAGCTGTCCAGAATGACACAAAGATGTTGTGTTTGAGTTCTTGATAAGCCATTAAAACAGTAAAATAAGTGTCTCCTGTTCACCAAAACATACCCATCTGTTATGGAAAAAGAAAGTATTCTAAAAGTAATCTGAATAGGTAACTAACTGTATTCTGATTACTTTCAGAGCATGTATTCAGTATTCAGTAACTGATTACATTTACAAAGTAACCCTCCCAACCCTGCCTAAAAGTGATCCTTCGTTAGCGTGAAGAGTCTGCTAAGCTTTATGCGGTACGCAGTACCTGAGCGTGCTCCACTAGCATTGTGGACTATATAAAAATCGCTGGCCCGCGATAGTGTCTATTGGATACATTTTGGCCCTTGGACAAATGTAGTTGGTGATCCCTGATGTATATAGATCAGACAAATGGAAACTAAGTACACACCTCAGGATACAATATACTTTCATTATTAAGTACTTGAATAAATGTGGTTATTCATTAGCATCAAAGATCAAAATAGAAAAAATCGATGTTCTTTTTTCCTTTTAAAGGGGACCTATCATGCAAAATACACTTTTGTACATCTTTTAAACATGAATATGTGTCCCCTGTGTTCCAGGGAACTCACCTCAATCTCAAATCTCTAAAAACGGGGCTGCAACTGATCTGATAAAAACGGATCAAGATTTGAATTATTTTCTACGTCACAGAAGTGGTGCTCCGCCTATATGGGCAGCTCTCCACCTATCAGGGGAATGTGGGGTTGGGCCACCGCCGGCCATTGCTGCTCGAAAGCGCTGGAGACGCTGTAGTACATATGCCAGGCCTGTAAGTGGCGCTGTAGTCTGCCACAAAAGCAGCGAAGAAGACTTCCCGCGCATGGTTGCCCTTCTGTTTATTCTCCGCTGTGGACGCTCTGGCTCTTTTTCTCCCTCCCCGAGGCAAGCGTTTGCTCCTGCTGCTGTAATTCAATGCAATCCCTCCCTCGCTGTAATTCGCTCCGGTAGTCCACCAGCAGATGACAAACACCCACCTCTCCGCCTCTTCCAAGGAACGAGGGGACCGTGCGGCAGAGTTTCAGGTCGATTTTTTTTCGCCAGTCAACATGTCCGTTAAAGTTGAAATCTTCCGGACTAAATTAGAAAAGTGCCGGTCAAAGGTCTTCTTTGTTATTTATTGAGCTTTAAAACAAATGAATAATGACTCTATATAATCATATATAAGAATAAAACACGGAGGACGGAGATCTCTTTTTGTCCCCCTCTTCTCCCCGCTGCAGCCTAGCAGCTGATCTCAAAGCACGCTCCCCTCTCCTGCAGGGGAGCGTGGTCAGCTGCAGCTCACAGAATCAGCCTCCTGCAAAAACAGGACTGGAAAGAGCATATAGAGCGAAATGAGGCATGGCGAAAATGCAGGATCTGTTTGGTATTTTGAAAAAATATAGGTATGGCCCTACAATATACAGATGTAGCACTCCAGATAGGACTCACATGGGTGTGTCCCAGTCAAAAACCCAGCGCATGCCAGTGGCTGGGGGTGTTGCCAAATTGCTAGAGGGCGTTGCCAAAGTTCTCCATTTGTTCAATTACAGGATTTAACCATGAAATGGCGCTTCATTCACAAATACACAAAGACAACTGGGTATTGTAGAACTTAGTCTGTTTGCAATGTTTGTAGTTGTGTTTGCTGAATACTGTAGCATTTAATCACTTATTTGTTATGGTTTTCACAGGCTACTATAATGAAAAAATATCAATATTTTAGATCAAATAAAGTATATAGTTTGCTTTATGCAGTATATTTTTTGTAATATTGTTGGGGTGTTTTTACACAGTAGTGAGAGTGAAAAACAGGATAGCACAGATTAATAAAATCTAAAATAAGATGAGTGATAAAAATAAAAATAATGAGAAACTATAAAATAAGAAATGAATAAAACTCAAATGTAATTATCATATCATATATTCTAATGTATTGTATTATTAAGTAATATCATACATTAACCCCATTATAGCAGATGCCACATTGAATGGATGAATACATGTATGCATCAATAAGTACAACAGAGTATTTCTAAATAGAAGTTGTAACAATACTTATATGTATGTAATATTAACCCTTTGGAGTCGTCACGCCGGCGTGATCAGATCACATGACCTGTTCAAGCCGGTGCCACATAAAAACAACAGTCCGGACAACATTGCCGTGTGTTTCTGTCGAAAGTACTGGATTGAAAAGATATGCCAGTCTTTGTTTCATGCAAAAAGACCCAGTAAACACGGAAATACGATGATATAAAGTTAATACATTTCAAGAGTATGAGAAATGGAAGCACATATTTTAATATCTTCGCCGTATTTGATCATTTTAAGAAACGGAAAATACTGGAAACTGTAGACCCTGCTCAACAGGATGTATTCACCATGGAAGGGGTGAGGTAATCAGGTAAACGGAGTGATACGAAGCGAGACGAAAAGAGACGAAGAGGGACAGCGGGAACCGAAGAGAGACGGCAGGAAATGGAGAGAGAAGAAGATATACATATTATTGTACATAATGTGTATATATAATAACATAATGATTAATTTCAGATGATAATACTTTTCAGGGTTGGGTCCGGTCTGACAGTGCTTAGCTCTCTGCTGCAGTACATATTATTGTTTGCCCATGGGATTAGGATGATCGGTAGTGAGCTGCATTTTCCTCCGGTCCGATGTGATATAAAAACAAAGCGATTATTTTTGTTGTTGTAAACTCACATGGATTAAATGTAGGCTAGTGCATGTATTTCAACTCGCGAACATATGGTGCATTAAATGATCGTGAGGATGATGATTGAAAATCGTTTGTTTGAGACGGGCTGCATTTCCTGATCTAAAAACATAGCGATGGTTTTGTACTTACGCCAACGTGAATTAAACAACATTATTTTGTTAAATAAAAACATGGTGATTTTTAGTAAATGATTACATGTCTGTTATTAAGCACATAATATGATCCTATCCGTGACATATCTTAACAAACATCCGCTATATCAGATACCTGCGATCTATCAGCTGTTTATTTCACATGAGTTCCAGTGTGGCAGCTTTCAATCACGGCTCCCCCTGGTGGATTCATGATCCATTGCAGCTGGTTTCATTATAATTAAATGTATTTATCAAGGGGGCGTATCAAGTCCTGCGGGGGGTTTTCCTTTTCATCAGAGACCCGCACGGGTAGGCGTCCGAAACGAAGCACTACATCTGTATTGCTCAAATATTGCATGATAGATCACCTTTAAATTGTGTCACATGTATTGGTTTCATATCTTCATTGTGTTTGTTGTAAGCAAACTGTTTTCCTATTTCCTAAGTGGCTCATTGATTTGTTAACTGTTTCCAGTTAATGCATGAAATTTCCACGAATAGTTTACAATGTCATGGGATTGTAGAATGGAAAATGTGATGTGGAAATGGAGCTCAGTGCAAGTTCAACCAGGAAGACCGTCTTTATATCCTGTCATTCACATATTTCCATTTCACTAAGCTCACCCTTCCAATCAGCGATCGTCACTCCCCAGCTAAAGCTATCACTTTGTTTCTATTTCCACAAGCCAATCATAGAACATCGTCAGACCTTTAAATCTTCTCTCTCCCCTCCTGACAGCTGCCATTTCAGGTGACTCGACGCAGCCCTCCTCCACCCCTTCCGCCTTCCTTCCTTCCAAATCCAGGCTTCAAGTCAAGCTTAAACCACTCCTCTTCAGACCTCCATCAATCCCTTCATGCCTCCAAAATATGCCATTTCTTTATGTATATTGTTGTGGGAATGGAAAGATAAATGAAAGAAGGCGGATATATCCATTTAACATACAGTATGTATGTATGTATGTTTATTATAACATTGTTCTGGGTGTCAAAATGAAAGACAGCCCACACACCTATCAATCATCAAACCTTGGGGTCTTATTTCATTACGTGTTGATTTCTATCAACACGTAATGTTGTATCGATGTATAGAGATGCACTACAGCAAAAGTATTCTCCGTCGGGAGTTCCTGCAACAACACCATGCCGTTATCTTGATTCTGATTGGCCAGAAGACATTATCAAAGATGTTCTATTGAGAAGACGATCAGTACGTGACAAAAGTTTTCAAAACCGTTTCTAGTCTTCGGTATTTCCAGACAAGCGGCTACTGAAATCAATTTTACAAACTGCTGTCTGTGCAATTTACTCGGCGCGAGTTGGCGGACTTTATTTTGCTTACCTTAATATCATTTTTCATGGTGGGGCTAAGCCATTTCTTGGTATGGCTGTAGCCTACCCCAGCGCTGCCACTGGTGGGATGTATGGGGCGGGCCTTTCTACACATGCGTTAAATGCATTAAATATTTTAACGCAATTAATTAAAAAAATGAATTACTGCCGTTAACGTGATAATTTTGACAGCATTACTATCGGCACATCAAAACAAGTCTCTCCTGATTGAACTAATGTTGTCAGAATCATCCTCACAGTCAAACAATAAACAAGTCAAGCATTCACAATTGCTCAATTGGTGTTCAATCCGACTTCATTCATATTTCTGTAGGCTTACACAGAGTGGACGGATATTTGACAGGGATGAGAATAAAACAAGACAACATGCCCAGCCAACGGGAATCATAGACTTGCAGAAAAGGTCTGAGAACCACTGGCATTTTAGTTCAATTTTGAGCATTTGCATCCGCTCACTTTGCCCAGGTGCTGTCAATGTAGTCTGTAAGGGTTGAGGGCTTAACACTGGGATCGTTCCTGTGACTGTCTTCCTTTGATAGCATAGCCCTACGGAGCTACTAGCAGAGCTAGTTAGTTAGAGGTCAGATGGAATATCTGGAGTGTAGTTTAATGTGCATCACAGAAACATGGCTGCCCCATGATATACAGTATGTGACAACATCTTGCTGTGGAGGACGTCCTGCCTCTTCCTGTGTCTGAGACGCCGTGTCCCAGTGGCTACAGGGACTTTTGTTGCACATTTTTACTTCAACTTATATAAATATTTATTTAGTCTATTCTTATATGGTACAATTCTCATTAATTTCCCCCTTGGATTAATAACGTGTAACCTGACTTCCTTCTTTACCACGTCGATATTACTACAACCATTGTAGGTGACCTTGCAATGAATCAAAGTTTGACTCCGAATTACAGAGTTGCATTCTCTGTCGAGTAGGGCTTGAAAAGAGAACATTGCTTTGTTCATTCAACTCAGCGTTAGCATAACTGGTTTTCCATCACGTCTCAAATAAACATCTCAAGAAGTGGTGACTGGTATTACTACACAGATGTGGAAATGAATGTACAATGATTTCTAGATCTTGACCACCTGTTTTTATCATAAAGTATAATACTATGGTGTTCAGTTCCAGATACATGTGACTAAATGTCTTCTGCTTTATAATTTCCACAGATACACTGTGATCTTGGGAAATTATAAACTAAGGTATACAAACGTTGAAATGGCACTTGTTATTCTTAAGAAATGTCAGGTTGTTCATAATGTTCTGTAAAAGATAGTTAATGTGAATATTTTCAGAGTCTTTCTCTTGTTAAAAGGAATAATTTGGAGTCCTGGTTATTTATAGGTTATCATGCTATGATTTTACTGGTCCAGCCCCCATTAAATTGGGCTGTATGTGGCCCCTGAGCTATAATGAGTTTGACACCCCTGGTATGATGATGATGATGACGATGATGATGATGATGATGATGAAACTTTATTACAGACTCAGGGTCCCGATAAAAGACAAGACATTACATATAATAAATTACATACACAGCATAAAAACATTCATAGTTTAAGAATAATTTAAATCAGTGTCCTACAAAGAGACAACTATACCAATGTCTCCACAGCTGTGATTGGTAGCGTGTAGTACTAAACCTTATGTTCGATAAGGCCAAGAGGATTTCAATCAATCAATCAATCAATGTTTATTTATATAGCTCAATATCACAAATGTTACATTTGTCTCAGTGGACTTCACAGTTTGTACAGAATATCAGTATGACAATATGACACCCTCTGTCATTATTACATTACATTACATTGCATTTAGCTGACGCTTTTATCCAAAGCGACTTACAATAAGTGCATTCGACCAGGAAGATACAACCTTTAAGAAAACAGAATCATATAAGTACATCAGGTTTCATAGAGCCAAACATTTCAAGTGCTACTCAACTGGCATTTAGAAAGCCAGCCCTTTATAAGTGCTTTGTTAGTAATTCTATCGCTCGAAGTGGAGTCTAAAGAGATGAGTTTTCAGTTTGCGTCGGAAGATGTGTAAGCTATCTGCTGTCCTGATTTCAATGGGGAGCTCATTCCACCATTTTGGAGCCAGGATAGCAAACCCACGTGTTTTTGCTGACGGGAACTTGGGTCCCCCTCGCAGTGCGGGTGCAGCGAGCTGTTTGGCTGATGCAGAGCGGAGTGCACCCCTGGTCTAAGTGTCCTTAGACCAGGGGTGGGGAACCTCCGGCCCCCGGGCCTTATACGGCCCGCGAGACCATTTGGTACGGCCCTCGAGGTAATTTATAAACACACACAAAAAAGAAAAAAAATTAAGAAATCTAGACCGCAAACAAATTAAACAAGCGAGTGCCTGTTTTTCCTGGCCGAGGTCAGGGTCCTTGAACACAACACGAGCCTAACGTGTCATCACGTCTCGTCTGACAGGGGTTCTGTTCTGAAGGAGAGCACCGGAATACAACTCCAGCAATTCACACATTTCTGTACCGATCAGGAGCCGTACACATGCCGCAGGTTTTGCGTGGCTGTGTCTTTAGTTGAAAGCCCAGTGACGATCTGTTCATCTGTCATACAGTCAATAACTTTGTTGTTATTAGCATCTGGTTAGTTAGCTAGCTATAGTAATGAATATAAGAAGCTTCTACAACCAGTGAGGTAAAGGCACATCTTTATATGATCATTATAGTTATACAAAAACAGGAGAATAAAGTAAACAGGTATAAAATACTATGACAGTAAAAAAAAGTTGTTATTAATAAACAAGAATACAGTTTAAAAGGGGAGTGATTTGTAAAATATCCATAAAGAAAAATAAATCTGTTTACAGTTCTGTTTCATATGGGTGTTGAGATGTATCCATAGATCTCTTCATTTATCTCTAAAAGTGCACCAGATTGATGCTTTTAACTTCAACATTTAAAAAAAATCTTCCCGGGGGAGCATGGACCCCCCTAGAGGAGGTTAGGCCCCCCCCCACTTAAATCATGTTCACATGGAAAGGAAACTTAATACATTTGCACACATCTTGTCCATAGCTTTCTGTTTTAGAGGTCATGCCACAAACGTGCATGCATGCGCGGGTCATGGTAAGATATCTGGATTAAGACGTTGCTTTTTCTTTGCACAGCATGAAATAAAGGCCAAATGAATGAGCTGTGATTTTTGTATTTTTAAACAGAGGTCTATAATTTGTACGGCCCTCGGAGGATGTTGGAAAAATTGAAATGGCCCCTGAGAGGAAAAAGGTTCCCCACCCCTACCTTAGACCCTCACTTCGTACAAGGAAAAACTTCCGGAGTTTCGAACTAGGTGAAAGGCAAGATCTACCTATTGCAGGATTGAGTGAAAAAGACGGCCCAGACAGTGCTTCCAATTTGAGGCCTTTTATAATAATAATAATAATAATAGATTTAATTTGTTAGCGCTTTTACAGGTGCTCAAAGACGCTTTACAGATAATAGTGAAGAAAAAAAGAAAAGAGAAGAAAGGAACAACAAATAAATATATAGTTAAAGTTAAAGTCAAATAATACAAAAACAATCACACATAAAAAGCCAGATTGAAGAGGTGAGTTTTTGTGAGTTTTTTGAAGGTGGTGAGGTCGGTGCAGTCTCTGATGGGTTGTGGGAGTGAGTTCCAGAGGGAGGGGGCAGCGACGGAGAAGGCTCTGTCCCCCCAGGTCCGGTGATTGGTGCGGGTGGGGATGGATAGGAGGTTGGCTTCTGATGAGCGGAGGCAGCGGGAAGGGGTGTGGTGGTGCAGCAAGTCTGTGAGGTAGGGGGGGGCCTGGTTGTTGAGGGCTTTGTAAGTAATGAGGAGGACTTTGAAGTGGATTCTTTGACGGACGGGGAGCCAGTGGAGGTTCTGGAGGATGGGAGTGATGTGGTCTCGGGAGCGGGTGTGGGTGAGGAGGCGGGCAGCAGAGTTCTGGATATGTTGGAGTTTATTGAGGAGGTTGGATGGTATGCCATAGAGGATGCTATTGCAGTAGTCGAGTCGTGAAGTGATGAATGCATGAATCAGGATTTCAGCAGCAGAGGAGGAGAGTGATGGGCGGAGACGGGCAATGTTTTTGAGGTGGAAAAAGGCGGTCCTGGTGATGTGATTCATGTGGTGGTTGAATTTGAGCTGACTGTCGAAAATGACTCCGAGGTTGCGGATGTGAGGGGGGGGGGAGATAGAGTGTGGCTGTCAATGGTGAAGTTGAAATTCTGGATGTCTTTGATACGGGATGGGGGGCCGATGATGATGATGTCTGATTTGGCACTGTTCAGTTGGAGATAGTTTGTTTGCATCCATGCTTTTATTTCTGAGAGACAGTTGGTGAGAGTGGAGTGTGTTGTGGGGGTGATGGTTTTTGTTGAGATATAAAGTTGGATGTCATCGGCGTAGCAGTGAAATTGAAGGTTGTGGCGACAAATTATTTTGCCAAGGGGGAGCATGTAAAGGATGAAGAGGAGGGGGCCAAGCACCGAACCCTGGGGGATGCCTTGGGACAGAGGAGCAGTGGAGGAGGTGCAGTTGTTGATGTTGATAAACTGATGTCTGTCGGTGAGGTAGGATTTCAGCCAGGAGAGGGCAGTGTCAGTGATGTTGAGTGATGATTCGAGGAGAGACAGCAGGATGGTGTGGTTGATGGTGTCGAATGCTGCGGTGAGGTCGAGGAGGATGAGGATGTTCAGGTTGCCGGAGTCAGAGGAGAGGAGGAGGTCGTTTGTGATTTTCAGAAGAGCTGTTTCTGTGCTGTGTTTTGATCGGAAACCGGATTGAAATGGCTCAAAGAGGTCATTGGAGCTGAGGTGGGATTTTAGTTGTGAGGCAATGACACGTTCAAGTATTTTTGACAGAAAGGGGAGATTTGAGATGGGCCGGAAGTTGGACATGATGTCAGGTGTGAGTCCAGGTCTTTTGAGAATGGGTGTGACAGCAGCCAGTTTAAGAGAGGGGGGAACTGATCCAGATCTGAGGGAGGAGTTAATGATGGTGGCGATGAGCTGGGACATGGCAGGGAGGCTCTCTTTAACAAATTTGGAGGGCATTGGGTCAAGTGTGCAGGTGGAGTTAATTCCAGTCATGAAGTTGGACAGTTGCATGGGGGTCACAGGGGAGAAGTGGGACAGGGGCTGTGAGGTGAAGGGGGGGGGAGCCAGGAGAGGAGGTGGGGGGTGCTGATGAGGGTGTCAGATTGCTGTAAATGTTGCTGATTTTGGTTTGGAAAAACGAAAGGAAGGAGTTGCACTGTTCGGTGGTGAAGGACGAGGTGGCGTTGTCACAGGGTTTGAGAAGTTTGCTGATGGTGGAGAAAAGACGCTTGGGGTTGCTGGAGCCAGACTGAATGAGTTGTGAGTAGTAATTACTATGTGTAAGTAGTAATTTATGTCCGCCAATTGCATCTGAATTACATCAAATCATTTGGTGCAACTTCCAATTTGATTCAACCAAGAACACAACATAACTAACATTAAAAAAAATATCAATATATATATATATATATATATATATATATTTAAAACCACATCATACCTATCATTTTAAGTTTCATTCGTTCCTTCATTACAATCCTAAATATAAATGTATGTAGTTTATTTTCCATTTGTTTGAGTGAATTAGTACATTATTTTTTTAACAACAACAAAGAAAAAAACAACATCTTGCAGTGAGCAGATAACATAAAGGGCCATTTTAACTGTGAGGCTTAACATTAAAACGAGTTATTCTAACACAATTCTTAACAACAACATTCTTTATCCGTGCATAGAGCTAAGTGCAGTGAGTTCCAAAATATGCAGCATCACCTTTCACAATGCCAAAGGGCAAAACAGTCCTGTTAATGGAAGTCAGTGTGATGGCTGCGACTGAACGCTGTCTGTGAGGGCTTTGTAGTCTGGCTCATAGCTACAGACAGCCAGTCTGAGGCAGTCTGCCAGGCGTCTGTCAGTAAGGCGGCTCCTGTACTTTGACTTGATTCTTTTCATCTGTGAAAAAGCCATTTCACAGAGATAAGTGGATCCAAAGTACGCGCTCACTTTTAGTGCACATGCATTGAGAAGCGGAAACTTCTCTCTGCTGACAAGTCCCCAAAAGCCACTCTCCTTTAACCTGCATTTTAGCTCTATCTCATTTTGCAAATCGATCATCTCCATGTCAACTCCACTTGACAAAGTAAACACCTCTTGGAATGTATCTGCCACCTGTTCAATGTCAATGGGCTGGAATGGATTTGAAATGAAAGCAGCAATATCTTCTATCACATGTAACTCACCAAAACGCTGGCTGAACTCTTTTGCCACTTTGTCCAGGTGAGAACAGAACTGCTCAGGGTGAAAAGCCTCCTTGTCTTCAATGGCCAGTGACATTTTCTCCAGGTTGGGAAAGTGATGCAACCTCCTGTTCCCCAGATGTGAAGTCCAGACACCAAGCTTGGCCTTAAACGCATTCACAGCGCTTATCATGTGATGCAGGTGTCGGTCTTTTCCTTGGAGCTCATTGTTGAGTGTGTTCAGTTTCGCCGTTATGTCTGTCAGAAACCCCAGGTCCAGTAGCCACGCGTCATCTGAGAGTTCCTTGTGCTCCTCATTCCTTGTCGACAGAAACGTTTTAATCTCCGGTAGCAAGTCAACAAACCGCTGCAGGACTTTGCCGCGACTCAACCACCGCACTTCAGCATTGCGGAGTAGGTCTCCGTAAGACGCATCAAGCTTGTCCAATAACGCCTTGAATAAGCGATGTTGAAGCGCTTTTGCCCTTATCGAGTTGACCAGTTTGACCACCAGTGTCATTACATGGGAAAATTCACTATCTTTCCAACCAAGGCCTGTTGGTGAATCACACGGTGATAATTCACAAAGTGGGGAAAAAAGCAGGGTCCTTGCGGCACAGTGCAATAAAATCAACGCGCACCGCGCATTGCCGGGGCACCATCTGTAGTAATTGCCACCAGTTTATGAATGGGAATGTCATTTTCGAGGATGTATTTTTTAAACTCGCTGTAAATGTCCTCACCTCTCGTTCTCTCCTTTAAGTACAAAAGGGTGAGGAAGTCCTCCTTTGTGGTAGAATCCCGGAAAAACATTCGGACAAACACAAAAAGCTGAGCTGTGTCCGTTACATCCAGGGACTCATCAAACTGCATCGAAAAGTTTTCACAAAGCGACAAGTCATTTAATAATTGTCGATCCACGTCCTCTGACATGGATTTGACTCTCCTCGTGACTGTTGCGGTGCCAAGCGGTACCTTTTTTAGCGCAGTTTTTATTTCTTCTTTGTTTTTTAAGTCATTGAAGAGCGTCTCAGAGGTAATGGACATTGCTTCCTAAACCTCTTAACCCAGAGGGTCCCCCCAGTGGACCCCCCCCCACCGTTTTTTTACGAGACTATGTCTCAGGGCTTCTTAACATTTATGAAACTATTAATGTTCCATACCCTTTTAACGATAAGAAACTCAGCTAACTAACAATATGAACCATTTTTAGCTAAAAGAAACACAAGAGTAATACCAAGCCTTTGAATTAGCATGGAGCGAAAAAATGCTAACGGACTTTTGCACAGCACTCACGGTAGCAATGCCCTTATTACATATTTGTTTACATCCAGGATTTTCGGGAGCGACAGGGAATTTCTAAAAATATACGTCAATCAAGTGGCACCTGCGGTGGATGATAGGTTTACATCTAAAAACTTATTTTTCAAACATTATTATTTTTCTTTTCTTTTTACTTTCTTTTGTTACTTTTTTTTTTTAACGGTCCGCGATTTACCCGCACCACACTTGACTGGTTGGCGACCACTGCACTAGACCATCGAGGTCTCTTCAGCAATATTGTCATGGCATCATTATAAGCTACTTGTATTTATCATCTGAATTTGCCGAAACAAGTTTAATATTCTGAAAGCCAAGACTTTGTTTATTTAAAATCAAACAAAACACCCGAACCCCGAAAAACATTTTTTTCACGCAAATCCATGTTTATTTTGAAATGAGCCGTTGCGATTTCCGACTGATTTAGAAAGACCGGGTCACATATTGTTCACCAGAGTACTACCAATCATGCACCCCTTGGACAAATCATCAATATAATATAATTATATATATATATATATATATATATATAAATTCCACCTTGTCTGACACCATTGCTAACCCCAAATGGGGCTGAGACCATATTGCCCCATTTTACTTGCATAGTCTGGTGGCCATACCAGCAGACCAGAATTCTCACAATGCATTTGGGCACCCCTCTTTGATTCAGTTGAACAAATAACTTCCTATGATTAACACGATCAAAGGCTTTAGAAGCATCAATGAAACACATAGGCACTGATGAGTTATTACCTCTATATTTGTTAACCATTTCCTTTAAGGCAGGGATGGGCAACTTTGATGGTGGTGGGGGCCAAATAATTTATGTACTGACCACCAGGGGGCCGCAGATTCACTTTGAACACACAAAAACACAAATTCCATGTATTGTATCTAACTATTAACAAATATACTAAGTCTGACATCTTCATTGATATTGAATACATATTTTTCGATCTTTAAGGGAACATCCTCTAATAACCTCACAAAACAAACATCAGTTCACAGAAATGTTATTACATTTTTTACAAGTGGCATGTTTGTATTGAACAGGTTATTTAACAGTAGGGTTGGGTATCGTTTGAATTTCCAGGATTCTGATTCCGATTCCGATTCTACTTTTCGATTCCGGTTCTTAACGGTTCTCAATTCCGATTCTTTGAGAGGCAGGGTAAAAAAATGATACATGCTTCTTCCACCAAAAAAATTACATTTATTCGAGAAACTTTTACACAGGTTAGTTTACGGCAGGGGTAGCCAACGCGGTGCCCGCGGGCACTAAGTCGCCCGCAGGGGGGAAATTGGTCGCCCGCTTGCATGTTCTAAAAATAGCACAAGTCACCATTGAGCTCCGTCTAAAAAAATTATTGAATACATTTTTAATTTTTAAAATGACAATATTGAATATAACATTTTAAAAGCACACATTTTGTATGTACATATGTAAGTGAAATGGAGATTTGGTGCGTGAAATTGAACTCTGACCCCAGATAGGTTCAGAGTTGAACTCCACGCACCAAATCTCCGTTCCACCTTTAGCTGAGACAAGCTAGCATGAGCAGCTACGATCATGGGCCTCATCACCACACCGCACACACACACGCACGCACGCGCGCGCGCACGCGCACACATGCACACACACACACACACACACACACACACACACACACCCCCACACACACACACACACACACACACACACACACACACACACACACACACACACACACACACACACACACACACACACACACACACACACACAGCAGTGGTGAGGATCTCAGCCTGCCACTGTCGTTCAACCAGAAAACATCAGCAGTTAGCTGTTGGCAGTTAGCAAACAGAGATCAAAGCTCCTCATATATTTTCAGAAACTGGACAAAAGTTAAACAAGTACAAACCACAGACTGTCTGTGTCATGGCGAATACAGTCGCTGGTTTATTTATGTCTGTAGGCCGTTGTTATGAGTGGGGAATGAGCATATACAACGTTAGCTTAGCCTGGTCGACCCAATCTCCATTCAGAAAACAAGCATTTTAAAAGGTTTTTCGCCTGCCGTCTTGTCTGCAGACTTGTCAAGCATTAATTCATGGTTTTTACTAAACGGTATCAGTATGTTGTTACTTCGGCATCATTTAGAAACGTGTATTACAATTTAATCACGGTAAAATATGTTCATTTTGGTTTTAGTTGTAGCTCCCGAGCCAGCGCGTCTTGTTTGAATGATGCGGTGAAACTCAAGCGATTAGAGCGAAGTCGCGTCCGGTGTGAACGCAGCATTACAACTACCCCTGATAGATCTCGCGAGAATGTGTATAAATATAGATACATTTTCATAACAAAACAATGGGGTTGCTATAGCAATGGTAAATCATTATTAATAATTATTGTTAGGAATAATTAACATTAACATGTGATCAGACAGTCCTTCACATACAGTAAATTAAAATGTATTCTGATTATTATTAATAATAATATTATCATTAAAGGTGAACCGTGCAATTATGTTATTCAGGAAGTTTGTATCAAACAAGTAGCCCTTCGTATTACTCAGTACCCTTGAAGTAGCCCTCGGTGACAAAAAGGTTGGTGACCCCTGGTTTACGGTAATATTCACATTAATCAGTCTGTTTATATTCACTGCTATGTAACTGTAACCTGAGAACCACTGAAGCTACAACAGTGCAACAGTTCAACTTTTAAAGGAAACCCCCCCCATTTAAAAACAGTTCTTGTTATGAAAAACAAGCATATCTGCCTTGTCAGGCATACCGGGAAGAAATGTTTGAACATTTTAAAGTAAAATGCTTCAATCTGGTGCACTTTAAGCAGAATTACTAGAGACTAGATCTAGGGGGTACAACTCTAAACACCCATATGAAAAAGATCAGTTTACATTTTAATAATAAAATAAGTATGTGAACATAACCAATAGCCTACCATTGTAGAAACATCTTCTTCTTCCGTTAGAGCAGCTAGCACCAGATGCTAATAACAACAGCGCTGGTACCGGTGCACCCTCCCTTTCTCCCTCGCTCGCTCCGACGCTCACTCGCACTTTGGCTGTGAGCTGCGGGTACCAGATAAGCCAACATCCCCCATTTGTATCACTTACAGTGCCCATCGTACAGGGCAAATGAAAAGTGTAACCGGGATGAAAAGGGTGTTAATTTTACTTAATTATGAATGTTGTTACATCAAGGCGAAAAATTAGGATGAGCACCAACGGTCAAAACTTTTTTTTTCTGGCGCCCTAGGCGAACATCTATAACGCCAGTGCAATGGGCCGGCCCTGGTCTCAGGTTACACTGTAGGAAGTGTAGGTACAACTCTACATTTCCCTCCCTCAGGCATCGAAAAGCGGAACCGAAATTCACATGTCAAAATGATGCCGTTGGAATCGAAATGTTAGAACCGGTTCCGAACCGGAACCGGTTCTCGGTACCCAACACTATTTAACAGTGGAATACAACTTTTAAACTATTGGAAAGTGTGCATTAAGATTAAACAGTAACATGACATAAACATGAAGTCAGACCCCCTCCCCCCTCCCCCCTCTCAGACCTGCCCCCCCCTTCTCATCCACAGCAGAAAGCTGCGCTGAGTCTCGGGCAACAGTCTCCAAAACGACACTCCCCTCTCATTCGGTTTCATTTGGAAAAATAAGTCGCCTTGTAGTTCGCACAGTTCCATTTGTAGTTCAGGGGGCTGGTCATTCACAACCGCTGAGATGGGGTCAGTGAAAAGCTGGATTGTGCCTTGCATGTCGTGGAAATCCTGAAAGCGATTGTTGAATTGATCCTGGAACATTTTAAGGGCTTCTCTGTAGCGGTGGATCGTCATCTCACATTAGGCCAATTCGAGGATGTCATTGCGCAGCTCTCCACATGCGGGGAAGTTTGTCAAATTCTGGTGATCTGATGCAAGGTTATCTCTGAACAGGCCGAGTTTCATCTGAAAACTATTCACATAGTCTGGTCTTTGCCTTGTAACCGGACATTCAAGTAATTGAGATGTCCAGTTATGTCAATAAGAATGGCCATGTCACAAAGAAAATGTGGATCCCTCAATGAGTCACAGTACGCACTTTTATCCACAGTAAGGCTGTTCTCCAAAAATACGGGAATTTCGAGGCGCAGTGCGTAAAACCTCTCCGGCTCATCCACCTGATGTCTGTGTGCAGCTGTAGATCACCGTAGGCAGCATCCACCTCCACTAGAAAGGCCGTGAATTTCTGATGATTTAGAGAGCTGTTCCCCCCACCCCCCCCCCGAATCAGATTCGTAACTTTTGTTACCACATCCATGAAATGCGTGAAGTTGAGATTATTTGCACAGAGGGCCTCCTGGTGTATGATGTGGTGCAGTATCGGGCAATCCACACCACTTTGACGGAGGAGTCCAGCGAAGCCAGTGCGCCTTCCTTGCATTGATGGAGCCCCATCAGTAACAACGGCAGATAGCTTGTCAAAGCCACCATATTCGCTGACAACTCCCTTCACTGCGTCGAAAATGTCCGATCCCTTTGTTGTGCCGTGCAGTGGTACAAGTTTTAATAGTTCCTCGTGTACATCAAATGACGCATTTATTGATCTTGCGTACACCAGTAGCTGGCTATCATCGGTAACGTCTGTACTCTCATCTAACGATAACGAAAAGTATGAACAGTCAGACATGATTTGTTTCAGCTTTCCTTCCACATGACTTTGAATGTCAAAAATCCTGCGGCTCACTGTGCGTTGGGAGAGGAACACCGTTTCAAAATGTTTAGCCATTTTTTCATCTCTAAAGGCGTTAGCCATCTCAATCGCGCATGTTTTCACCAACTCTCCTTCTGATAGTGGCTTCTTTGCTTTGGCAAGCTGGAGTGAGACACTATATGATGCTTTCAGACTTGATTCTTGGACACTTGTGACCTGGGTGAAAAAGCAATGTTGTTTTTGTACTTTCCCTTTCAGGTCCGCTAGGATCGCTGCTCTGGCGTCCCCGGTGTACCTGTCATATTTGTCCTTGTGTGAAGTGTTGTAGTGGCGGCTCAAGTTGCTTACTTTCATGACAGCAACGGTCTGCAAACATATTAAACATTGTGGTTTACCCCTGAATTCAGTGCAAAGATACTCTTTCTCCCACTTTTCTTGGAAAACACGATTTTCCTCAAATATCTTTCTCTTGCTCATGCTGGCATCCACATAGGGCTGTGTTCATATGTTACCCGCTCTATCGAAATCAGTCGGAAGTCGCAACGGCTCATTTAAAAATAAAAGTGGATTTGTGTAAAAAACTAGTTTTTTGGGGTTCGTTACAGTTTGTTTTCATCTGATTTCAAATAAATACAGTCTTGACTTTTAAAATATTAAACTTGTTTTGCCAAATACAAATTCATGATGAATCAGCTTTGAAGCTTGTAAAGGCATAATTACAAGCGGAAAACGGAGTAATTTAACGTAACAGCAGGCATAACAACAGCCGGTGTTTCTGAGTGTTTTCCCCGGGAAACAAACACAATACACACAAACACGTCACAGATTATTTCACGGTATTTGGCTGCCGAATGAAATCACGTAGTATCAGTACTATTAGTTAAAAAATATATATTAAATGTTTTTGTTGTTGTTGTTTTCTAAATTGATCCGAGGGCCGTGGACCGCTGTCCGCCATTTGCCCATCCCTGCTTTAAGGCGTATATACACAAGTCAGTGCCATGTTTAGCCTTAAAGCCAAACTGGTTATCTGTTGAGTTAATAAAGTCATCTAATCTGTCCAGCAGAATTATTTCTAGGACTTTTGACAGTATGCTGGCTAACGCTACGGGCCTATAGTTATCTAGGCTTCCGGCTTTGTCCTTAATAACTGGCACTAACAGAACAGACATCATTGAGTCTGGTAACAAGCCATGACTCATAAAGGCAGTAAAGCAAATAGAAAGGAGAAAAGCTATCTTCACTCTGGCATATTTAAGATGTTCAGCAGAAATATGATCTACACCAGTGGTTCTCAACTGGTCAGGCCTCGGGATCCATTTTTTACTTGGTCAATATTTCGCGACCCAACATTTTGAGCAGCGGGTGTGGGAGAAGTTCGGAGAAGACATGGAAAAGGACTTTCGGGCGGCACCAAAGTTGTTTTGGAAAACTGTCCGACACCTCAGGAGGGGGAAGCAGGGAACCATCCAAGCTGTGTGCAGTAAGGATGGGACGTTGTTGACCTCAACTGATGGAGTGTTAGGGCGTTGGAAGGAGCACTTTGAGGAACTCCTGAACCCGACAACTCCGCCCTCTATGTTAGAGGCAGAGCTGGAGTATGACGGGGGATCAACACCAATCTCCCGGGGGGAGCTCACTGAGGTCGTCAAACAACTTCACAGTGGCAAAGCCCCGGGGGTGGATGAGATCCGCCCAGAAATGCTGAAGGCTCTGGGTGTTGAGGGACTGTCATGGTTGACACGTCTCATCAACGTTGCGTGGAAGTTGGAAACAGTACCGAAGGAGTGGCAGACCGGGGTGGTGGTTCCCCTTTTTAAAAAGGGGGATCAGAGGGTGTGTGCCAATTACAGAGGCATCAGACTAATCAGCCTCCCCGGGAAAGTTTACTCTAAGGTACTCGAAAGGAGGGTCAGGCCGATGACGAACCTCAGATTGAGGAGGAACAATGCTGATTTCGTCCTGGTCGTGGAACGATGGATCAGCTTTTTACTCTCGCAAGGATCCTGGAGGGGGCCGGGGAGTACGCTTATCCAGTCTACATGTGTTTTGTAGACTTGGAGAAGGCGTATGACCGGGTTCCCAGGGAGTCACTGTGGGAGGTGCTGCGGGAGTATGGGGTGAGGGGGTCTCTACTCAGGGCCATCCAATCTCTGTACTCCCAAAGCGAGAGCTGTGTCCGGGTTCTCGGCAGTAAGTCGAACCAATTTCAGGTGAGGGTTGGCCTCCGCCAGGGCTGCGCTTTGTCACCAATCCTGTTTGTAATATACATGGATCGGATTTTGAGGCGTAGTCGTGGGGGAGGGGGTCTGCAGTTCGGTGGACTAAGGATTGCACCACTGCTTTTTGCAGATGATGTGGTTCTGATGGCTTCATCGGTCTGCGACCTTCAGCACTCACTGGATCGGTTCGCAACCGAGTGTGAAGCGGCTGGGATGAGGATCAGCACCTCCAAATCTGAGGCCATGGTTCTCAGCAGAAAACCGATGGACTGTCCACTCCAAGTAGGGAATGAGTCCTTACCCCAAGTGAAGGAGTTCAAGTATCTCGGGGTCTTGTTCTCGAGTGAGGGAACAATGGAGCGTGAGATGGGTCGGAGAATCGGAGCAGCGGGAGCGGTACTGCAGTCGCTTTACCGCACCGTTGTGACGAAAAGGGAGCTGAGCCAGAAGGCAAAGCTCTCTGTCTACCGCGCCATTTTCGTTCCTACCCTCACCTGTGGTCATGAAGGATGGGTCATGACCGAAAGAACGAGATCGCGGATACAAGCGGCCGAGATGGGTTTTCTCCGCAGGGTGGCTGGTCTCTCCCTAGTTAGGATGCCACCTGGGCGCCTCCCTAGGGAGGTGTTCAAGGCACGTCCAGCTGGGAAGAGACCAAGGGGTAGACCTAGAACCAGGTGGAGGGATTATATCTCTTCGCTGGCCTGGGAGCGCCTTGGGATCCCGCTGTCTGAGCTGGTTGATGTGGCCAGGGAAAATAAAGTTTGGGGCTCCCTGCTGGAACTGCTACCTCCGCGACCCGACCACGGATAAGCGGGAGAAGACGGATGGATGGATGGATGGACATTTTGAAGCACTCAAATCTATTCCACAAAAAATCGTGCTGTAATATACGCTTTTCAGCATACAATATTAATACAAGTGAAGTACAGTCCATATATCCCTTCACAGAACTAAAGTATGCTTTTAAAAAAGTTTAATGAGTTGATGGAATCAAAGCTGAACTGTATAAAAAAGGCACACATGCTGGAAACCCAACCCCAGAAGGGGGGCCTGGGGGGATTCTCCCCCAGGAGATTTTTAGAAATACTAACATAAACTACGCATTCTGGTACACTCTGAGAAGAAAATAAATAAATCTATCACTACCCGACATAATGATAATATTTTATGCCATGGTTTGTTTTTCACTTTGTTCTGAAGCTGAAGTTGCTGCTCCACACAGAGAGAAGAGCAAAGAGGAGATAGTCTGTGTGACTTACTTTAAATTGTGGGTAAGGGTAGATAGCCCCCATTGTTCTGTGACCTGTTGATCATCAAACCGGGGGTCATATTTCATTACGTGTTCATTTGTATCTAAAGTTGTACCCATGGATGTATAAAGAATAGTTATACCGCAAAGTTATTCTCCGTGGGGACTTCCGGCAACAATCTTGATTCTGATCAAAGGCCAGAAGACTTGAAAAAACATCAGCAAAGATGTTTTATTGAGAAGAGATCACTAAGTGACAGAAGTTTTCAAAGCCGTTTATGGTCTCCGGTACTTCCAGTCCAACATGCACAGCGTCAGAAAATCGGGCCTTCAAAAATAAAAGCTTGACTTTTTTCCCAAAAATAAATTTAAATGTTGTTTTTTAAAAAAAAATCTTCACTCACACATCCACGATCCACTCGAAACTAACATGTCACCCATTGAGAATGTTTGGGATGCTCTGGATCGGCGTATACGACAGCGTGTTCCAGTTCCTGCCAATATCCAGCAACTTCGCACAGCCATTGAAGAGGAGTGGACCAACGTTCCACAGGCCACAATCAACAAGCTGCGAAGGAGATGGGTGACATGTTAGGGGTAGGGAATGTTCCGTTTTTTGGACAAAATGAACATGGGATCACTCCGGTCAATGTACGTACTTCGTCTCACTGGAATATTAATGGCCAGATTGAATACAACATCGACCCAAATTCTCCGGTCAATGACAGGAGAGTTTTGAAAGTGACAAAACACTGTTCCACACATTTAAAAACACTTAATCAATGTTTACCCAGGATCCATGCACCTTTCCTGGCTTGTAAAATGTGGTGATGCGCCCTGGAGGTAGCGGGCAGGCTCTGTGCGTGGTGCTGAACCCCAGCCTGTCTATGTGGAATACAAAAACAAACACCTTTAAGGTCACCAGGGGCGTGAGGTTCTGGTTCTGGCGGTGTGCATGGAGGGGTTTGACCTGGCCCCCTGACACAATGCACACAGCCTGGAGCAGTGGAGCAGCGGCTGGGCCGTGTTCCCCCTTTTGTCCATTTGCCTATCAGTTTGTTAACCAAATGGACAGAGGCTGCGTTTTCCCCCTAAAAGTGACTTTAAATGGTGGCCCTTGCATTTAAATGATGGGTCTTATCATTCACAAGGGTCCCCGACACAATGCACACAGCCTGGAGCATTGGAGCAGCGGCTGGGCCGTGTTCCCCCTTTTGTCCATTTGCCTATCAGTTTGTTAACGAAGTGGACAGAGGCTGTTTTTTTCCCCCTAAAAGTGACTTTTAATGGTGGTTTTTGCATTTAAATGATGGGTCTTATCATTCACCAGGGTCCCCGACATAATGCACACAGCCTGGAGCAGCGGCTGGGCCGTGTTCCCCCTTTTGTCCATTTTCCTATCAGTTTGTTAACGAAGTGGACATAGGCTGTTTTTCCCCCCTAAAAGTGACTTTTAATGGTGGTTTTTGCATTTAAATGATGGGTCTTATCATTCACCAGGGTCCCCGACACAATGCACATAGTCTGGAGCTCGCTGGGGTCCCGCATATGCTTTAATCACACTTTTGTCCATTTGCCTATCAGTTTGTTAACGAAGTGGACAGAGGCTGTTTTTTCCCCCTAAAAGTGACTTTTAATGGTGGTTTTTGCATTTAAATGATGGGTCTTATCATTCACCAGGGTCCCCGACACAATGCACATAGTCTGGAGCTCGTTGGGGTCCCGCATATGCTTTAATCACACTTTTGTCCATTTGCCTATCAGTTTGTTAACGAAGTGGACAGAGGCTGTTTTTCCCCCCTAAAACTGACTTTTAATGGTGGTTTTTGCATTTAAATGATGGGTCTTATCATTCACAAGGGTCCCCGACACAATGCACATAGTCTGGAGCTCGCTGGGGTCCTGCATATGCTTTAATGACACTTTTGTCCATTTGCCTATCAGTTTGTTAACCAATTGACAGAGGCTGCGTTTTCCCCCTAAAAGTGACTTTAAATGGTGGCCCTTACGTTTAAATGATGGGTCTTATAATTCACAAGGGTCCCCGACACAATGCACACAGCCTGGAGCAGTGGAGCAGCGGCTGGGCCGTGTTCCCCCTTTTGTCCATTTGCCTATCAGTTTGTTAACGAAGTGGACAGAGGCTGTTTTTTCCCCCTAAAAGTGACTTTTAATGGTGGTTTTTGCATTTAAATGATGGGTCTTATCATTCACCAGGGTCCCCGACACAATGCACATAGTCTGGAGCTCGCTGGGGTCCCGCATATGCTTTAATCACACTTTTGTCCATTTGCCTATCAGTTTGTTAACGAAGTGGACAGAGGCTGTTTTTTCCCCCTAAAAGTGACTTTTAATGGTGGTTTTTGCATTTAAACGATGGGTCTTATCATCCACCAGGGTCCCCGACACAATGCACATAGTCTGGAACTCGCTGGGGTCCCGCATATGCTTTAATCACACTTTTGTCCATTTGCCTATCAGTTTGTTAACAAAATGGACAGAGCCTGTTTTTTCCCCCTAAAAGTGACTTTTAATGGTGGTTTTTGCATTTAAATGATGGGTCTTATCATTCACAAGGGTCCCCGACACAATGCACATAGTCTGGAGCTCACTGGGGTCCTGCATATGCTTTAATCAGGCGTTTTAACACTTTTCCCCACGAAAATGATTTTTAATCATTTTTTGGGGGCTATATAAATCAAATTCCGGTTAATGCAGAGCACAATCGTACCTTTTACTATTTTAACGTATTTGCATTATATATCTTTGGCCTATAAAAGCGACATATTTGGATGACTTAGTCAGTTTATGGAGCTTATCCCACAAATCCCGGAGGATCCGGGCCAAATTTAGGAGCTCATAAGCGGCCTGCCATAGGCCCCCACCCGTGGAAAAAAAACAGAAAAGAAAGAACAAAGAAAACGGTCAATTATATGTTAAAATAATCAAAAAATGAACTTTTAAAATTACAACGGAGAAGGGGCTCAGAGAAGGGGCTCCGATGCTCAAGTGTTCGGCGCTTTTCCCCTCCCCCGTTGCAATGTACAACGGAGAGGGGAATCCAGACTTCCCCTCCACCGTTGTAAAAAAACGTTCATGTTTTCCAAGCTACTGTCTGCACGAAATCGGAAACCCGTTTTTTGAGAGGACTCAGAAAAAAAACGGCTGTGTAACTTCATGGAGGAATTCATCCGCTGTATGTGCACTCTGGCTCGGATACATTTTGTTGCCCGGAGACCCCCCAGCATGGTTCTTACCAAACTTTAAGTTTTTGAACTGAGCTCCGGAGGAAGGCAAGGGGAGTTGACAGGGGACTCAATCCGCCTCATGAGGAACTATTCTCGGATACATTTCAAAACTTTTAGCCATTTTTGATGGTTCTCCAAAAAATAACTCTGACTTTTTCAGAGTGTGGAGGAATGCAAGGGGAGTTGACAGGGGACTCAATCCGCCTCATGAGGCACTATTCTCGGATACATTTCAACACTTTTAGCCATTTTTGATGGTTCTCCAAAAAATAACTCTGACTTTTTCAGAGTGTGGAGGAATGCAAGGGGAGTTGACAGGGGACTCGATCCGCCTCATGAGGCACTATTCTCGGATACATTTCAACACTTTTAGCCATTTTTGATGGTTCTCCAAAAAATAACTGACTTTTTCAGAGTGTGGAGGAATGCAAGGGGAGTTGACAGGGGACTCGATCCGCCTCATGAGGCACTATTCTCGGATACATTTCAACACTTTTAGCCATTTTTGATGGTTCTCCAAAAAATAACTCTGACTTTTTCAGAGTGTGGAGGAATGCAAGGGGAGTTGACAGGGGACTCGATCCGCCTCATGAGGCACTATTCTCGGATACATTTCAACACTTTTAGCCATTTTTGATGGTTCTCCAAAAAATAACTCTGACTTTTTCAGAGTGTGGAGGAATGCGAGGGGAGTTGACAGGGGACTCGATCCGCCTCATGAGGCACTATTCTCGGATACATTTCAACACTTTTAGCCATTTTTGATGGTTCTCCAAAAAATAACTGACTTTTTCAGAGTGTGGAGGAATGCGAGGGGAGTTGAAAGGGGACTCTACCCGCCTTATGGGGCACTATTCTCGGATACATTTCAACACTTTTAGCCATTTTTGATGGTTCTCCAAAAAGTAAAGTGTTACTTTGTGAGTGTGGAGGAATGCGAGGGGAGTTGACAGGGGACTCTACCCGCCTTATGGGGCACTATTCTCGGATACATTTTTTCATTTTCACCCATTTTTTTATGGAAAAGACAAGTTAGTCTTTTTTTTCCCTTCCTCTTCTGATTTCTCACTGATTGAATGGCAAACGCGACCCGCCATCGGAGGGCCTCCGCCGGCCCGGCCTCGTGCCGGTGCTCTGGCGGTCGGTTCCTCCGAACTGCGGGTTCGACTCTGATGACCGGGAGGGACGAGGGAAACGTTGGGGGGGTCTGCTGGAGGCTCCTGCTGGAGTCTTGCGTTTCACTGGGACCTGGCTCGAAAAACTCGAAACAATGACTCCAGTGCAGTGTTGCGGCCATGCGCCTCCGGGTACCAGACTCCCCTGCCTCCTCCGTGTTGCGTGGGCTGCGTGGGGGTAACCCTGCGTGTCCGTTACCCTGCGTGTCTCTTACCTCCCAGGCCGACCGATATGAAGCGTTTCCAAGACGAACCGTCTGACTCAGGGGTCCCACCACGGGTTCCGTAGCGAGGTGGAAGTTCCACCTCCCCACTTTGCCGCGGAATGCAAGACAAACACCTGTTTCTCTCATCCTCCACTGTGGCATAGCGGCCTTAGTCGGCTGCGGCATTCAGCAATTGGCCTTGCTCCGAGCACAGGACCCTACTTCATCAAACTACCTGTTTGATCCTGCGTAACAACCACATATATGCTTGTCTGCAAAGACATTGATCGAATGGCAAACGTGACCCGCCATCGGAAGGCCTCCGCCGGCCCGGCCTTGTGCCGGTGCTCTGGCGGTCGGTTCATCCAAACTGCGGGTTTGACTCTGCTACTGGTGCGGACAAAGTCAGCGGCGAATGCCGGAGCGCATATATGCTTGTCTGCAAAGAGGGACATGCCTGGTCCCGCCCAGGTGTTCTTCTACGGCTAGTGTCCAGCCAGCTGCGGTATCAGCAAATTTGACCCGCCATCGGAGGGCCTCCTTCCCGGGTCCAGCTTCCGGTGCTTGGCGGTCGGTTCATCCAAACTGCGGGTTTGACTATGCTCCTGGGGCTGACAAAGTCAGCGGCGAATGCCGGAGCGCATATATGCTTGTCTGCAAAGAGGGACATGCCTGGTCCCGCCCGGTGGTTCTTCTACGGCTAGTGTCCAGCCAGCTGCTGTATCAGCAAATTTGACCCACCATCGGAGGGCCTCCTCCCCGGGTCCAGCTTCCGGTGCTTGGCGGTCGGTTCATCCAAACTGCGGGTGCTCCTGGAGCGGACAAAGATATGTGTATTTGCCTGAAGGATGGAAATAAACAAAGAATGATATTTTACAGGACATGACGGATATGTGTTTTTTCCAGGCTTTTTGGAAATAAACCAAATGTGATATTGCAGGGCATTACATAGCTCATTTTACCCATGTGATGTTGTGCAGTAAATTACTGAGCTCATTTAACGATATGGTGTACCAGGCGAATTGGGATGCTGCCATGTCCCAACTGGTCTCCGGAGGAATATAAGGAGAGTTGACAGGGGACTCTGCCCAGTGCTCATGAACCAAATGAGGGGTGTGTTAGAGGGGAAGGCTCTGGCTGTTTCTGCAGCCTCTGCTTCTACCTTCTCTCCCCACCCCGATACCAGCGCGTGCCTGCTGTGAAAGGCAGGTGCACGGCCTCTCACTGCCACTAACTCTGAGCCTGTCTCCCGAGCAGCACGTTCTCCCCGGCAGTCCGCCAGCAGATGAAAAACACCCACCTCTCCGCCTCTTCCGAGGGACGAGGGAACCGCGCGGGGGGGTCTGCTGGAGGTTCCTGCCGGGTGCTCCGTACTGCGTTTCACCGGGACCTGGCTCGAAAAACTCGGAACTCTGACTCCAGTGCGGTGTGGCGGTCTCGCCCTGGCCGTCCACCGTGGGCAGGTGCGAGGGGTTCAATGCCTCCTCCCCCCGCTGCGGCGAAAGCCGGAGCGGGATGGAGCGCCCGGAGGTACTGTTATCCCCACGTTTTTGTACCCAAAACTGTCTTGTGAGCTCGTGGCAGAACCATGAAACAAAAAACAATCAATGTATCGGACCCATCACCAGCCCCGCGTTGGTGCGGAGGTGGGACCATTTTAACCAGGTGGTAACCCAAGTCTTCCCCTTGGTCCGTGTTCCCTGCATTGAAGCATCGGACCCATGGTTGCAATCACCAGTTGGCTAACGCATATAAACGGAGAAACAGAAAACCATTTAAATAGAATTCATTGTGTGTGTTTTGGGAAGGATGTTGACCGAATGCCCGGTGTGCAGTCTCCGCTATCTGGCTTTGAATAAGCACCTTAAGCACAAACATGCAGTGCGGAACCTGGAGGAAAGAGGCATCATTCTTAAAATGGCCAGTGGTAGAATAAATGTTCGGACCAAACCCTGTCCCATCACAGGGTGTTCGTATGCTGGGAAGAAACTACACCGTCATGTAACTCGTGACCACCCTGAGTTCTCCCGAGATGAGGCACATCAGGTCATGGCAAGGCTGAAGCATAGTGTGGCCATGCAGTTGCTCCATGACCTCCGAGAGACTAATCCCATCATTGGAATGGCTACATTATTGGATATAGACAATGAGGAGGCATACCCGGTGCACCCTCCACCCTTCTCCCCACATACCGACTGTGACGAAGAGGACTGCATGCAGGTGAGGCTGGACAATGTGGCATTGAGGGCTCAGAAGGATGCCCTCATTGATGAGGTGAAGACCCTGCGCTCCAGGCTAAAACAGGGTTTAAAACCCAGGAAGCAGAGTGCCACTGCTGCTCTGCTTGAGGAAGACGAAGAATGTATACAATTTAAGGGCGTAGCAATCTCAAGTACCCCCGGCATGAACACAGTAGCCTCCGGCAGCAATACCCCTCTCAAGATCCCGGTGAAGACTGTCATGCGGTCCATAGAAGCCTCTGCGAGTGAGACCCCTCTCAAGTCTGTGATGCGGTCCCCAGAAGCCTCCGGAAGCAAGACCCCGGTGAAGACTGTCATGCGGTCCGTAGAAGCCTCCTGTAGTGAGACCCCTGTATGCCAGAAAACCCGTGCGTCTGTCTCCAATAAGATGAAAGCTATTCTGGCTAAGGACTGGCCCTCTCCCCAAAATCAATGGTCCACTGGGAAGGGACGGGGGAATACCATGCGTGAAATCACGTTGCCTAAAAGCATGGAGACGTACATTCAGACATACAGAGGTCATTGTGAGGGTCTCGCACCGACAGTAAAACGGAAAGAGAATTGTATGTCCAATGTCAGCCGGATAAAGAACTTCATAGTATTCATGGCCCATGGTGTTGACCGGCTGTCAGACTGGCTGTTTCTAAAAGACACAAAGAGGGTCCGTGGCTGGAGCGGGTATATTTCAGAGTCGGGCCGGACAGTCACAACATCGCTGTTGTTCCTGAAGACTGTGAACCATTTCCTGAGGTACATGTCTGCATCAAAGCTCCGGGGGTGCAGGCTCACCCAGTCTGATATGACCCACATCATCAGAGAGGTGAAAGCCAACATTAACGATTTGAAAAAGTCTGTCACTCTCCACCAGTTTAAGGTGAAGAGGGACAAGCTGGATCGTCTGCCGAGCCAGGCGGAGCTTCTCGCCGCCATGGCGGCCGCTGAGAAGCGCATCCCTGATCTCCTTGACCTGATGGCTAGCAATCCGACCTCAATCACCCAGTACCTGCTATATGGCTATCTAACCCTCCATTGGAGCCTCCTGTATGGCCACCGTCCGGGTGTGTACGCAAACATGACCAACACGGAGATCTTTGATGCGGACAGAAGGGGCACTGCTGAGGGCTACATCATCCACGTGCAGGATCACAAGACTGCCAAGACATTTGGTGAAGCACAGCTGGTGCTTACAATAAAGGAGTTTAGCTGGGTCATGCGGTGGATGGGGATAAAAGAGGGCTTGTCGGGTCCTCAGAGTGAATTCTTCCTTTTCACATCGGGGAAGCAGGCTTCCAAGAACCTGAACGCTCAATTGAAGAGGGCTTGGGCTGATGCTGGGCTAGAAACAGCCGTCACCTTCACCATCTTGCGCAGTGCCCTGGCTGACAATATCAAGCATCACCAAGATCCAGAAAGCAGGTCGATTCTCGCTAGGTTTATGTGCCACGACGTAAGCACTGCAGACCGGTTCTACGCGAATACGCCTGGAATAAAGGAGGCATTGAAGATCCGCTCCATGTTCAGGGCGGCGGCAGCAGCTGCAGCAGCATCATCATCAGAAGGAGGTCTACCACCGTCAGCTACCTCCGAAGAGGACTCAGGGGCGGAGAGCAGTGATACCTCTTCTTCAGGACCGATTGATACTCCTGATGAGGGGAAAGGGGCCGTGGACTCAACCTTTTTTCCCCGGTGCACTGTACAAGTTAGACAGCTAATATGGCCCACAGGCCCCTGTTAATCATGTTGTAATCATGTTGTTATTATGTTTATTTTGTACACTGTTTTTGTAAAAATGTTGTGATAATTAAATAAATAAAAAAACATTAGTATAACCTTGAAGGTTCCCAGGGGCAAATACAGTGCCAGGTATCAGACTATTTAAACAATGTGTACCAATGATTAAGACACCTTCCCTGGCTTGTAAAATGCGGTGATGCGCCCTGGACGTATCAGACTATTTTAAACAACTTTTCCCTGCCTTTCAAACACGTATCTCTGGGTGTTTTAGCCTGTCATTTTGCAGGATATCATTTAACATTGACCCTCTCCTGAAAATGGACATATTCTGTGCATTTCCGGGAGAGGTTACATGTTAAATTATATCCTGCAAAATGACAGGCTACAACTCTCTTCCATACGTTTAAAAACACATTTCCGACTATTTTAAACAACTTTTCCCCGCCTTTCAAACACTTGTTCCTGGGTTATCGCCTGTCATTTTGCAGGATATCATTTAACATGGAATCTCTCCTGGAAATGGACATATTCTGTGCATTTCCAGGAGAGGTTACATGTTAAATGATATCCTGCAAAATGACAGGCTACAACTCTCTTCCAGACGTTTAAAAACACTTTCCCCGACCATTTAAACAATATTTCTGGCTTGTAAAGTGCGGTGATGAGCCCTAACAGTATCAGACTATTTAAAGGGTTACCAGGAGCATGAGAATATCCTCCAAAGAAGGGGTGGTAGTGTCATGAATAAGGCCGAATATGGATGCCGATGTGCGGACGGTAAAGCACCGGAAAATCCACCCCCTTTAGGGTAACCAGGGGCATGAAGTTCTGTAGGGTGTGAACATCTGGGTTTAGTCCGTGGGGGAGTGCTTAAGTCCGGGGGCCCGGGGTCTCACGGTGCACGAGGTTATGGAAGTACCACTGTTGCCGGAGGTCCTCAGTCCGTCCTTTGGGGCTCTGTCAGGGGCTACAGAGAGGTGGTTTTCCCGGTCCCTCTCCTGGAGGTATGAAATAACCTGAGCTCCATGTGAGGGAGAGAGGCTGTAGGTCATTAGGCCATCCTTTGGGGCTCTGTGAGGTGCCCAAAAGAGGTGCTTTTCCCGGTCAATTTTAATGGAAGTCTGACATGAGCAGAGTGTGCATGTGAGGGAGCCGTGCTGGAGCTGCTTAGTCCGTCCTTTGGGGCTCTGTGAGGTGCTTTTCCCGGTCTATTTTAATGTAAGTCTGACATGAGCAGAGTGTGCATGTGAGGGAGCCGTGCTGGAGCTGCTTAGTCCGTCCTTTGGGGCTCTGTGAGGGGCTAAATAGAGGTGTTTTTCCCGGTCTATTTTAATGTAAGTCTGACATGAGCAGAGTGTGCATGCTTTGAAACTAATCCACCCACGCTTAGCATGCTATTTTAGGGTATAAATCGTACCTTGTCACCATGCACTGTGCTCCCTGGGACGACGCGCCCTCCTGTGGGGACACATGAGAACTGCACTCAAATCAATTTGTGCTTTTTAAACAGTTTAACATATTTTTTTCCACATTTAAAAACCGCTTTCTGCCCTGGAAATCATTTCTAATCATTATTACCGTTATGAAGGGGCTGCAGGAACACTTTCCCCACCTTGCAAACATTTATTCCTGGTTAAAATAATCAATTTGTTTCGCCTGCTTTCCGTCAGCACCTCTGCGGCTGCCGGATTAACACAGATGAATGCACTTTTAACACTCACGCAGCCAGAATTCCTGCTCTTTTCCTGGGTTACAAAGTGAGGTGACGCAGCCTGTCCTCTGAGTCTCCCCGCCTCTCAGAGACTTATTTCTGGGTAAAAAAAGCCATGTGCTCCGCCCCCTGGATCTCTGCATGTGTGTGTGCCTGTGAGTCTCTGGCTACTGTCCACATGCCCGCATTATGAGGCACTATTTTCGGATACATTTTCTCATTTTCACCACTTTTCATGTTTTTATTATGTATATTGTTATATTATTATTATTATTATTGTATGTATACTGTGTATACTGTTTTTGTAAAAATCATGTGATTATTAAATAAATAATAAAACATGAATATAACCTTGAAGGTTCCCAGGGGCAAATACAGTGCCAGGTGTCAGACTATTTAAAATATGTTTACCCAGGATTCAGACACCTTCCCTTGCTTGTAAAATGCGGTGATGCGCCCTGGAGGTATCAGATTATTTTAAACAACTTTTCCCCGCCTTTCAAACACTTGTTCCTGGGTTATAGCCTGTCATTTTGCAGGATATAATTTAACATGGAATCTCTCCTGGAAATGGACATATTCTGTGCATTTCCAGGAGAGGTTACATGTTAAATTATATCCTGCAAAATGACAGGCTACAACTCTCTTCCATACGTTTAAAAACACTTTTCCGACTATTTTAAACAACTTTTCCCCACCTTTCAAACACTTGTTCCTGGGTTATAGCCTGTCATTTTGCAGGATATCATTTAACATGGAATCTCTCCTGGAAATGGACATATTCTGTGCATTTCCAGGAGAGGTTACATGTTAAATTATATCCTGCAAAATGACAGGCTACAACTCTCTTCCAGACGTTTAAAAACACTTTTCCCGACCATTTAAACATTATTTCTGGCTTGTAAAGTGCGGTGATGAGCCCTGACAGTATCAGATTATTTAAAGGGTTACCAGGAGCATGAGAATATCCTCCACAGAAGTGGTGGTGGTGCCGTGAATAAGGCCGAATATGTATACCGATGTGCGGACGGTAAAGCACCGCAAAATCCACCCCCTTTAGGGTAACCAGGGGCATGAAGTTCTGTAGGGTGTGAACATCTGGGTTTAGTCCGTGGGGGAGTGCTTAAGTCCGGGAGTCCGGGGACTCACGGTGTGCAAGGTTATGGAGATGCCCATGTCAGGGACACATGCTGGAGGTCTGTGGTCCGTCCTTTGGGGGTCTTGGAGGGGCCACAGAGAGGAGATTTCCCCGGTCTCTGTCCTGGATGAGTGAAATAAACAGAGTCTCCATTTCAGGGACACATGCTGGAGGTCTCTCTCCCGAGAGTGGACGTCCATTGCCTGTAAATAGGTCTAACATTAGGTCTGTCACTTTGGCTAACCGCACCACTGTCGGTCGTCTCCCGAGAGTGGACGTCCATTGCCTGTAAATAGGGCTAACATTAGGTCTGTCACTTTGGCTAACCGCACCACTGTCTGTCGTCTCCCACGAGTGGACATCCATTGCCCCTAAATAGGGTTAGGGTTTAACCCTAGGGTTTTCGGACCCCCCCAGACCCCCCCAATAAAGCAAAACTTCACGTTTCAGAGTGGCCTTTTATTGTGGCCAGCCTAAGGCACACCTGTGCAATAATCATGCTGTCTAATCAGCATCTTGATATGCCACACCTGTGAGGTGGGATGGATTATCTCGGCAAAGGAGAAGTGCTCACTATCACAGATCTTTTCAGATTTGTGAACAATATTTGAGAGAAATGGTTATTTTGTGTATATAGAAAATGTTTTAGATCTTTGAGTTCATCTCATGAAAAATGGCAGCAAAAACAAAAGTGTTGCATTTATATTTTTGTTCAGTGTATAATATATATTATAAAAAAATAAAGAGCATGTCTTTGTTTGTGTGTTTTGGTTTACATGACATGTCTCATGTTTAGGTGTTTGTGGCAGATTTTGATGCCTTGATGACAGAGGGAGGGGGCTCCCATTTGAAACACTGTTGCTCAAAGTTTGCCATCTTCACAGTCATGATGGATGATAGAGTTCCATCACGAGCCAAACTGTTTCGGGTTTTGGTTTTGTTCAGTCCCACCACAGAGAACACTTGTTCAGCATCAACATTTGAATGTGGAAGTACCAACACCAACTTGGCGATACGAGAGAGCCTCCCAAATTTGCTCATACCGGTCACCTTTGAAAAATGTAGGAAGCCTAATTACTCAAATATTTTTGTA
This sequence comes from Notothenia rossii, assembly GCF_949606895.1. Taxonomy (NCBI): domain Eukaryota; kingdom Metazoa; phylum Chordata; class Actinopteri; order Perciformes; family Nototheniidae; genus Notothenia; species Notothenia rossii. The sequence goes on along the minus strand of NC_136901.1, from coordinate 55,282,495 downwards.
TAGAATTAAGTTGATTACGTCAATGGGTATTTCAAAGGGTGCAGAATAACTCTTACCTTATTCTTCATTGATGCCATGTTCCCCCAAAAGCTCACAATGTAGAACGTGGCTGGGTCTTCGGGCATGGCAAGGTCCATGGACTGGTAGTCCAGAAACTCCTCACTCAGTTTGTCACGCTCGTCAGGTCCTTTGTATGGGAGAAGTTCAGGAAACCTAAAAAGAACACAATGTGCACTAATCTGGTAAAGTAATGTAGCTGAAACGGGTTGTTTTTCAGATGTGGTCATTAAACTTTACAATCTGTGACAAGAGCCAAGAGTCTTTAACCTGCTCTACTTTGTAAGCATATTGAGATAAATTGTGTTATGATTTGGCAATATAGATAAATGTACTTGACTTGATACCCCAACTAACCTGTTGACAAAGGCGTCTTCCACTCCACACTCTACCCTCTGCTGGACATCCAGAAACATGGCATGTTTTATCAGGGGCTCTCTCATGGGAGTTTCTTCATGGCATACTCCACAGCCCTCACCAGAAACGTCACTGCTGCCTGCTGGAACCTCTGCACTTGCTGCGGTGTAATGTCTCCTGCATCAAGGAGCCTGTTGAGAGTAGCCCGAGTAGTGAAGCCGATCACCAGCTTTTTTCCGAAGAGAGACACAATAAATCAACAACGTCACAGAGGTCATTAAGGTACTGTATGCGATTCTGGAGAAAGATTGATGCAATATGTTCTCATTCCCAACACCAACATGTCAGTATGAGGCTGGGAATAAGACCGGTGTTGAGTCACTTTAGCAATCATCAACAACCACAATAGCTAACTTGAAAGCACCCCTTTAAGTATCTTCATCACATCAGTGATTGATTGATTGATTGATTGATTGATTGATTGATTGAATACTTTATTAGACAGAAATGCAAACAGCACAAGGTAGAGTCACACATTTGGGCTAAAAGGATAACGTAAAAAAGTCCTGTGGACTTGTTTCCATTGTGGTCCTATGTGTGTGATGAGATAAGATGACATTATCAAACTCATAACTTGTCTGCACAAGCAGCCCTCTAACAAACACACACAGTATTATGTGAGTGAGATCGGTGAGTGGATAGTGTATGTGCATCTGCTGATGTGAAACTTGGAGGATTACCTAGCAGTTGGTTTGATGGGTCCTTTTAGAGCAGGAGTGGCCAACCCGCGGCTCTCGAGCCGCATGCGGCTCTTTGCCCAGTCTCATGCGGCTCCTCAGTTCATATCGAATTTTAATTGTGTTTTTTTTTTTTTTGCGCATATGTATCAGAGTTCACAAAGGGTTAACAACACACAAAGTGCTTCAGCCAATCAGAATGCAGATCCTGCAGTAGGCCTACTGGAGGCGGGCTTTACTGCACTCGCGATGTGACAGTGAAGGGAGATATCTGCTTCCGATCGGCAGAAATATAACTCAGATAAGACCGTAATAACTCAATATAATGTTGTCAAATCAAAATGGTAACAATTTGCAGTTGTATATGTGTATGTGAGAAGACTTTCTCCCGGAGAGCTGACTACTGACACAGAAGGGCTCCCGAATTTGGTGATTCGCGGTAAAGAAATAAACAAGAGAGAAAGTGCATCTCTGTCAGCAGATTTTCTGTCAGTCAGATGGTTAGGTAAAAGTTGAGATTTCATGTGAGGAGAATTAACAAAAATACACTTTATTTATTTACATTTATTTTTAAATAACTGTCATGAATCTGTGTGTGAGATACAGACAGGGAGAAAAAATTCCAGGCATATTTTTATTAAATTATTAACAACGATCGCAAATGTGCCCTTTCATGCATTTGAGCCCCTTCCACATCCTCTGCACGTTTCAAGAAGCAACATGCATAGTAAGATAACAACTTTTTTCAAATGTTTTTAACTGAGAGTTTGTGTGACACAATATTAATATAGCTGGCCTCTGGTCTTAATAATGGTAGGAGAGGTTTAAGTCAATTTCTGTCAATATCATGGACTGTGACATTTATAGGAAATGTGGCTGAGCGGAGGTATATGTTTCTGTATGTGAGAGGGTGTGTGTGTCTATGGGAGGGTGTGTGTGTCAATTATTGTTAATTTTTTGATTTTGTATGTGTGAGAGATAGAGAGGGGCACATAGAGGAAGAGAGTGAGGGAGCACACAGAAAGGGTGAGAGCAAAAGAGAGAAGGAGAGAGAGAGTGAGGGGGACATACACCCAGCATGTGTGCCTGTGTGTATGATGTGGTTCTTTGCAGTAACACAGTAAAATGATTGGCTCTTTACCTCTGATTGGTTGGTCACTCCTGTTATAGAGGATTTCATGTAATTCCCGGAATTCAGAAACTTCGAGAGCAACTTGTGGATGAAACTCCGTATCTACAAATTTGTATTTCAGAAAAGATTTTCAAAATTACATTTAACCTAGAAGTAGATTGCTAATGAAAAAAGGAACAAACATATTACAGTATTACTAGCATACTGTATCCCAACCTTGGCAATTTACCTCATCATGTAGAAGGAAGATGGAGGACTTATCACGGCATTGTTTTGGCGCTGACACAGACGTTTCACGTTTGCTTTTAGATTTATCCGCCATAAGTGTTGTTCTCATAGAGTTAGGTTGTTCTTCATAGGATGGAGACGCAATGACCCGCCCTAAGCTGCTTCTGATTGGTTTGTATATGTGGTGCCTTTCGTTGGGTTGGTTAGATTTAGCTTCGAGGGCAGATGATTGGTTATCACATATCTCGGTCAGCCAATCGGGGGCAGAATAGGGCGGGCTCACCCTGTCCCTGACTCGAACTACGGCAAGCCTCAAGCAACAAGTTATGGAAATATATCATTAAATAAAAAATAAATCATAAGGTAGTGAGAGGGGGGAAAAAGCGTGTGAAGAGGTTAAATTGCATGACTCTCACTCTCAAAGGACGAGACTTGGTAGCTCTGTACCCTCTGATTCGAAGTCCAGCACACTATTCACTAAGCCACAGCCTCCGCTGCAAGGAAGTTAAGTAGCTCATCCTCCACAATAACTTTACCGTCAACAGTCGTGTAGATCTCAGGTTTTACTCGAGACCGGCTGAGAGTCCGGCTAAAGACAGGAGCAACCGAGCTTCGTGGTGTCCGCCATTGCATTGAAAGTATATTGTGTCCCCGGCTCTGACTGACCAACACACTCTCACTCCATAAACGTCCAGGAGCGACATTTGGTCAGGGTCCCGTGGCGTGCAATTGCATTACAAGACATCTATAAAATATTTGTGCATACCTCCAGCAATGTTAACTATGTTGAAGCACTTATTTTAACTGATATTATACATATGTATTATACTCTTATAAGATATATGTAGATATTTCATATCCGGCCTTGTCAGGTATTGAACAATCAATAAATAAAGAACACAGAATTATTAAATATAAATAAAAATTATACTAAATGATTTACAAATAAACACCACTGCATATTTACAACTGTTACACATGCTGATGTAACGCAAATGTTTCCAACTTGGGATCAATAAAGTATATCTTATCTTAAGATGATCGATGGCTACTGCCATATTTGCAAAATTTGCCTCTGCACCTTGAAAAGTGCATGTTTAAGGCTTATCAATTAACAACAGGAGGGTTCACAGAAATAAGGCCAGCTGTTAAATAAAGCTCTTCTGACCTTAGCTGTCATGTGGGTATATATTAATGCTGCCCATTATGGGCACAAGCAATTTTCACCCATTTATTAATTATATGTTTTAAATTTGAGTGTTTCCTATCCCCTAAACCTCCAGGGATGTACACGGTTTAATACTGGCAATTTCTTATTATGGCAAATACGAAAACGTCTTTTAAAACTACAACTCCCAGTAGAGACGTGCCATAGATAGAGAACATGTTGCGAAACACAATAACCAGCATGTGTAGTTCTGGGGACGGGGTGGGGGAGGGGGGGACGTGGTGGATCAGTTCAAATCCAGTTTTGGACAGTCTGCCGTGGTTCCATCCCATTTCAAGTGCTGTTCGACGCTCGGCGTAACCCTTGGAGCACACTCTCCAATCACAGAGCTTGAGGACTATCACAGGGTTTGTCAAGCGAAGTGGAGAGAATACTTACTTCCGGGTTTAATATTCTCTAAAGCAAATAAGCTGCTCCGACCCTCGGTCCTGACGGACTCCAACTTGTGTTTATTAATCAAACAAATAAACACAAGGATAATTATGTGTTATTGTTGAATAAATGGAGAATTGCACAGGGGGAAATAACGTAGGCTATCTATGCCACAATTTTAGATGCAGATGTTGTTAAACTAATACGTTTGCGCTGTGGACCAAAACTACATTGACGGGGAAGGGGGTAGCAATAAAGATAACACCATTAAACAGTTACACAACATAACAGAAATAATATCGATAGCAGCGTCCCTAGCAACAAGTAGTTAATAATAATAAAAGACATTAAGAAAAAGGCATTTTAAACAGTCATTAAAAAGCATGAACCTATATACACATTTTATGAACAAATAATAGGTGTATCCATAGGCTTTTTTTCCTCATTTCTCAAGTTATGTCAACAGTGACACAGTAGGCACAACAAAACATTTAAAAGCTTAAATAATGTACATGGGATTTCATTCTGATAAGGCAAAAGTGTTATTATAAATATAATACAAATATATATATACACAAATCTTTTTTGTCTGTCTTTATCTGTGCCACGCTTCAAAGCAGTTTCTGTCAACTACGACACAGAGGGCAACATCACAGGTTCCTCCTCCTCCATGTCAAAAAACAAGCTCATAGCTTGACTCACGTTCAGAGTTCTCTTCATCATAGTTAAATCTTCAAAACTCTAAATCTATCTAACTATATCTAAATTCTCAATGTTTGTCTGTCACTTTACTTCAATCGCAGTCTCCCGCCGTTTCCCTTTGTCTCCCGCCGCCTGTCTTCGTATATCTTCGTCTCTCTCCATTTCCCACCGTCTCTCTTCGTCTCCCGCCGTTTCTCTTCGGTTCCTGCCGTCCCTCTTCGTCTGTTTTCGTCTTGCTTCGTAACACTCCGTTTACCTGATTACCTCAACCCCTCCCTAGTAAATACATGCTGTTGAGCAGAATCTATAGTTTCCAGTATTTTCCGTCCCGTAAAATGATAAAATACGGCGAAGATATTAAAATATGTGCTTCCATTATTCATACTTTTGAAATATATTTGTATTAACTTTATATCATCGTATCTCCGTGTTTATTGGGTCTTTTTGCATGAAACAAAGACTGGCATATAGTTTCAAGCAGGGGTGGACTGGGACTCTGAATCAGCCAGGGACTCTCGACCGGCCCACTTCGGTACCGCCGGCCCACCGCGGTACCGAAAGTAAATACCGCTAGTAAATTGTCGACTAATAATGAAGAAAATTAACACATTTGTTGCAATAGTAATTTATGCACTAACTACATTACTACTTGTACTACAACATTTGAATCATCAGTTCTTCCTAATTTTCCTCAATTGTTCATATTTGGTTTATTAAAATAATGATATTGTGGTCATTGTTAAAAAAATTCTGCTATTATTATGAGTATTATTATTTGTATAATGCACTTTCTGCCTTCCTGTCATTAGGAGTTAGACATGTCATGGCTATGTAATTGATTTGATTAGAACCTTCATTATCCTAAACTGCTGGGACATTTCGCCAATACCTTTATATTTTCTACTCTTCACTTACTTGTCAGCATAGGTCGGCATTGATGTACAGAGCCGACAGAAGACCTTGTTTATATTGGCATCATATTGAGAGGTGCAGCCAGTGACGCGTCCTAAAACCAGGAAGTAAGCTGCTGGTTCCCTCGACAAAAAGCAATGGGATCTCTCCACAGGGTTTTGGAACATAGCTGGAAATAAGGTCTGTGGAAAACAAACCTGTTTGATAAATGCACGTTTTGTTCAGCCGGATAATCTCCACATGTCTACCCTACTTTTATAATTTTCGAATCATAAATCTAATCGATAGATTATAAAAGGGTTTTAGGACGGGTCACTGCACCACTAGAAGCCAACTCCATCGATCAAGCTGACTGAAACTTTCTCTCCCTCTTCTTCTCATGCTCCCTGTCACTCTCCTTTAACTCCTCCGGTGACTTTCTTTTATTTGAAGATTGTTTTTTGCCCGGCGCTTGGCCGGTTACCGCTGGTATTAAAACATTTTTGGCGAATGGTTAGGTGGCGCGATAGTCTGTAGTGAAGGAGCGCGCTCCTGCTCACGGGAGCCTGCTCGCGCTCCGCAGCAAACAGCTGTTTGCTTTTCACCCAACAACGACAACCGACTCACGGAACGCTAGTTGTAGCGTTAATAAACAAAACAATTTAACTAAATTGCTAGTCAAAATACCAATACCACAGGACAATTTTTTTAAAGCAATATTTTTAGTGGCCCGAGCGGGCAAGTGGAAAGTAGCCTACGTTATGCTGGCCCGGGGTGCCTAAATAGTGCTTCCGGGCCAGCGGGCCATTTATAATGTCAAGCCCTGGCGGTTACCGGCCGGCCCACTTCAGTACCCGCCCATCGGGATTCATCCCGAACGTCCCGATGGCCAGTCCGCCCCTGGTTTCAAGCCAGTACTTTCGACATAAATACACATATACATCCTGTTGAGCAGGATCTACAGTTTCCAGTATTTTCCGTTTCGTAAAATGATCAAATACGGCGAAGATATTCAAATATGTGCTTCCATTTCTCATACTTTTGAAATGTATTAACTTTATATCATCGTATCTCCGTGTTTACTTGGTCTTTTTGCATGAAACAAAGACTGGGATATAGTTTCAAGCCAGTACTTTCGACAGAAACAAACGGCAATGTTGTCTGGACTGTTGTTTTTATGCGGCACCGGCTTGAACAGGTCATGTGATCTGATCACGCCGGCGTGACGGTCGACCCCAAAGGGTTAAGGGCAGCCGACACAAACGAATGCCGTGCTTCCATGAGCGTCAAATCCCGCCGCAGATGGGAATACATTGCAATCAGTTGAAAGCTTTTTGCGTCCCTTTATGAAGCTGAAGGAGCCTAGGAGCGTCACAACTGCACGCCACGGGACCCTGACCAAGCGTCGCTCCTGGACGTTTATGGAGTGAGAGTGTGTTGGACTGACATGGGACTCTGTAGTTGTTGAAACTTCTGAAGCAGGGGGGGGGGTGTTCAAGGAAGGCTCTTTCCTCGTGGCCTGAGATTGTGTTGGCCGCCCGCCATGGATGCTGAGTCATTCTTGAACCGGCTCTCCAGCCTGACAGCGTTGTTGAGCTGGCTTTTGACCAGCCAGTATTAATCTCTGTTTCCCTTCCTGTACTGTATGCCCACATTTGGAGTTCACACAGGGTCCTGCCCCCCCCCCCCCCCCGCAGTAAAGCATGACTGCAAAGCGGATCGAGCTCCCCAATTGCTTTCTTTGGGAGGCGAGTGAAGAGAGGAGATGGCATGTTGGTGGAGGTGTGAAAAAGCTATCAGAGCCCTGTGTGGAGCAGACTTTCACACCTCAGACTGTGGTGCAGGTCATTATTTCTTCCCAGTTTGTTAATTTTTGTATAGACTTTATTTACTTTATTTATTATATAAATGTTGTAGTCTAACTTTTTTTGAAGAAATGCTCATTATTAGAACATAATAGGGAATGATGAGTGTTCACAGTATAGTGCTATAATGCTTGGTATGATACAGTATACTAATAGTGTAATGTTAGGGTGTGTACACTGTCACAACAGTGTTTCCATCTGAATGAGGGTGTAACTTCATGTGGGGAAGAGTAGCGGACTCTGCTGCTAAGGCTAGTGCACTTGTCTGTAAAAGGGGCCCACTCTCTCGCTCTGAGCATGTATGTGTATGTGTATGTATATGTGTGTGTCAGGTTGAACGAAGGGGCCACTTTTAGGTTAAGGTTAATTAATATTCACAGTGCCAGAGGCTAATGAGATGTGAGGTTACAACTGGGAAAGAGACCAGTGGTAAAACTCCCCTCACTTGATAGTGAACTTTGGTGAAGGTCAAGAAGCGGTCAATGTGACTGAACGCCTCCAGGGCACGTGTACGGAAGTATAAATGCAAACGTCTGCAGAAAGAGTTACGGTCACGTGTACGGAAGTTTCGGTAAATGCAAACGTCTGCAGAAAAAGTTGCTGACAAAGAAACTTCACCAGGGTCAACCAATAAGGGACGAGAAGGCTCGCTATAAAGGTCCGAGTACAACGTTTGTTCAGCAGTATGATCCCGGGGTCTGCTCGCTCTTTGATTTATGTCTTTTGACGTAATAAAAGTTATATTGCATCAAACTCTGTCTGCCTCCAGCGATTTATTCAGAACCCATTAGAATTGTAAATCACGAAGAAAGTTAATAAGTTATAATGTTGGGAGGGAGGTACGGACTTTTTCACCTAGTCTAGTCCAAGATTTTCCTCTGACACCATTTTTAATCAGCCCTCAGCAAATTCAAAAAGTATAATGAAACATGGCCCACAAATGAAACTTGTGCTTGTCTTATATTGTACTTAAATATATATAATATATAGTTAAAAATACATTACACATAAGTAATGTGTTAGTAAGCCCACTTTACTAATAAATTCAGTCAATTGAAGTTCAAAACATTTTCTAACAAATCTAACAAAGCTTCAAGTCTCTGACAAAGTTGATAACAAGCTTAAAATATACCCTTCATTTTTCCTCATATTATAAGAGATCTGAGGCTTCTGTTTTAAAGAATGAGCTGCCAATACAATAAATGAACCCTATGAGAACTCTTTTTTTTTAAAAAAGCATTTTGAAGTATCAAAAATAATTGACCCACATTTGATTGATTTTGCTAACTTGCTAACTTAACTTATGAGGCAGCTCACCTCTAGTGAGGGGCCCAGTCCTTCGTATGTTTGTCTGTATGTGGCCCTTAGTGAAAGGTTTGGACACCCCTGTGTTAGAGTATTTGGAAGGCGGGTACAACAGGTTACGACACACGCCCTTATGCAGAGTTTAGTTACTGCTAATAATGAATAATCAATCTGGAGTATATTGAGTTGACTCCTCTAAATTGTTCACTAGGACACCATTTTCAAGAGTTCAAACAACATTTTATGACTATTATTAAGGTATGCATTATAGCAGTGCAATTGTCAGGACTGAGGTCAATAATAAAAGAATCAAGCACACAAGCTTTGACTCGTGTTTTTCAATAGGATCTGGCCATATTCTGACCATATTTGTCAGTGCCAGGCTTTTCTTTCATTCCAATGAGGTCTGGCGAAGCTGCAGGGAAGCAAACGCAAAGGCCATCGGGTTCAAAGTGGCTCAACCTTTGCTCAGGAAAGTCAAAAGCCATACCACGCACGAGCCATGAAAGTATCATGACATGACAGTATCTCCACCTATAATGCAGAAGACTGGGCTTCTTTTCCGCAATGGGGAGAGTTTTCTAACTGCTCCTTGATGTCATGATGTCTACTTGAAATAACTTTTTAGCGTGAACATGAACCGCCAGTCACACAGCTCATATCTTTCCAGAGTTTTAAAAACCTGTCCCAGGCCTTCACTAGAGCTTTGGTTTCTGATAAGTCTGAATGCTCATAGATCTAATAGACAAACTGGACTTCTTGAATTGTATTTCACGGCTTACCAGTGCCTGATGCAGCAGCCTCAACCCAAGCACAACCACACTTCTTTGTTTCAATGCAGAACTGTTTGCAGCCAAAAAGCCGGCTTATGCTTCTGCAAACTGTTGCTGTAAACCAACGCAGAAAGAGGTCTTATGCATAACTTACCCATGATCACAAAGGAGTCCAACTTCTGTTAGAAAGCAAGTTTAAAACAGGTAAGAACCAAATATATCTGCGTAACATAATACATTATGTATGTGCTTATGTTTTCAGCCTTAAGCCTGATGGGCTGCATACTGTACCTTATGAAGCCAAAGATGAAGAGCTACTCTTCTTTGTTTGCTATCGCTACAAGAGCCAATAACCGCCCCTTTAAAGCCAACACGCTGTTTGATGAGAATTAAATCATGTGCATCCGTTTTGTATCATAAAAGCAGGATGAAGTGCTGCCAAATGCAACTTGTTGGCAAACATGAGTTCTGAGTAATTAAGTCTCAGTGCTAATGAGAGGGATAATTAATTGGTTTTGAAAGAGGCAACTGCGTGGAAACATTTTTGATATCTCTCATATTTGACCAGTTTTAGCCTTTCACACTTTATAAATAAGATTTCTCCTGGCACCAAATCTCTCCATTACTGGGTCTATTGTTTTGTTTTTACACCTTTCTTTAAGTCCATCTTTCTCTCTTTCAGGTATTTCTACAAAGTATCTTTGCTCTCCTCCTCTATCTGTTTCTCTCAGCGCTATAAGGCTATTTCAGCTATGGTCATCCAGTCTGAGGGGCAACTAAGGATCCTGGGAGCTTGCGATCGATTACTCTCTCAGGCGGAGAGTAAAGACACTTTCTCTGCTGATATCCCCCTCTTCTATTACTGACAATCCTATGTTTCTCCTCATCTATTTCTCAATCTTTTAATCTTTCCACATCTCTCAGTTTTTTTATTTTTCAATCCCAGCACATTGCTACCCCCCTCTGTCTCTCACCTCTTCTTATACTTTCTTTTCAAAGCTGCCGTTTTTTGAAAATGTGTTCATTTGATTCCTTAGCAAAAGTTGGACAGGGGTCAATATTAATTTCAAGTTCGTAACTCAGCTCAATACTGAAGTCAATTCATGAAGTCTATAGCCTAGCATTGTTGAGTGGAAGCAGAGCTGATGGGAAATATATTTATGTTTTAAACTGATGAGATACCTCCAGGAACATCTTGGAAAGCAAAAGGAAAAAAAAGGACTACATCTTTTGGAATGTTGTTCGGATTGTGTACATTTTAAAGTAATAATAACACATTACCTCATGATTAATTTGCAAAATATGTATTTATGTGTTATTCTGATTTGATTTCAGTGATGCAGTTTGTCAGGATGGAGTGGGTAGCAGCGGAGATGGACTGGGTGGAGATGAGGAGCTGGATGTCGTCGGATGATATAACCCTTGTTCCAGAAGTATTTATGTGACATTTGTTTGGTTTTGTGCACATTTAAAACATACATGTGTTTGAAACTGCGGCCGTAATTCTCTGCGGGAGAAAATATATTTTTCACTGATAGTAATTGAATTATAGTTTTGTTGTATGATAAACCTAATTTTGAAGGAGACAAGGTTGGTGCGAATCCACACATTACACACACACACACACACACACACACACACACACACACACACACACACACACACACACACACACACACACACACACACACACACACACACACACACACACACACACACACACTGAGGTTCATAAAGGCTAACGTTTTTCCCGAACCTTTGTCTGCAGTTAGATCGAATCACACACACACACACACACACACACACACACACACACACACACACACACACACACACACACACACACACACACACACACACACACACACACACACACACACACACACACACACACACACACACACACACACACACACACACACACACACACACACACACACACACTGCTGTCAAGCCCATTTCACACAGATTGCCATGGGATATGAGAGTTATTACAGTGAAGCAGCTCAGGAGGGGCTTGACACTGAATGTGATGAGCGGCCCGGCAGAGGCTACAGATGCTGAGAGCCTAATCTTCAGCCGCTCCTACTCTTACGGGGGAATCCAACCATGCAGGGAGGGGCGGGACTGTATTTTGCTGGGCCACCATGTGGCCAATCATATGCGAGGACACACTAGGATCATACAATTATGTGAAATAAAGGTAGGGGGCAGAGGCTCCAAAGACAGCGAGTGTAGTGGTACAGGCCAGCTACAGAGAGACGGGGAGCCGGATTAAAATGCAAGCGCGTCGGAAAAGGTCAAGAAATTAGCGAAAACCGAAAAAAGAAGCAGCATTTGACTGCATTTGAATGATATTGTTGAAAGCAAAGCTGAGTGCAGGATTTGTAAAATGAAAATAACCTTCAGAGCAGGGTTCTTCTTTTGGTAACCACTCAGGATTTATTGTCAGAGGTGGGAGAAGTTCAGATCTTGTACTTCAGTAGAAGTACCAGTGTGTAGGAATACTCGGTTACAATAAAAAGTCAAAGTAAAAGTACAAAAGTATTAGCATCAAAATATACTTAGGGTGCATTCACACCTAATAGAGAGGCGAAGTCCCTCCCCCTCCGGTCGAGCTCCATGGGACCTTATTTCGGAAAAATTATGTATTGAAGGCAATGGGGAGAGAAAGATTATCTTTCGATCCCGATTGAATTGTGCCACAAATTACACATATGATGTTTGTCAATTTAAAAGAAAATGTTGCAAGTAAAAAAATTAGAATGTGTCGTAAAACTGTGAAGTAACACATTTTTTGAGTGAAGCCGCTCAGTGAACTACAGGTCTCTGGTCTCGCACAATACGCGTGACCAACACAAAGATGGCTGTCACGTTAGCACATTTTGCCTCTTTCTTTCAGAACGAGGCAAAGTATAAAACGAGGTGAAAATCACTACAAGTCTGGGCACGTTGAGAGCTGTAGGCCTACATACACGAAAGGGGAGTTAGTCGGCTCTGTAAGAACCAGCATGCGGGACCGGCATTACAAGGTTTCGGTGAGTAACATGAGTGCAATGTGTAACGTTAATGTCAGCTAGCTAACATTAGCTAACAAGGTACACTAACGTGTTTTGTTTTAGCAACTAGTTTTCTCGTTAAGACCTTTGTGGTCTCTGTGTATGCTGTGGATAACATTAGTGTTCACAAGAACAAGGTACACTCCCATGTTTTGTTTTAGTTGCTCTTCAGTTTGAAGCGGCCAGTTTTATATCGACTATACTGTATGTGTGATCTCCTTTTACATCTCGTTGTGTCATTTGAGTTTATTTGCTGTGTGTGGATTCAAGGATTTAGGTTATCTTGTCAATTTGTTTGGTTATCTAGGCACAGCTGTGTGTGACTCCCTCTGGAACACTGGTATGTGTTTTCCTAATGTAGAGAGCGTTGATTTAATTAATAAACTACACACCGAGTCTAGTTCCTGACCATCATTTTTTTTTGTTGATCAAATGTTTTCATTTTTAAGACCTTGTCTGCCAGCAGGATGCCCTCCACTTTCCATCCAGTGAAATACACAATGGAGCCCTCAAAGCGCTCCACCAACCCCGCCACCCTTTTAAACATGGCCTGGGGCCGTATTCACAAAGGATCTTAGGGCTAAAAGTAGCTCCTAACTGCCAAATTTAGGAGAAACTCCTAAACATAATGGGCGTGTCAGTCTTAAATTTAGGACTCCTAATTTTATTCACTAAGAGCAATTCACAAAGTATTTTAGGCCTAAAAGTAGCACCTAAGTTTAGGAGAGCTTAAAAGTCCTTGAGAGGACTCCTAACTCAGTAAGACCTATTCACAAAGAATCTGAAAATGGCTGCGAGACGAAATGTTTTGGAGACAATGGAAGACTGTGAATTGATCAAGAGATATAGGCTAAATCGTGAGGGTATCAAACTTGTTGTGGAATTAGTGCGGGATGCAATAACATCCCCGACTAACAGGAATAATCCTATTAGTCCGGAAATAAAATGTTTGGCAACACTACGATATTTAGCAACAGGGAAAATGCAACTTTGCAATGCCGACGATTTAGGAATATCGCAACCATCAGTCAGCCGTGCCATAAACCAAACCATCAACGCGCTCTCTAGACCACATATCATCCGACAGTTTATCCGGTTTCCTTTGGACAATCAACAACTACACAGGATCAAAGCCAACTTCATGGCAATTGCAGGTATGCCCGGTGCTATTGACGGGACGCACATAAAAATAATTGCGCCATCAAAAGATGAGGACGTGTTCGTCAATAGAAAGAAAGTACATTCCATCAACACGCATATTGTTTTCATTCATCATGATAGGGGGACTTGAACGGCGGTATGGGCTGTTATTGAAAGTGTTTAAGTGCTGGAAATATGCTCATTGGATAATAGTTTGCAGGGTGCTTTTAATTGCCTCCTTGATTTAATGCAATTTACGTACTTTTATTGTTTGCTCTCTCTCTTTAACGTGCATATACAACGTCATTATCGTGGTCTGCACAAACTTGTCATCATGCGTGTATTCTGCTAACTGCACTGTCCATAACTATTTGATAGGAATACATTTCTAGCCCTATTTCCTTGTTTTTCGGTGATTTAGTGGACTCGTTTGTGGGATGTTGCGGATGAGTTTCACCGAGACCGCCTGCTCTGAACAACCAATCACTGTACTGACCGCTTCTAAACTCATGCACGAGAATCAACATAATCCATAGCAACGGCGCGTCACTCTTAGTTCACTCTTAGTGATTTATCCTTAGTATGAGTAGGTCTCAGCGGCTTTGTGAATAACTTTTAAGAAAAAACTCCGACGTAAAATGTTTTAGCGCTGTTTAGGAGCACTCCTAGCGGTAAGATAAAATGCTTTGTGAATACGGCCCCTGATCAGGAAGCCCTGTTTCCATTCGGATGACATCATCAGGTAAGCCTGCTGCTGAATATTTTTGCCATTCTCTTACAATTATCCCCTGCCAGGTCTTCGGAACGACTGGACTGCACACTCGAGGGTCCGGGTTCGGCGTCTGCAGACTGCACGCTGGAGGGTTCGGAGTCAGTGCCTGCAGACTCAGGCCCTTTTGGTGTAGCTGTGGTCGGTGGACTGATTTTACAGCTAAGCTCCCTTTCTCTTTTGTCCACACAAATAAACTTGGCCCTTTGTCTTTTCCATGTGGAAAATGGCAGCTGCATATTCTCCATTTCTCATCTGGCTCCCTGTCTGCTCGTCTACAATGAGAAAATGATATTAATTACTAATACTCATTTAAACCTGCCAAATAGTCCCCCTACCCATAGTTTAAACAGTCTGCACTCTTCTATTTATCTTGTGAAGCACTTTTAACATTCAGCTTGTGTGTGTTTTGTTTGTCTTTATTTCCAGGTAGAAGAGGACCAAGAGCGAGGAAGTAAGACAGAGCTCTTAAAATGCCAAACAGTGTGTTTGGCCTTTTATGTGCGACACATATATGTAGTGATAAATGCCTTCACCTGACCACTGTTCCTGAATAAAAAAAAATGTCTGCATCATCAGTAATTTTTTCCAAATAATTACCAATATTTCACAAATTCTTCATGTAAACTTAAAGACCCCATGAAGTGTGCGCCTGTGCATGATCTGTTATGCTAATACGTATAGTAATGACCAAAATTGTCGATTGGAACCCATATCAAAAGATGTTGGAATAGCAACGAATTTGACAAGTTTTGAATTTGCCGCTGGGAAATCAGCAGTTGACCTCTGCCTTCGTGACCCTGGCTTGCGATCTACTGCGTGACGTCACGAGATGGTCGCCGCCGAAGTGTTTACATTCATCACAGTTTATTGTTTCTCTGTTTCAAAGTCGAATTTATCAAAGTTTTAGAGCGAGTATTTTACTGGAAAGTGTGTCGGAGTCGACTGGAAGTGATTGCCAATCGAGAAAACCTGACAATGGAGAGTGAAGAAAAAGGATTAATGTCAAGTCTGCCGAAGTGGCGATGTTTCTGTTCCCAAAAGATGAAGGTGAGCCTGGCTGGTGTCATTGTTTCGTAAATTTGTTGATTGTTCATGATTCGAGAGAGAGAGAGAGAGAGAGAGAGAGAGAGAGAGAGAGAGAGAGAGAGAGAGAGAGAGAGAGAGAGAGAGAGAGAGTGAAAGAGAGTTGCAGGGTTGTTAGCATCTGGTGCTAGCTCGGAGCTAACGGTGATTAGCTGTTTCAACAATAAGGAGAGGGAGAGTCCTCTCCTGTGGGACTGAGAGAGATAACGTCAGCTCAGGGAGGTAAAGGACTCTGAGGGATTAGATTGTAAACTGTAGCCTAAATTATCTCAGTGGGTTTGGTCATCTATGTAAACAAATATTTCCATCTATGTAATATTAGTTGTATAAAATAGGTTAAGAAATCCTTCCAATGTTTTTTGATTTTTGAAATATATGTTTCATATGAGTGTTGAGAGCTGTATCCATAAATCTCTTAATGTTGCCCTCAAAGTGCACCAGATTGATGCATTCAACTTCAATTTAAAGAAAAAACTCTTCCCGGGGTGCATGCCCCCGGACCCCCCTAGAGGGTGTGAGGTCATCACAAATAAAACAGGTTCACATGGATAGGATACTAGATAAGTGTGCAGACTCATTATGTACACTACACATTTTTCTTGGATTTGTTAACACTATAGTCCATAATATATTTTTAGAAAGGCAGGAAATGGAATTAAATCGAGAACATTTTTCAATGCGGAGGACCCCCTGTTTTGTGTCCCCCCTAGTTCTCAAACCAAAGTTACACCCTTGTCTAGATCTATGACAAAATATTGTCCTCAACTAAATTGACTTCCATGGCCATGCTAATGATGTCATAATAGATTACCTATAGAATAGAGAGTTTATCTTTTGACTATTAATGGTTGGATTTATTTTATTTCTACAGATCTGTCAAAGGCATGGGCAAAGCAAGTACAGAGAACCAGGAAGGACTGGGAGCCTACCAAATACAGTGTTCTGTGCAGTGAACACTTCACAAGGGACTCCTTTGATGAAAGTGCTCTACTACGAGCGCCGATGGGCATTGCGACAAAGAGGACCTTGATCCTGAAGAAGGGAGCAATTCCAACTGTTTTCACCAGAGTTGGGACTTCAGCTGTGGGACAACTTTCAACGTCAACATCAAGACCGGCTCGATCTGCATTTGCAATGAGAGAGAGAAAGCGGGTAAAGTTGTTACGCCTAATTTGTTGATGTTAAATCAGGATTTAATTCCAGTGGCTAGTAGTCTCCTGAATTATTATTGTTGAAATGGTATGAGCAAGGTATAGGCCTATACTATTTTGAATAATGTTGTAATCCATTTCATATTGTGTACTGTTAGAAATTTAAAATCAATGTTTTGATGGTATAATGTAGTTTAAACATACTGTCAAGTTAAATGCTCTTTTATACTGAAAAACCAAAAATTCTTGTGCACAACCAGTTAAGCTTTTATTCTGAAAATCCTTCATCTACGGTTAGCATTTAGCATGTGGCTAATATACGATTTCCTAAAGAGGTGAATTGAGTAGCGAAATGACTTGGTGTGGTGAAAACCGAAACCTACTGATTTAACACTACAACTATAGATGTCGAGATACTACCATGCTGAATATTAAATGAAAGTACAGTTTATTTGAATACACTATTGTTTACAGACGAGAGTAGCATATGACAACATCCGGAATGACCGGAAACCAAACCAGCCGTGAAGCATTTTCTGTATGTTTTAGAGTATTGATTACAGCGTTTAGAATGTGTTACATGAAAAGTGATGAAAGAGAATATGAGGAGAAAAGGCGTGTTAAGCATATGTTGAAGGTGAAAAGTACCAATCCTCTGTTTAAATGCAACAACGGACATTAGAGGCGAGGCGAGCCGGCTGGCGGGGAGGAGCCAGCAGAGGATATATAACGGCACCGAACGGGGGATTCGGGCTTCTCTTCTTACTCAGGAGAGCCAGATCACAGCTGTTTTCTGCCGGAACAATATTCTGTCTGTAACACTACCGCACCTTTTTTAATTAAAGTATCCCATTTGAATCTTTTCAGAGACTCCATTTAGTCTCATTTTAAAGCTTCTCTCCTGGACGCGAGAATAAAGAACATATTTAACAGTACATTTGCAGAAAGTAGAAGAACTCCTGGCAGAATCGGAAGTGGAGAGTAGCAGTTTTGCTTCCAAAGAGGAATCAATGGAGATGGACACTGACACAGACATGGCACCGGAACAGGTTTGTGATTGCCCCCAGGTTTTGTTTTAGATGAGCACATTGGCTGGTTTTACCTTGCACGTTATCATGACTGGCACACACAGTGGACACATGAAAAAAAACCTTCTTTGTAATATGCACACCTTAGATCTTACACTTGTTATGTAAAACAAAAAGCTTAGCATTAGTCTTGTTCCAAACACCAAACATGCAACCGGCAAACCAGTCTGCTAAATATAATTATTGTAGAAAGTTGCTAGTCAGGCATGATATTGACTTACATATGCATTGGCTCTAGCTAAGCATTACTGTATAGTTCAGCGGCATAGCAGACCAATTGTTCAAATTGTTCTAAAAGCACCAAAATTGGCACACATGTAGATTAATACATTCTGAACAATTTTGGATATGGAGGCATTCAAGATTCTCCCCGGAGCAGATTTGGCGGCCATTTTTTTAAATGGCCGCTATTTACCATTAGCGTCATTGAATATGTACCATAATTTGTCTTTTTGTGGATGCTAGATAAGAGGTGATACGTGTGCTAGAGGTGATAAGTATTGTACAATTACACATTACACATCTGGTGTGCTTACCAAATATTGATGATAGCCATTTTCACAAAATGGCTACCATTTTACAAGAAAAATGAATTTTGCAGCGGCAGCGGTGGTGGCAGTGACGGCGGCTGCAGTAATAGTATAGTGTTGGTAGTCATGGTACTTGTAGTAGTAGGTTGTGGTAGTGGTTACAGTGGTGTTTTGTGTCTTTGCAGGTGAGGCTTTGATGGCCATTCAACTGGTGGTGGATTACAGCAGCAGCAGCAGCAGCACCACCTGACATCAGAGACGCGTTGTCAGAACTGCAGCCATGGCAAAGAAGTTCCAACTGGTCGATACTTTTTAGCAACGTACTCCCACAACACCTCCTGAGACAAACTGGAAGCTGTGTCTTGTATGTCAAGAGGAGACAACAGAGTCACTTGTCTTCCCAGTACTGTCTAAACGCCGAGACCCTGGGAGTGGATACACGACAATGGCTGCAAACTTGGTCAAGTTTGATGAACTAGGAAAACTGCCAAGAACTGTTCAGTTACAGAGACTAGATGAAGGACAATGTGTTGAGGCGACAATGGTTGCCCACCAGGCCAAGTGGCATAAAACATGTATGCTCCAATACAATAACACAATGCTACGAAGAGCAGAGAAGAGACCCATCGCAAGCAGCTCAGCAGTTGGTAGGAGTGACGATGTCCCAGGCAAGCGCACCAGATCACTTTCTTCAGAAGCCACTACCAGCGACGCCTCCTGCTTTTTCTGTGGAGAGTCTGGCACAGAGACCCTACATGAAGTAGCAACCTTCCAGGTGGACACACGCGTACGGAAGTGTGCAGCGCAAGTTGGGGACAATGAACTCCTGGCCAGGCTCAGCATGGGTGATATGGTGGCTCTGGAGGCCAAGTACCATTCCAAGTGTTTGTTTGCTCTTTACTATCGTGCAAAGACCACTGTAGAAGCCGAGCAGAAAACTGACCATGAAGGTGTGATGTCAATAATCGTACTGGCTGAACTGGTCCTGTATATCGAGGAAACCCACCTAGAAGAGGGCATCGCCCCAGTCTTCAGACTCGCAGATCTTGCAAAGCTATACACGACAAGAATGGAACAGCTCGGGGTTGCTTTGTGCAAGAAAGTTAATAGCACAAGGCTGAAAGAGCGCCTGCTAGCCCAGTTACCAGGCCTGAGAGCCCAGAGTAAAGGCCGAGATGTTCTACTAGCGTTTGATGAAGACATTGGTGAAGCGCTAGGCAAAGCCTGCGAGCAAGACTGTGACACTGAGGCAGTTCACCTTGCGCGTGCTGCACAGATAGTTCGTCGATATATGTTTGAAGACACTGACCGATTCAGTGGATCATTCCAAGGCGCTTGTCAGGAGGACTCTGTGCCAAACGTACTAGTTGCAATGATAAATATGGTGCTGGATGGCCCCAGCATCAAGAACCAAAGCCATTCTTCTTCGACACAAGCAGCTCTTTCCATTGCGCAGCTTCTCAAGTTCAACAGTGTCAAGCAAAGGCGGAAGCAGGGAGCAACCAAGACACAGGAGCCTCCAGCTGTCAGACACAGTACGTCTCAAGAAACTCCTCTTCCAACCTATGTTGGGCTGATGCTGCATGCTGAAACACGCAAGAGAGGACTTGTGGACAAGCTCTTCTCTCTGGGCCTAAGCATATCATATGACAGAGTCCTGCGTCTTTCTGCCCAGATGGGAAACAGCGTGTGTCAGCTGTACCACATAGAGCAAGTGGTCTGCCCGCCTACCCTGCGTAGCAATGTGTTCACAACTGCTGCTGTGGACAACATTGACCACAACCCAAGTGCCACCACAGCCAATAATTCATTCCATGGAACAGGAATCTCGCTTTTGCAACACCCAACGTGTGCAGATGAGGGAGTGGATCGTAGCATTGCTCTCACTGGGTGTGATACTGGATCAAAGACGGTTGAGCCTCTACCAGAATTTTACACGGATGTACGACCTGTTGCTTCCTCTGTCAAAGGGTCAACGGTCCCAGCTACTTCTGTGACCTCTCTTAGACGCCACAACTTTGAGCAGCACATAGAAGATGAGTATATGTGGCTGGAGAACACGAGAAGTGTTCTCAAAGATGATGTTGAGGCCTGTGAAAACACATCATGGGCTGCATACCATGCAACGCACCAAGATCCAAAGCAACCAGTCATCACGCCAACGTCCCTGCTTCCCTTGTTCCAGGAGAGTGCTCACACTGTGGCAATGATCAGACACTCTGTTGATGTAGTCAGGAATGCAGTTCAACATCTCAACCCAGGCCAAACTCCAGTTCTGACTTGCGACCAGCCACTATTCACTCTAGCAAAACAGATCCAAGAATGGTGCAAGAAAGGGTTAGGGTTAGGATGCAAGAAAGGCTGCAGAAACCGCTGCAAGTGCAAGAAGGCTTCACTGCAATCCACTGGTCTGTGTTTCTGTGAAGGCGAATGCCAGTAGATTAGGACAGATAACTTGCTAGCTAACATTATGATCTGTAGACATTCATAATCCTGGTGACCAGATTTGAAAAGCTCAGATTCATAATTAACAGGATGGACGCTACTAGTTATAGTGTGGCAAAAGCTACGTTATTGTATTACATGTATGTACTGCAGGATTACACAATACTGAAAGTTATTGTATTGGCAACTGTTTATTGTGTCCTCTTCTTGAATCCACTTAGATTTGTTCATTTATATTAGATATATCCATAAATGTATAACTGTAAGTAATGTGCCTAGAGACTGGGCTTTTGGTCGACTATATAACTACAATCTGACCATACTGTAAACTCCCCGTACTCTGTGTATTATTTTGACTACCATTCCATTGCAATTTTGCCAGCAATTTGAACTAAAAAAGCAACTTGAGCAATTAAAGTGTGTCCCTGAAATCAGGTACTGGTTATTAGAGGTATTATGTCATAGAATATTGAAATCTTCATCAAATTTCCACTTTTTCCACAAAATGGCGGCCAGTTTGGGGGCCATTTTTGAGAAGATTCATCTAAATATATGTTAAACACTTATTGATGTTAATTCTGTTTTTAAAAAAATGAATTTTGGCCCATCTAGCACCATACTAACGACACATAATGAAGTCTATGTAATGACGCCATATCATACTGCCATATCTTCCACAGGGCTAATCTGGAATGCCTCCATATCCAAACATGTTCAGAATATATTAATCTACATGTGTGCCAATTTTGGTGCTTTTAGAACAATTTGAACAATTGGTTTCGTATTTTTTACTATGCCGCTGGACTAGTAGGGTACATGTTTATCATGATAATATTGTCTAGAACTTCTAACCCCTCGAAAATATTTTACAACATCACACTATGAAATGTATGTTTTCACCTGGCAGGAACGACAGAGTCAAGATCAGGCCTGCCAGACAGACTGGACTCCAACAGCTACTGTCAGCATCAAGACACAGAATGGGAACAACTCACAAAAACAAAGACACAGTCAAAGGGTAATGTCACTATTGATTGGTTAATAGTACTGCACTATTAAATCGAAGTTTAATCAATTCCTAAAAAAAAAAAAACACAAGTTTGACAGGATGAGCGAGTGTGTCATATAATACTGTATTACAGTACGGGATATTCCTTCTAATGTTGAGTTTGTTAACTCTAAATAGTAAGCAACAGATCAACATAGATGTGTGGTTTTATATAAACACAATATAGTATTCCATTGATCATTTCATTTCCAGCATGCCAGGTGACGCTCGAGATGCTTGACTGCAAGTCTACCAGTACCAGGGAGGCAGAGAAAGCTGAAAGTCCATGGCACCAGAGACCCAGCTACACCTGACCAGCCACCACAGGCTGCCTCCAGCAGCAGCAGCAGCCAGGCGTCAAAGCTGGAGCAACACCAACTGGAAGACGCGTCGTCCAGCAGTCCAGCTACAACATCATCAGTATCAGGCTCCTCAGACTGGGAACCCAGTAGCCCCATCTCAGCGGCTGATTCTTCAGACAAGTCAGATCTGTCAGAAAGTCGGGAAGCATTTGGGGATGAGATCTGCCACAAGAACCCAAATACATCGTCTTTGGCTCCAGCCTCGGGAAACTGCTACAGTGGTGCCATTGTCCATCTTGCGGCAGCGTCGACATCCGTCAAGTGTGGACAGCCACTGGAACACTTCTTAAGATCCACCAAACATGTGGCTCCTGTCTGCAGGCAACTGAGTGGCAGAGTCAACCGAGCATTTGAAACTTCCCTGCAGGCAACATGCTGTTGTCTGCAGGCATACTGTTTGCCGGTGCGTCGCCAACAAAGGTGCTGCGAGTCCTAAACCACATGGGTGTGATGACCTACGTGAAACGAACATTCTTCTCACACCAGCGAGACATCCTGCACCCTGCAATACAGGGTGTATGGACGCAATAACAGGCAGCCCACATTGCGATGCTGCAGACTGAAGGGCGACCTCTGGTTCTGGGGGGTGACGGACCGACAGCCCTGGACACTGCGCAAAATTTGGAACATACACTACAATGGAGCTGGAACCAAATGTGGTGCTAGACCTACGGCTGGTGCAGGTACAGTTTATATTGTTCAAGTTCAGGGTTTTGTGTGAGAAATTTAAAACTTCATCTGTACATATTGTAATTGTAACAGTGTTTCAAATCATATTCAGCTCATTGCAGAGCTCCTGTCTAGTTATCTGCCTAACTGGAATGTTCCCTGCTGTATTTTCAGAGAAACGAGTGTGGTGGGAGCTACCATATGGAACTGGAAGGCCTGAAGAGGATGGTGGCCTTCTTTGAGGACATCCTGGAGATTGGCACTCTCGTCACAGACCGACATCGCCAGATTGCCAAATGGATTAGAGAGAATATGCCGTACACAAAACATCTGTATGACATCTGGCATGTAGCCAAATCTATGTGTCAATGTTGTTTCTTTTGAAGTTCAAGGAGTAGAGTCTTCTATTGAGTTATCGTAAAGTTGTTATCACCAGACAGACATTGCAGCATGCAGTGTAACAAATCTTATTTGCACACCTCACTCAAATAGATAGATCTCTTTATGATGTCAGTTTTATTTATTGTCTTTGCAGCTGTTGGGAAGAAGCTGAAAGCCATCTGCAAGCTCAAGGGCTGTGAGGACCTGAAAGCATGGCAACAGAGCATCATCAACCACTTGTACTGGGCAGTGGTTTCCTCCACGCAAGACGACGCAGAACTGATTGTGGATAAATGGAAGTCGGTGGAGCAGCATGTCCTAAACCTCCACAGGGGCCATGGTGGAAAGTTCCCCACATGTGCGCACAAGAGACTACAAGGCAGGGCTCACAAGAAGAAGTGGATCAAACCAAGTGAGTTTAGAGTCAATACTCCTTTTTCTGATATGGCGGCAGACGTGACATTTAAAATTACGTCTGTTGCGTCAGCAACGGGTGACTGTAATTTTAACCGTCATCCACCGCCAAAAGGAGTATGGAATGTATACAGTGTATGCATGCTGAGTGATTAAAAACCCAGGACGTACCCAGCAACAACAATGTACTGACTGTCTTATGGTTGGGTACATAATCCAAAAAGTTACGTCTGAGCAACGAACATTAGAATTGATAATCCATAATGTCAAGCACTGCCATTGAAATTTGTTGATGATTGATTTATTGATCGCAGGTTCACTATCAGCTGTCAAACTGGAGAAACTGGTGACAGACAAGATGCTGTGCAAGGGCATCGGCAAGCTCTCTGCCGTACACCAGACATCCAAGGTGGAGGGCTTTCACAGCCTCATCATTGAGTTTGCACCAAAGTCTTACGTTTACTCCTACACTGGCATGCTGTGCAGGTTGGTCTTTTCAGCATATAATTCGAAGGCTTGTACTGTACCAGCTAAAGACTTGTTTCAGTTACTTGGGAATGGGCGTCTTTGTACCGTGCTGAACCAGGTCCCCGTGCTGTATAAAAGCTTGCGACGTTACGTCACATCTCCCATAGTGTGTCAAAATGGAGGAAGGAACTGTGATGAAGTTGTCAACTCCAAGACACACATTGCCAGGACTAAAATAAAACACAAAATCACTTTCTGAATCAATATCAAGTTTAATAGAGCTGTTCATGTATAGACGTGGAATAATTACAAAAGAGAGATATTTCTTTTCACATTTTTAAAACTGTTTCTTTGTTTATGTTAACAGAATCCTTCTTGCCGGACTGCATTACAACGAGAATGCAAGCAGACATACTGCAACTATGAAGGCGGGAGAACAGAGGTTCAAAATCCGCCACTCCAAGTACAAGGCTGGAGGTCATGTTGTGAAGAAGATCCTAGTAGAGGCAACATTCAGTGAGTTTGAAATTAAATTACTCAAAATAATATTGTCCAGATTGGTAATGCAACGGTACTAATGATTTAGTAACTAATTCAGTTCAAAACCCCAATTTAAAGAATGATCTCGGCTTGATGACAGACACCATCTATTATTAGAGAACATTATAAAGTGCAAGTTTTGTATTCTGTCTTTGAACACTGTTGCGGGCTATGTGGATGATCTCATGAGAGAGGTGGTCGACCTCTGCAAGAAACCCAGCGCAGACAGGCCTGTACAGCTGGAGGAGCCTCCCACTCTGTCCTCTGCAATGGAGAAGCCTGACAAAGCAGAGGCCATCAAGGCACATGCCAGTCGTTTCAATACCAAATAGTCTGTCACTGTGCATCTTCAACTGTGGAACTGTATTAAACATTCACTTCAGAACTGTATTGTCACTGTCCTTCTTCATAACCGTGATAGTCCATGGATGGAAACTGTCGACGAATTTGGTTCACTGCACAAGAGGGCAGTGGCACTCTTATTTCGCGTCCTAGGTAACCCCAGCAAAGTCTCACCAACTGGCGGTAGGCTGTGTATCGGTGGCGTCTGCAAGATAAAACCTTATAGCATTGATATGACGACAGCTACTGTAAGAGACTACTACAAATGAAGGAAAATAGATGATAATAGGTCAACTTCAAAGTTACATTTTCTTATACTCAGATCATAAAAGACTAATATTCAAATGTATAAAGTTGCAAAAGTTGTCATGACATCATATAAACTGATGCATTTATATACTAGTAATAGACTTTATTGTAAATAGTGTTTGTAAGGCTTACTCATTGCCCTCTTGCTGGAGATGGCCATAATGTTGCCTGTATCCACAGTATGCTATACGCAGCACCCAGATGTCTAGACAGCCAGATCGGAAGCCGGGGTGGTCGATTATGCAGCTGTGGACACCATCCTCCTCCATGGTCCTGGTGACAGCGGGGATTTCCCGACAGCACACACTCTCGGCTACAGTGTCCATGTTGTTACAGTTGTCGCACTGACACCTAAAACATATAAAACAGATGTAACATTATGATTAGCAGGAATGCCAGGATGTTTCAGTGTTGTCAGGTTGCGACATTTTGCAAGGTCACTGGATTTTATCATTTTAACTTGGAATTGTTTAATTTTATGCAGAAGATCCAATAATAAAACTTCAACTTCATTATCGGATATTAAAAATTCAATTTTCAAAACAAGTTGCCGCTCCTGCAGTTTTTAAGTGTGTAAAGATGATTTCACATGACCTTTGCAAAATATCACACTCAATACATGTGTGTCTATGTGGGGTGCAGCTCTGGGGGGTGCATTGTGCCTTAGATGTATATAAATAATATACCATAACCAAATACGTACAGTGGAAATCAGGTTGCCAGAGCAGGTCAGTCCAGTGTGCATGTTCCTCAAGGTCTCAGCAGAGTTACAGGTGAGGTAAAAAAAATAAAAGAGAAAAAGGTCAGTAACAACACTTTAACCCTTTGTAGTCCTGGGCTAATTGGGCCGTTTTCGTATACTTTTGATTTGCCTTACTAAACCCCATTAAGAAATGTTTGGCATGTCAATGTTTGGTATCTTTTTTTTAAGGACAACCTCACCTATATAACCTGATAGTTATTTCTTTCATTCTGAGATACTATATGAACATTTTGGACCCAAAATCACAAAAAAAACTTAAAAACAGATTTTGAAAATGATATTATTTATCATATAGGTAACACAAAGAAACCATTTCAAAGCTGGAAATAGATGCATGGGATGTCACTACGATAATGTGAAAGTTTGATTGAGGTAGCATGAACCTATATACACATTTTATGATAACAGGTGTGTCCATAGGCTTTTTTCCCTCATTTCTCAAGTTCTGTCAACAGTGACACAGTAGGCACAACAAAACATTTAAAAGCTTAAATCATGTACATGGGATTTCATTCTGATAAGGCAAAAGTGTTATTATAAATATAATACAAATATATATATAAACACATTATGAACAAAAATCTGTTTTTTCTGTCTTTATCTGTGCCACGCTTCAAAGCAGTTTCTGTCAACTACGACAAGAGGGCAACATCACAGCTCCTCCTCCTCCTCCATGTCAAAAAACAAGCTCATAGCTTGACTCACGTTCAGAGTTCTCTTCGTCATAGTTGAATCTTCAAAACTCTAAATCTATCTAACTATATCTAAATTCTCAATGTTTGTCTGTCACTTTACTTCAATCGCAGTCTCCCGCCGTCTCTCTTCGTCTCCCGCCGCCTGTCTTCGTATATCTTCGTCTCTCTCCATTTCCCGCCGCCTCTCTTTGGTTCCCGCCGTCCCTCTTCGTCTCTTTTCGTCTTGCTTCGTAACACTCCGTTTACCTGATTACCTCACCCCCTCCCTGGTAAATACATCCTGTTGAGCAGAATCTACAGTTTCCAGTATTTTCCGTTTCGTAAAATGATAAAATACGGCGGAGATATTCAAATATGTGCTTCCATTATTCATACTTTTGAAATATATTAACTTTATATCATCGTATCTCTGTGTTTACTGGGTCTTTTTGCATGACACAAAGACTGAGATATAGTTTCAAGCCAGTACTTTCGACAGAAGCACACGGCAATGTTGTCCGGACTGTTGTTTTTATGCGGCACCGGTTTGAACAGGTCATGTGATCTGATCACGCCGGCGTGACGGTCGACTCCAAAGGGTTAAAGTAACACAACTTTGAATAATTATCTCTTGGAATAATTTTCTCTCAGTAATCACTCACTACTGTCTTGCCAACAAACAGATTGACTCCCCCTCACTATCATCACAATGAAACACGTCCAGAAGAATGTCACGCAAAGCTGCCTGCCTTCCTTCCTTCCTTCGACTCTCCCTGAACTGCCTTATCTTTTTAATGTTCAATGTTAACCATTTGTGCAGATAGCATTAAGTAGAAAAGATCGCCCCCTTACCACGCGGTGGAGGGGGCAGTAGGCTACTCTTCAAATGTTTCACGAAATACTTACCATCATGACTGCTCTTACTGTTTAACATTGTGGTTTACTTCATGTTAAGGCTAATTAAAATGACACGGCTAAGTAATGTAATGCTAACTAACGTGCTCGCTACTAGCTAGGTAGCTAACTTGACTGATCCATGCACAACATGTATATTACCTGATATGTTTTATCCAGCGACTCCCGGTCCTTTCATCAGACGGGAAGCGATAGAACGAGCAAGAAGTATGATTACTGTTGTGATTACAACCTGGTACAAAACACATTTATTATTTAGCAATCTCTTATATTTATTGGAGGGAATAAATCAGTTATGACATATTCTTTTTCTTTGCTTTAATTGCGAGTCGCAACCACTTGGAGCATTATCGCCTATGACATCACTTACGTGACCCAGATTGGGATCTGGGATTTGTAGTCTTTCTAGTTGCGTATTTTTCATAGTCTTATATTTCAACAGTTTTACGACAAACTGTGACTTTTTTGACATGGAAATGATTGTTTAAGATTGACAAACATCATATGTGTAATTCGTGGCACAATTAAAACGGGATCGAAAGATAATCTTTCTCTCCCCATTGACTTCAATGTATAATTTTTCCGAAATAAGGTCCCATGGAGGCTCCCGGAAGGGGAGGGACTTCACCTCTCTATAGTCCGTTTGTTACATTGTTTCATTTTTCAGAAGGTTAGGTTTGCGTTCACATGGGCAAAACTCAAACGGACTATAAACTTTAAACAACTTTTAAAGTCATGTGCACGGAAATGCTGTTCAACCATTGGTCAGACATTAAGGGGGGGAAAACGCAAATCCCGGCAATTTCTAACGGAGCCTCCGCCATGGAGCATCGGCACTTTCGGCAGGTTATTCTCATGCTGCTGTTAAAAAACATAGCACATACAATGAGAGATGTTCTGCAGTAAGGAGGGGCGTTTCAACGACGACAGGTGTTCTTAGTTTTAAGTAGTTGACTTAACTGTTCAACACTTAATTCTGCTTCACTCTTGAACTAAACAACCGCGGATGTTTTGAAAGACTCTTTCGCTAAAGATTTTGAAGATATCCGCGTTCTTGTGACACGTAAATACTACGCTTCCTATGTTTTCGTGCGGACTGCGTTCACACCAGCAATGAACCGCTCCAGAGTTCGCAGGCTAGCGCTCCGAGACCACCAATTTTAGGATTGTGTTCACACCGACCCAAATGAACCGCACCAAGCGACTAAACGCACCAGGGTTCGATTCAACCGGACTATACAAGGCAGGTGTGAACGCACCCTTAAAGTACCACCTGCAGAGGGATCTAGATGCAGGTGTTCTTTTCCCCATAGAGACCGCCTCGCTGCACATTATCCCTTGCATAAAGATAGATTGTGGGTCCATAATAACATGTTGTACACAGTGGAAATAAACATTCTGGTCACCTTAACATCAGGGATCTTATACAGTGGGGCAAAAAAGTATTTAGTCAGCCACCAATTGTGCAAGTTCTCCCACTTAAAAAGATGAGAGGCCTGTAATTTTCATCCTAGGTATACCTCAACTATGAGAGACAAAATGAGAAAAAAATCCAGAAAGTCACATTGTCTGATTTTTAAATTATTATGAGATTATGAGATATAATTTGCAAATTATGGTGGAAAATAAATATTTGGTCAATAACAAAAGTTCTGTTGCTGGTATTTTGGCCCATTCCTCCATGCAGATCTCCTCTAGAGCAGTGATGTTTTGGGGCTGTCGCTGGGCAACACGGACTTTCAACTTTCTATGATTCAAGATTTTCTATGGGGTTGAGATCTGGAGACTGGCTAGGCCACTCCAGGACCTTGAAATGCTTCTTACGAAGCCACTCCTTCGTTCCCCGGGCGGTGTGTTTGGGATCATTGTCATGCTGAAAGACCCAGCCACGTTTCATCTTCAATGCCATTGCTGATGGAAGGAGGTTGTCACTAAAAATCTCAGGATACATGGCCCCATTCATTCTTTCCTTTACACGGATCAGTCATCCTGGTCCCTTTGCAGAAAAACAGCCCCAAAGCATGATGTTTCCACCCCCATGTTTCACAGTAGGTATGGTGTTCCTTGGATGCAACTCAGCATTCTTTCTCCTCCAAACACGTCTAATTGAGTTTTTACCAAAAAGTTCTATTTTGGTTTCATCTGACCATATGACATTCTCCCAATCCTCTTCTGGATCATCTAAATGCTCTAGCAAATTTCAGACGGGTCTGGACATGTACTGGCCTAAGCAGGGGGACACGTCTGGCACTGCAGGATTTGAGTCACTGGCGGCGTAGTGTGTTACTGACTCTCTGTAGGTCATTGACTAGGTCCCCCCGTGTGGTTCTGTGATTTTTGCTCACCGTTCTTGTGATCATTTTGACCCCACGGGGTGAGATCTTGCGTGGAGCCCCAGATCGAGGGAGATTATCAGTGGTCTTGTATGTCTTCCATTTTCTAATAATTGCTCCCACAGTTGATTTCTTCACACCAAGCTGCTTACCTATTGCAGATTCAGACTTCCCAGCCTGGTGCAGGTCTACAATTTTCTTTCTGGTGTCCTCTGACAGCTGTTTGGTCTTGGCCATAGTGGAGTTTGGATTGTGACTGTTTGAGGTTGTAGACAGGTGTCTTTTATACTGATAACGAGTTCAAACAGGTGCCATTAATACAGTTTACAAGTGGAGGACAGAGGAAGCTCTCAAAGAAGAAGTTACAGGTCTGTGAGAGCCAGAAATCTTGTTTGTTTGTAGGTGACCAAATACTTATTTTCCACCATAATTTGCAAATAAATTCTTTAAAAATCAGTGATTTTCTGGATTTTTTTCTTTTCATTTAGTCTCTCATAGTTGAGGTATACCTAGGAGGAAAATTACAGGCCTCTCTCATCTTTTTAAGTGGGAGAACTTGCACAATTGTTGGATGACTAAATACTTTTTTGCCCCACTGTACATTAAACTCATTCTGAATCAAACCGTCACGGTAGCCTAACCTTACTGATCCCTCTTAAAATAGAAAAAAACACGTTACTTGACCAGCAGAGAGAAAATGGATCATTACATTATTAATGTGACTAATAAAGAGCAGTTAGATTATTAAAGGTCCCATGTCATGGCCATTTCTACTGATCATAATTCCACTGTTGAGGTATACTAGAATATATTTATATTGTGCAATGTTCCAAAATCACATTGGTTTCTCATACAGCATCTCTGTACAGCATGTGTATTCACTCTCTGTCCTAAACGGCTTGTTGGAGCTCCTGCCCCCCCCCCCTCCCTATGAGCCCACTGTGCTCTGATTGGTCAGCTCGCCCACTCTGTTCTGATGAGTCTGCCACCGTTACAGCAGAACATCAGTGTTTATGTGTTACAATGACGTTTTTTAGCAACCAGAAAATGACACCAGTAATGACAAACAGATGAGAATGCTGCGTGGGGTCTGGGTGCCGTGTTGGCGGGACGTTGCGCGGCTCGCTGCTGCGAGGAACGGACAGTGTGAGCTGGGTTCATTTCCTGCTTGCTGCATGGGGTCTGCAAGACAGCGAGACATCGTGAATGGACGCGGGAAGGGGGGGGTGCTCAGGGGGCTGCAGCGCCCCAATCTGCGAGGCTCCACTAGCCCTCGCACCCCCAAACGCGGCGTAGAGGTAAGCGAGAGATCGCAGATGCCGTCGTGGTCGCGGACAGATTAAACAAATTAAACCTAAATGGCTCGCGAATTATACTTTGGCGGCCGGTAATATACCTAGCTATCTTACCAGCCCTTATGCAACTCGCAAACATCTCTCTCTCTCTCTTTTCTATCTCTCTCTTCTCTCATCCCACCTGGGTTGCAATGAGTGCATTTACGTACACACGTTGTGCCTCTCTACCTCTGTTTCTGACTCCTTACTTCATTCTAAGGGAGCGCATTTATGTACACGCGCGAAAAGAAAGGTACGGAAGGTGGTAGTTTGTGAGCTCTTATTCGCGGACGACGCAGCTCCGGTGTCTCACAGCGCAGCTGGTATACATTGCCTGATGGACAGATTCAGTGCAGCATGCTCTGAATTTGCACTGATCATCAACATCAAAAAGACAGTTGTTATGCACCAAGCAGGAAGCGCAGCGTCACCGGTAATGGTGAACGAGCATGTGCTGGAGACTGTTGACCAGTTCACGTATCTTGGCTCAACAATCAGCAGTGACCTGTCATTAGTTAAGGAGATCCAGACTTGTATCGGCAAAGCCGCAACGTCTTTCAGTCGTTTGCGCTCAAGAGCCTGGAGCAACAAATACCTCACCGAGCGCACTAAGACACGCATCTACCAATGTTGCGTGGGCAGCGTCCTGCTGTATGGTTCCGAGGCGTGGTCAACTTACGCGCGGCACGAAAGAGAGCTAAATGCTTTTCACATGCGGTGCCTGCGCAACATCCTCGGGATCACATGGCGGGACAAGGTCACGAACGAGGCGGTGCTAGCGCGTACGGGCAGCAAGTCAATGTTCCAAACACTGAAGGTCAGGAGGCTGCGGTGGCTTGGTCACCTTCGCAGAATGCCAGATGGCCGCCTGCCAAAGGACATCTTATACAGCGAGCTGAGCGCTGGTTACAGAGGCAGAGGACGACCACTGCTGCGCTTCAAGGATGTCGTAAAACGTGACATGAAGGCCCTGGACATTGCGACGGATAACTGGGAGAGGCTGGCGGAGGAACGGACGAAGTGGCGCCAGCAGCTGCGCGAAGGTGGTGACAGACTTGACAAAGACTGGATTTGTGGACATACTGTATCTCTCTGATTGCACTGTACAAAACATATTGTAGATTTTGTCTTGCCAATGTCCTGTCCTTCTCTCTTTTCTCTCATCCCACCTGGGTTGCATTGAGTGCATTTATGCACACACGTTGTGTCTCTCTACCTCTGTTTTTACTTCTTTCTTCATTTTAAGGGAGTGCATTTACGTACAAACGTTGTGCCTCTCTACCTCTGTTTCTGACTCCTTACTTCATTCTAAGGGAGCGCATTTACGTACACACGTTGTGTCTCTCCACGTCTGTCCTCTATCTCCTAGGGTCAAAGTTCCTATGGCTTAGGATTCCTTTGACCGATTTGCGCCGGCCCGTGCCTTGCCTTTGACTTCTACACAACTGCTCGGGTCTTGCTAGATTGAGTGGGGAAGTTCAGGAGATATTCCCTAAAAAATGTTGCCAGTGCCCTCGGACTGCCGGGTTTTTCCTATACCGATTTGGCTTTGACCCCCCACTGTTTCCTTTTTCCTTGTTCTTCTTAGACTAGTGTTACAGGTACTTGTTGGCTTATTTTGAGGTTTTTACCCTAAACCTAACCCTAACCTAAGCCTTGGGGTGACCTTAATCCCAACCTTAACCCTTTCCCTAACCCTATTTAGGGGCAATGGATGTCCACTCTCGGGAGACGACCGACAGTGGTGCGGTTAGCCAAAGTGACAAACCTAATTTTACCCAGGGAAAAGTGGGGAAAATTAGAAAATGTATCCGAAAATAGTGCCTCATAATGCGGGCATGTGGACAGTAGCCAGAGACTCACAGGCACACACACATGCAGAGATCCAGGAGGCGGAGCACATGGCTTTTTTTACCCAGCAATAAGTCTCTGAGAGGCGGGGAGACTCCACGGATGGCGCACGCCCAGAGCAGTTTGAAACCATTTGAAATGACTCTCAGACATTACCTTGAAGAATGCTTGCATGTGGACAATAGCCAGAGAGGAGCAGGCTGCCCCAGAGGACAGGCTGCGTCACCTCACTTTGTAACCCAGGAAAGGAGCAGGAATCCTGGCTGCGTGAGTGGTAAAAGCGCATTAAACAGTTTTAATCCGACAGCCGCTGATGCGCACGGAAGTCTGTCCGTTTCGTTAACATTCGGATAGCCAAATGGACTGAAATCCGTCCGATTCGTTAACATTTCAATGGCCAAATGTCTCCATGCTTTTAGGCAACGTGATTTCACGCATGGTATTCCCCCGTCCCTTCCCAGTGGACCAGTGATTTCGGGGAGAGGGCCAGTCCTTAGCCAGATTAGCTTTCAGTTTATTGGAGACAGACGCACGGGTCTTCTGGCATACAGGGGTCTCACTACCGGAGGCTTCTGCGGACCGCGTGACAGTCTTCACCGGGGTCTCACT
The DNA here is from genome assembly GCF_949606895.1 of Notothenia rossii. Taxonomy (NCBI): domain Eukaryota; kingdom Metazoa; phylum Chordata; class Actinopteri; order Perciformes; family Nototheniidae; genus Notothenia; species Notothenia rossii. The sequence continues at coordinate 55,248,568 of NC_136901.1, read as the reverse complement.
ACAGGAGGCTTCTGGGGACCGCATCACAGACTTGAGAGGGGTCTCACTACCGGAGGCTTCTACGGACCGCATGACAGTCTTCACCGGGGTCTTGCTTCAGGAGGCTTCTGGGGACCTGAACGCTCACTTGAAGAGGGCTTGGGCTGATGCTGGGCTAGAAACAGCCGTCACCTTCACCATCTTGCGCACTGCCCTGGCTGACAATATCAAGCATCACCAAGATCCAGAAAGCAGGTCGATTCTCGCTAGGTTTATGTGTCACGACGTAAGCACTGCGGACCGGTTCTACGCGAATACGCTTGGAATAAAGGAGGGATTGAAGATCCGCTCCATGTTCAGGGCGGCAGCAGCTGCAGCAGCATCATCAGAAGGAGGTCTACCACCGTCAGCTACCTCCGAAGAGGGCTCAGGGGCGGAGAGCAGCGATACCTCTTCTTCAGAGCCGGTTGATACTCCTGATGAGGGGCCAGGGGCCGTGGACTCAACCTTTGTGGTGCCGTGACTATGGCAGAATATGGATGCCGATGTGCGGGCGGTAAAGCACCGCAAAATCCACCCCCTTTAGGGTTACCAGAGGCATGAGGTTCTGTAGGGTGTGATCATCTGGGTTTAGTCCGTGGGGGAGTGCTTAAGTCAGGGGGCCCGGGGACTCACGGTGCACGAGGTTATGGAAGTGCCACTGTTGCCGGAGGTCCTTAGTCCGTCCTTTGGGGCTCTGTGAGGGGCTACAGAGAGGTGGTTTTCCCGGTCCATCTCCTGGAGGTATGAAATAACCTGAGCTCCATGTGAGGGAGAGAGGCTGGAGGTCATTAGGCCGTCCTTTGGGGCTCTGTGAGGTGCCAAAGAGAGGTCCCTCTCCTGGAGGTGTGAAAAAACCTGTTTGCCTGTATTAGGAAGCCGAGTTGGAGCTACTTTGGGGGTCTGTGAGCAGCCACAGAGAGGTGCTTTTCCCGGTCTATTTCATGGAAGTCTGACATGAGCAGAGTGTGCATGCTTTGAAACTAATACACCCACGCTTAGCATGCTCTTTTAGGGTATAAATCTTATCTTATCACCATGGATGTACTTGTATTTTAAAAAAGCTTACAGCACCGGGTATTCCCAGTCGGTCTCCCATCCAAGTACTGACCCGGCCCGACCCTGCATTACTATGGGTCTCTGAAACAATCAGACTTTTACCACACTGTTAGCAGGCTTTAATCAGATTTTTAGCACTCTTTTCCCCGCAGAAACTAGTTAAAATCACCGTGGTCACCATGGTGGGGATTTAGGGATATACCTGTGTGTGGTGCGGAGCTTCCCTGCACTTTAAATCCATTGATTTGCCCTGTTTTTGTTGTATTTTTTACTGTTAATGCACTGTGCTCCCTAGGATGATGCGCCCTCCTGTGGGGACACATGAGAACTGCACTCAAATCACTTTGTGCTTTTTAAACAGTTTAAAATAGTTTTTTCCACATTTAAAAACCGCTTTCTGCCCTGGAAATCATTTCTAATCATTATTACTGTTATGGAGGGGCTGCAGGAACACTTTCCCCGTCTTGCAAACATTTCTTCCTGGGTAAAATAATCCATTTGTTCCGCCTGCTTTCCGTCAGCACATGCGGCTGTCGGATTAAAACAGTTTAATGCACTTTTAACACTCACGTACCCAGGATTTCTGCTCCTGAACCTCTGCATGTGTGTGTGCCTGTGAGCCTGGGGCGCTGAGAGCAGCAACGTTTTTACCTGCTTGTCCATTTGGCTATTCAAATGTTAACAAAACGGACGGATTTCCGTCCATTTATCAGATTGTTAACGAAATGGACAGACTTCCATGCGCATCAGCGGCTGTCGGATTAAAACAGCTTAATGCGCTTTTACCACTCACGCAGCCAGGATTCCTGCTCCTTTCCTGGGTTACAAAGTGAGGTGACGCAGCCTGTCTTCTGGGTGGGCTCTGTGGGGGGGGTATCGCAGCCTGCTTCTCTCTGCCTGCTGCTGCTGCGCTCCGCCTGCCGCTGCGCTCCGCCTGCCGCTGCGCTCCGCCTGCCGCTGCGCTCCGCCTGCCGCTGCGCTCTGCCTCTATCCACACAACTTTCCCCCACCTCTCAGAGACTTATTGCTGGGTAAAAAAGCCATGTGCACCGCCCTGGTTCTCTGCACGTGTGTGTGCCTGTGAGTCTGAGGCCCTGACCGCAGCGACTCGGCTGTTTTTACCTGCTTGTCCATTTGACTATCAGAATGTTAACGAAACGGACGGATTTCCGTCCATTTGGCTGTCAGATTGTTAACGAAATGGACAGATCCACCGTTTTCCCCCTAAAAATGGTTTGTAATCGTTATTTTTGCATTTAAATGATTGATGCTATCATTAATATGGTTCCTTAACACAATGCACATAGTCTGGAGCTCACTGGGGTCCTGCATATGCTTTAATCAGGCTTGTCCATTTGGCCATTCAAATGTTAACGAAACGGACGGATTTCCGTCCATTTGGCTATCCTAATGTTAACGAAACGGACAGACTTCCGTGCGCATCAGCGGCTGTCGGATTAAAACAGCTTAACGCGCTTTTACCACTCACACAGCCAGGATTCCTGCTCCTTTCCTGGGTTACAAAGTGAGGTGACACAGCCTGTCCTCTGAGTCTCCCCGCCTCTCAGAGACTTATGTCTGGGTAAAAAAAGCCATGTGCTCCGCCCCCTGGATCTCTGCATGTGTGTGTGCCTGTGAGTCTCTGGCTACTGTCCACATGCCCGCACTATTTTCGATACATTTTCTCATTTTCACCACTTTTCCCTGGGTAAAATTAGGTCTGTCACTTTGGCTAACCGCACCACTGTCGGTCGTCTCCCGAGAGTGGACATCCATTGCCCCTAAATAGGGGTAAAAAAAGCCATGTGCTCCGCCCCCTGGATCACTGCATGTGTGTGTGCCTGTGAGTCTCTGGCTACTGTCCACCTGCCCGCATTATGAGGCACTATTTTCGGATACATTTTCTCATTTTCACCACTTTTTCCTGGTTAAAATTAGGTCTGCCACTTTGGCTAACCGCAACACTGTTGGTCGTCTCCCGAGAGTGGACGACCATTGCCTTTAAATAGGGCTAACATTAGGTCTGTCACTTTGGCTAACCGCACCACTGTCGTTCGTCTCCCGAGAGTGGACATCCATTGCCCCTAAATAGGGTAAGGGTTAATTTTGGTGGGGTGCCTGGGTACATTTTGGGGTTTGCTTTTTCACAAGTTACCAGAGGTTGGGGACCTGGGGTTATTTATGGTTTAGGGAGACCTTGCTCCTTCATGACGAATTTATTTTTTGGGTTTAAACCCTAATTTGGATTTTGAAACCGCTACTAAGGGTGACTGGGTTGTAATAGACTATTGGTTTTCTTTCTACCATTACGTATCTTCAACATTGAGGATCCAAGGTGAGTGGTTTCCTTTATCATAGCCTGGAGTCATGCGTTGTATGGGGCACAGGTTATGTTTATTTCTACAGGTTTTGGACAGGTTCGGATTCTTCGGAGAGACCTTCTTCTTCAGCTCTGACTGACCGGACCAAGGGAATACCTTGCGGTGCTAACAATTGGTCTTTGCAAGTCAGGGCGGTAAGTAGTGATGGCAAAATTAAGCTTTGAATGAAGCATCAAACCACTTGGACAATTGTGTCGGAAATAGGTTAATTTCTCGAAGCTTCAGTTATAGCGACCTCTCCTGGCGAAGTGCAAGGCTGCAGTGGTTAACGTATCTTTGCCTTGAAAAATATTCGATGCACACACACACTAAGACTGAATATCATGTTCTATTTGCAATTAAAGATTGGGTTATTGAGAAGAGACTAGAGAGTGCTGGACATTTTTTTGGGTGGAGAGGGCCTTTTATCAGTTATTGAAGTATTAAAGTTGAAAAGCAATGATTAAAAGCACATCCATTCCAGGCTTTGAACCAGCTGCGCGGAGGACATCGCCGCATTCGGGCCACTGGCTCTATCCACTTGCCAGGGATGCACACACTTTTTTGGCTGGTGAGCTACTTTTGAAATGACCAGCTCACCGAGGTCTACAAACCAAAAATAAAATCCCAAATTGCAAGGGTTGCTGAATAACACGTTTTATTCATACATGGGATAACTACAATAGGGCTGCAACAAACAACTAATTTGATAATCGATTAATCTATCGATTAATGAAACGATAAATCGACTATTCGGACTATTACTGTATGCCTTGCACAATTTCTTTAAACGCTCTTATTTAGCCATCAACTTTTAGATTTAGCTTGAGGTTGTTTTAGGCATGTGGAAATTAAGAATGAAGACAATAAAGATGAATACTTGATTCAAAAATACATATATTATTAAATTAACTAAACAAATTGGGAACAAAATTAACATTGCTTTTTATTTAAATTAGATAAATAATATTTCACATCAAAAGAAACAAAGTTTTAACAAATCATATTAAATAATCTGATGACAGAACTGTAAACAGAATAGCTGAAACTTTAACAAAATAAAGAGTAACTCTGTTGCCTCCAATCATTAACCCATGTTTGTATAATTGTGTTAACTCCGTGTGTTGCTTCTAGCATACATAACACCTGACGTGGAAAAGTTACTCGTGGATGGGGATACAGAGCTACTAGAAAGACAGTCGAATCTGGTTCATTCCTCCGTCTGAATGTGGTGCACTTTTGCTAAATGTTTAGACAAATTGCTCGTATTACCACCCTTACATGCTAAACACTCTTGGCAACGAGCATTGTCCACCTCAAGACGGGTAACATTTAACCACACCTTGGAGCGCTTCTCTCCGCAATCCCCACCGTGTGTTGCTGCATGTAGCAGCTGCGTGTGTGTAAACTGCCCCGCCCCCCTCGCACACGGGGGAGAGAGATCTCGTCTGGATCGGAAAGATTGAAAATACACCGACCATAGACTCATTTTTTTTCTTTTTGCATATTAGAAACGAGTTGGCGACACTAAGACTGCAAGATAATGTTTGTGTAGCAATAATACATCTCTTTCTCAACTCGCTACTCGGAGGGAAGTCGCTGTCATATGCCTTGTGAACACTCCGATAATGCCTCTCCACGTTACCTTTCTTTGGCAGAGCGATGCTTGCTTTACAAATAAGGCAAATAACCTTTGAATGTGACATCACAACAAAATATTCTTCCTCCCATTCTGGGTGGAAGTGGTATGTCTTTAGCTTTTTGCTCGTTCCCGCACTCATTTTGTTGTTTGTCTCTTGGTTGTCTCTTTAACTTAATTTGAGTTTTCCCGGCACTTGACTGATGTCGTATCGCTTTGCATTCTGGGTTAGCAGACTGGAAAGCGATAGGGTTATAGCTAGAAAGGATCCGCCTTGTGTAAATATGACGTCACGTTCTCGTTGTAACTCTCGTTGTAATCGGAGCGGCTCGGAAACACATCTACAGCAGTAACATGCAACATACACATGAATGCAGCAGCAATATTAATAGAGAAACATCAGACATAATAGTAAAACACTGAAAGGGAACATTTTATTGCACCAGGAGCTATCTTGGGACTTTTACTGCGACAACGTTGACTTGCCTGTGAATACAAAATAAACCATAGTGTTGGTGATCTACAGTGTTGTCATTCTTCTTTGAACAGCAAGACCTCTAACACCCTATTTCAACAATCACACTCCCTGTCATTGACATAATTAATAGATAGCTCAGCTTCTCACCATCATTTGCTGTGGCCCACTGATGTTAACGATCGTAACTGAAAGGCTGCCTGCCAAACGTAAACATTCAGCCACATGACTTGCAAACTTTCGCGAAAGTTTTACACAAGACGGATCCTTTCTAGCCATAACCAAGCGATAGGTCGCTTTTTCTGTCAATCAAGTAAACTCCTGAATTAAGTGGCAGGGAGGCCAAGGGAGGAGGGATCAAAACCTGTTTTGTCTATTTTAACAGAGCTGGATTTTTGTTTTTATGAATGACTCGCGATCTACCAGCATTGCCCCCGCGGTCGACGTACTGGGCACCTCTGCACTAGGCTATCTATTCCTTAAACTATTGAACTGTTTTTATATTACTCATAATTGTCGTTTTATTCACAACTTCTCCACATTTCGAAGTGTTTCCTGAGCCAGAACGACCTATCTTTCTTCCCGGCTTGCTCTATAATGATCCAATTCAAATGCAATACCAACAACTCAACAGCAACAACGCAAACTACGACAACAACCCACACATTGCGCATTGTTTAGAGAGGTTATAAGTGTTGAAGCGCTCAAATTCGAAACTGTTTCAACCTGTCACCTGTCAGAATAGAAACGAGGCAGTGCATTGAATCGCGTGATTGGACCGCGAACTAGTCAAGTGATTCATTCAGGAAAGAAGCAGTTGCTAGTTTGGACGTCACATGTCACGTGATTTGAAGCAGTTGCTGCTTCTGACGCCATATGTCACGTGAATTGAAGCAAGCTTCGAAGCACTGCTTCTATGGAATAGGAAGTCCAGGGTTGAAGCTCCGTTCGAAGCTTCAGTGTCAAACTGCCATCACTAGCGGTAAGTGTATAGCCCTCCTGGGTCCCACTCTGGGACCTACCCAGTCGTCAATGGGATTTAGTCCTACCACAGCAACAGTCCATACTACACCACATACGTTTATTTTTAAGTCCTTAAAAAAAGAACCTAATTGGCGTGTTCCTAATTGTCACATCCCTTTAGCTATCGTCCCCTAGTCCTTAGTGACTGGGCCGTGGATGTACCGTGTCCTTAGGCTTTGGTCTCTCTCCGGATCTAGTGTGTGCGGTTGCACCGTTGGTTTCCAATTGTAGTACTTGTTGGGTTTACCTGACTGACCTTTGCGCTGGGGTTAATATTAGATTTCAATACTAGATCTTAATTAATATGGGTCAATTTTTTGGGGTCGTGCGTTGTATGGGACACCGTTTTTTGGGCTTCTAAACATGGTTTCTTTCTCTTTCTATTATTTAAGGTTTCAACTAATGAATTAATAATATTTGACACATTGTGGGGACTTGATCAACCCCAGCAGGGCCTTCCTGGGGTGAGGGTGGCTAGTGATAAAGGGCCGAAACACTCGATGATCCCCGGGTCCACTACTGAGGATGTGTCGAGATAAATTAGGACGTTATCTTATTCTTCATTGTTGGAGAAATTCAATTTTTTTTTGGGGTTATATTAGAATTAGATTTATTAGGTTTTCAGACTTTTCTAATTAGTTGAAACATCATTACGACCGGACTGACTTTATTTTACGTTTGGTTATTCTTCCTTGATCCGTGTACTCCTGATTTAGAACGGATAATTTTTAAATAGGAATATATCTCAATGTTGGTAAGTAAATGCGTCTTTTTTCAAATTATCCGGTGCTCCTTTTTTGGCGGGGGGTGCGCATGCGCACCTGCACACCAGTTATGTGCAGCCCTGTACATAACACACAAGGGGACGGTTAATAACTGGAAAAGCATGAAATGGGACCTTCAAGTATTATTCTGTTGATGGATGTCATTACATTTGGTGAAAAGCACATAATGACTTGTTTAAGACTCGTTTTTTCAAAGTTTAGGACTTGGACTTGACTTGAACTTGCCCATCCTGACTTGAGACTTGACTCGGACTTGAGTGCAAAGACTTGTGACTTGCAAAACAATGACTTGGTCCCACCTCTGTGTTATTGTATGGCTTGTCATCATTCCCGTGTTAGACAGATTCCTGCAGGTTTAGCAGAAACTTCTTGAACTCTGACTCCAGCGAGGCATCTAGAAAGCATACCATCACATATCTGTCTTCCACTTTCTACTAGTGTAATGTGAAGAACTGGTCTCAGTTCAATTCAAATTAAGAGCCGAGTTTCACTTAGCTGTGCTTCTGGTCCCAGCTGGGAGCCAAAGCTGGCACCACTTTGCTGGAGGCCCAGGCCATATCAATGCACCCGCTTGAGGGAAGGCAACCATGGGGGAACCATAACCAGGACTGAACGATGCAGACTGTCAGACACTGCTGTAGTTAAATGTCAAGTCTTTAAAATAAGTTCACTGCTCTCAAACACTGCCGCTTCTGGGGCCTCATTTATAAACCCTTGCGTAGGATTCAAGTGGGAAAGTTGCTTACATAGTACAAAGCAAAAAAATAGGTACAGAAATTTTTCGACATTTTCCGATTCACAAAACATTGCGTACCGGCGAGGGAAGTGCGTACGGCACTTCCTACGCCTGTTTCGCTTTGTAAATCACAATCGACTTGAAATACGGCGCAACTTTTGCGGGCTTCACGTAACGCCCATATTTGCCTATAAATAGTCAAAGAAACGCCCATTCATTCATTTTGACTGACTGCATGAAGAAGATGGCAGGAAATGACGACAGAACAGCTAAAAAAGACATCACACACCGTGTCAGATTTTGGTTATTTTGGGGAGGTCGAGATAAATCATATTGTTTGGTAGATGCAGTTTGAACCAGAGTAGCAGCATGGAGGTCGGATCGTCACCAAAATAAATAAATAAGTGGTCCGAAAAAGGTTAATGACCAAAAAAATACACATAGCCTAACCTTCCTCAGGCAGTGTGTTTGTACCGGGCAACAAACTCTCACTCCATAATCGTCCAGAGGTGACGTTTGGTCAGGGTCCCGTGGCGTGCAGTTGTGACGCTCCTAGACTCCTTCAGCTTCATAAAGGGACGCAAATAGCTTTCAACTGATTGCAATGTATTCCCATCTGCGGCGGGATTTGACGCTCATGGAAGCACAGCATTCATTTGTGTCGGCTGCCCTTAAAGGCAATGTGAGCGTCCATTCCCATTGGATAACGGAGAATTGTACACCCGGAAGTAAGTATTCCCCTTACTGTCGATTGATTTTACAGTGATATCTGCACTACTCATCGACTAAAAAACACCAGATTATCCTTGTTAATTACACAACATTGATTTGTTTAAATGGTGTGCAATACTTTTGTATTTTTCCCCTTCGATTCGGAGAAACAAATATTTTTTCAGAGTAAAGGATGGCAGAAGACACTACACTACCCAGAATCCTCATCTATCGTTTAGGACTACACCTTGTGCTCTGTTTGATAAACCCCGTGATTAGTTCTCAAGCTCTGTGATTGGTTGACCTCCAACTGCATTCCATATGAAAAAAAACTTTTCGTAAAAGATAAAATAATACTTTATTCAGCAGTGCTTGCTTTACTCTTTGAAAGTCATCACATAAATGCATTGTAATAAATGGTTCGACTGCATTAAATATATTACACATCTGTCGTAGTTCTTTATTTGTATTTATCTACAGAGATCGGGCTCAGAATAGACCGGAAACTATTCTTTTACCGTTCAGTTTGAATTTCACAATAAAGTTAGTATTAATATTTAGTTTTGATATTTGTTTTTTATTAACTACTAGACCGCTGGGTCATGTTAAGACCATCTTTTCTGTGTTGCTGTGGGTTTTTTCCATCGCTTTTGTGTTAAAAATATCAAAACAATAACTAAATATATCCGTCGTAAACTAAACCAGAAACAGCAGTATATTTTATTTTGTTAACACTGTAAACTTGACAGCTTTTTAACCCAAACCACCTACTGGTTAAAGCACGTTATTACACGTTTAGAGTAATGCAATGCAGGTTGATTGTGTTGCTTTTTAATGACTGTTTAAAATGCCTTTTTCTTGATGTCTTTTATTATTATTAACTACTTGTTACTTGTTGATAGGGACGCTGCTATCGATATTGTGTTTCGCAACATGTTCTCTATCTATGGGACGTCTCTACTGGGAGTTGTAGTTTTAAAAGACCTTTTCGTATTTCCTATAATAAAAAGTTACCAGTACAGTATACTGTGTACATCCCTGGAGGTTTAGGGGATAGGAAACACTCAAATTTAAAACATATAATTAATAAATGGGTGAAAATTGCTTGTGCCCATAATGGGCAGTATTATATACCCACATGCCAGCTAAGGTCAGAAGAGCTTTATTTAACAGCTGGTCTTATGTTTGTGACCCCTCCTGTTGTTAATTGATAACATTACATTACAAATTTTGCAAATATGGCAGTAGCCATCGATCATCTTAAGATAAGATATACTTTATTGATCCCAAGTTGGAAACATTTGCGTTACATCAGCATGTGTAACAGTTGTAAATATGCAGTGGTGTTTATTGGTAAATCATTTAGTATAATCACACAAATTCTGTGTTTTATATTTAATAATTCTGTGTTCTTTATTTATTGATTGTTCAATACCTGACAAGGCCGGAGATGAAATATCTATATACATCCTATAAGAGTATAATAATTATGTATAATATCAGTTAAAATAAGTGCTTCAACATAGACATATTGATAGATGTCTTGGAATGCACTATTGAGGAACCTGCGACCCAAGTTTTTCCTTCATTGCATAACTACACCGTTTGTGAATATGATATTATGTCAATAAACCTTAGAAAATCTTAAAAGGGATGTGCAAAATAGTCATTATATACAGTCTTTAATCAACTATTAGTAGAGAATAACGAGTAATGAATATACTTTATAGGGATCCTATTAATATCTAATAATAAAAATAATGAAATTCAATAACATGCTTTAACCACCAGGTGTCCCTTTCTATCAGCTGTGCACCTTTATGGTGTAAATACATCCTATCTACCAATTGGATCAAATATAAAAGTCAGCCGAATTAGTGTTGATCCTGCGAAGAGACGTATCGTGTGAAAAGAAATGTAAGATGTTGTTTAATTGCTGATATATTTATGATCCACGTCACGTTTTCAGTGTTGGCGGCAGTTCCTCATGTTTGTTAGAAGTCTTCTCATCAGAGCTCTATAAATAGAGAAATACGGCAGATATATAATATTTAATGCAGCCGAACCGTGTATTACAATGCTGTTATGTGATGACTTTCAAAGAGAAAAGCAAGCACGCTCTGAATAAAGTATTATTCTTTTTTTTTTAAATGTTTTCGGTCTATTTGTTAATAACGATGTGATGTGAGATGTGAGATTGGAATTTCACAGGGGAAAATAACTTATCTTTAGATGTGGATTTTGTTAAACTAATACGTTTGCGCTTTGGACCAACACTATACATTGACGGGGAAGGGGGTAGCAATAAAGATAACACCATTAAACAGTTACACAACATAACAGAAATAATATCGAGAGCAGCGTCCCTAGCAACCACCTTGGTAACAATGAAAACGTTCTATGGACGCAATTTCCTGAAGTAATCTTTGTAATAACTAGCAAAATAAAGATCATGTACATCCACTGCGCACATAATCTGAAATAACAACTCATATTTCTCGCATCAAATGACATCAAAACGCATTTTAATGGCCAAACTAACTTTAAAATAGGCATTTTCCACCGAGAATAAAACGAAGTTCGGCCATGTTTTTTTTTCGGCAGGGAGAAATTTGAAGATCACGTGACATAGACGCCAGCCATTGGAATAAATGGTGAAAAAAATGGGGTCTGTCAAACAGAGCACAAGGTGTAGTCCTAAACGATAGCTGGGGATTCTGGGTAGTGTAGTGTCTTCTGCCATACTTTACTCCGAAAAAATATTTGTTTCTTCGAATCGAAGGAGAAAAATACAAAAGTATTGCACACAATTTAAACCAATCAATGTTGTGTGAGTAACAAGGATAATCTGGTGTTTTTTAGTCGATGAGTAGTGCAGATATCACTGTAAAATCAATCGACAGTAAGGGGAATACTTACTTCCGGGCGTACAATTCTCCGTTATCCAATGGGAATGGACGCTCACATTGCCTTTAAGGGCAGCCGACACAAACGAATGCCGTGCTTCCATGAGCGTCAAATCCCGCCGCAGATGGGAATACATTGCAATCAGTTGAAAGCTATTTGCGTCCCTTTATGAAGCTGAAGGAGCCTAGGAGCGTCACAACTGCACGCCACGGGACCCTGACCAAACGTCGCTCCTGGACGATTATGGAGTGAGAGTGTGTTGACCGGGGACAGGAGACACCCCCTTGATGAGAAACTCTAAGAAATGAACGGGGAATCCCTCCGGAGTGGAGTCATGACAACTGGATCTGAATTAGTTTTTTTGTGTTTGGTGGTTTGTGTCCCAGCTGTCGATCAGCTGTGCAGCCTGTGCATCTCAACCCCCCCGCCCCCCGCAGCAACTCTATATCCACCAGTTAAAGGAAATACAACTAATGTGTTGTGTTACATTAGCTGTACAATTGACCACATATGGTGTTCTGAGTTTCCATACCTCCTGTGTTTTACGAGCGACTTATCAAGTCTTGGCAAACGGCATAAAATACGATTAAACGTGATAGTATATAAAACCATGCTCGTCTCTACAATCTATAGAAATGCAAAACGGCGTCAGTTTGGACTTATCTGCACAGACAGACAGACAGTAACGGCCCGTCCACACTACAGCTTCGACAGCTTCAAAAGCGGTTTCCAACGCGTCTGCCCATTCACTTTGAATGGGGTGACGTCACGTTGCCTCGCTTTTCGCCGAACTGAATTGTGGGTAGCAGAGCGGAGCTTTCCTGGCGTTTCAGGCTGCAAAGGTTGAGCAATGTTCAACTTTTGACGCTTCTGAAGCTTTCGGTGGAAGCGTCAGCCAATCAAATCATATGCCAGTACAAGCTCTAGCCAATCAAACCGCTGCTTCTGTGTCAGGGGCGGGAGATTCATGTGATTGGTTGTTGGTCGAGCTTCAGACACGCCCGCCGGCAAGCTTTTTTTTAAGCTGTAGTGTGGACGGGCCGTTACTCTTGTGTTATAAGAGAACTCCTACAACCATTGTGGCCAATTTAATTAACATTGTTTACTTTGGATATGTCCAAAAAAGGGTGTTAAGATCCATCTGTTTGTATAAATATCCTCTTTGGCTATGTTAGGTGACTTCTTGCTGAATAGTACAAAATGATGTTGTTTATTTGATTGGACATATGGCCCTAACACCTATCTGATAGAACAAAGATTGAATTGTGACACATAGGTATCAGGTAGCAAACAGCCTTGTGTATTGATTGACAATGGGAAAAAGTAGATGTAGGTTAGAAAGTGTGTGCGCGTCAACCAGGTGATCCTGGTGCTGTGTGGGCACAGAACTGCTCTAATTAGGTCTGTGTTTGTCAGACTGTTGAACAGGAAGTTATCTCATTTTCTTCCATAATGAGGTAAATCTTAATTATCCCAATAACTCCCAGGAATGTTGTACTTGAGACTTAAGGCATCTCAACAGACTGAATTATGATTTTTGATGATTCCTTGCAGTATGATGTTTTGCCACTAAAAACAATAAAGTTGGATTTGTTTTATCTGAAGATAGTTTATTTAATCTGAACTAATCAGCATAATCAATTAAACCAGCATTAGCTTCCCTAAATAATAAATCAAATGAGAAAGAACTAGGGTTGTGTCACCAGCAAACATCATTGGAGAAAGAATATTTTAAATATTTGACAAATCAGTAATGTATATAAGGAATAATAATGGTCCAAGAATGGACCCCTGCAGGACCCCACGGATCAGTTTGGCCCTGTTCGAGTTGTAGCCCTTAACACAAAAAAACTGTCTTCTCTCTTGAGACATAATGTCTCAACGATTTGTATGTAGAATCATGAAAAACATATTTATGCAACTTTTCCAATAAAATGTAAGGATTTACTGTATCAAACCCTGAAAGTTAGATGAAAATGCTACAAGTAAATTAATTATTATCAAGTGCAGAAATAATTTTGTCAGTCAGGTGCAGCAAAGCCTCAATCAGGTGCAACGCCCAATGGCTTTTTGGCCTCTTTCTGCACTGTTTGTAATTTGTAATTTTGGTTACATAGCAGGCATAAAGGGCTTGGGATCATCCTCAGCTGCAGCTTTCTGGTTTCATCACTTTTACTGTATCAATTGGTTATTCGATATTCAGATGATTTACTTGATTAAAAGTACCAATACATTGTTATCAAAATTCTTAATTTGAAGTAAAAGCCATGCTTTCAAAATCTTACCTAAAGGTGGGGTAGGTAATTTTGGAGAAACCAGCTCGAGTGTGCTAGAATTTGAAAATACACAGCCGGGCTGGCTAAAATGATTGGTCATGCTTTTTACAGTACTACGGCTTCCACAGATGACATTTTTTTATGGATTTTTTGTCAAAGCACTTAAGATATTCATTGCTATCGGGATGTTCAGAGCATTCCATGGAATATAACAAAAAGTGTATCTCGAGCCGGTTTCTCAAACTTACCTACCCCACCTTTAAGTACAATTTCAAAAGTATTAAGTGGATGTATAACATAGCATGGAAATACTCAATTGAAGTAGAAGTACCTACAAAATCTTACTTAAGTGCAGTACTTGAGTAATTGTACTTAGTAACTTTCCATCTCTGCCTGCGTGTATCTTTTAGAATCTGCATTTCATACTGCAGAGATGCCAATTTAACCAAGTCATTTCTCAATGTCTTTATGTCTGCAGTCAGCTATGGCAGCCTACTTTAAACTACAAGCAGAACTTCTGAGAGTTTGGATCAGACGAGTTCTGTTGTCTTCCTTCAGCCTCCGGGGAGAAGGGTACGTTATGAACTAGATCTCAGTAAGGTATTGTACCTGAAAACAGTAATTCAGCCAAAAAGAATCCCAGAATATCTGAACGGATTATGAATAACTTTACATTTTATAACACATTGTCAGAACATTAGAGTGACTACATCCCTGAGGTAAGGAACAATAGAGATAGAGACTGATTTGGTTTTGTGGGTCTCAGGCTGGTAAACAAGGATAATATTGGAGCCTTGCCATGTGAAACATTGGCAAGGCAAACCCCTCTTCCATTGCCCACAATATAAGCTTTGTAAGCACATTAAAGCATCTATGGAAGTATTTCTCAAAAGTCAACGTTACATATTTGTACTCTTTACTGGGTCTTGTGTAAAAGCAATTGTTTTACTGTATCTTGGGAAACCCTTTCAAGCTTCAACCACTCTCATCAGAGACAAGAACGCTTTGGTTTAAAAACAATCATTCATACATTTTATTTAATCTTTTAACTCATTTTAAATTTGTTTATCTGATTATTATATAAATGTATGAAATAAATCTCAACTAATTATATTCACATTCAAAAAAGACAAAAACTAACTTGGTACTATCCACCTACGGTCCGTGGTGACCTCCAGATCTTGCTATGAGGGGAAGAACTTGCCCCAAGCAGCGAGGATGAAGAGGCAGCTTATCCCAGTCTTTCCAGAGATGCTGGATGAGGTGTCGGTCTCGTGGAGAGACCGACCTTTCAGCAACAAGGCCACAATCCAGGGTGCCTCCTCTTTGGACTTTGAGGACATGAAGAAGCTCGGCCTGCTCCGTATGCCGCCCATGGAGCCCCTGGTGGCAGCCCAACTCCAACCGCGGCTGGCTTCGGCACCGAGCAGGAACCCCACGCTGCCGGTAAAGGCAGACCGTTTCCAGTCAGCAATGACCGAACGAGTCTATAAAGCCGCAGCTTTGTCCGCTAGGGTGCTCAATGTCTCCTCGCTGCCTACCAGGCGGAGCACTGCGAGGACATGACAAACAAACCTGAGCCTGCCGTGTGGGACGAAATCACAGCGATCACGGACATTTGCCTCCGTGTGCAGCGCTGTGCAGTCCAAGCCACGGGCAAAACGCTGGGGATAATGATGGTACAGGAGAGAGCCAGGTGGCTTAACCTGACGAACCTTCCAGACCGGGAAAAAGAGGACGTCTTGGACATGCCTATTGTTCCCAAGGGCATATTTGGCACCGCTCTGGCTTCAATGCAACAGCGCTGTGAATCCAAAAAGAAGGAGGATGAGGCTCTCCGGCTTTGTCTTCCCCGAAAGGTCCAGCCGCCGCCTTCAACGGCCCAGCGGCATTCCTTCGCTCAGGTTGCCTCACGTCCTGCCCGTTTCAAGATCCCGAAACAGCAGAGGCCACAGCCCGCCCCGGGTCTCCAGCCCAGACTCAAGGCGAGGACGAGCTGGCCAAGAAAGTCTCCGGTTCCGGCAGCAGCCGCTCAGGCACAGCCGGCCCAGATTTTCAGCCATCAGACGAGGAAGAAGAAAAGAGTGGCCTTGACAGCCTCCTCTCCTCTCCTCGATAAAAGAGCTGGAAGTTCCCTGTTCTCCAGCTCCAGAACACGTTCCAGTGTTAAATGCTCATGTGTTTCCGGGGTGCAACCATGCCCCCATCTTCCCACCACCTCGAGTGATGTCAGAACGTCATCCTCGAGTTCGCGCCATGAGGGAAATGGACTTAACATCAAAGACAGCAAGCTCCGCTGCTCGTTTAAGTCACACAAACACATGTCATCACTCTTGTTTCTCAATAAATCATTTTCCACTGTCGTTTCCAGGCTTAAAGCCAAGGGCGCAGTCAATAAAAATGAAAAGAAAAACAATAAAAACAATAAACAGTCTGATGTCAGTCCCCCTTCTGAGAGCGGCTACTGCCTCTCTCAGAAGGCGGACGATGGACGGGGCTGTGAAGGCACCACCGCCACGCGCATGCGCAGTGTCGACCGAGGTTGCCAACCTGGGGTACCACCGTGTTCAGACACTAGAGGGCCCCATAACACAACAAATAAAGACACAGAGAGCAGACGTGACATCTCCACTCGGTTTGAGAAGCGAAAAGTGGAGGATGCTCACAGATTCTGCTTGGGTTTTCAAGACAATAGCACGGGGTTACAGACTCCAATTCACTGTCACCCCCCCTCACTTTTCGGGCATTCTGCATTCGCAAGCCCGGGGAGAGTCGGCCCATATTCTGGAGCAAGAGATTCTCTCGCTACTAGAAAAGAAGGCTATATATATAGTACCCTCCGAACAGAGTCAGAGCGGCTTTTATTCCAAGTATTTCCTCGTTCCCAAATGAGGAGGGAACGGAATTTGGCCTATACTAGATTTGAGGGCTCTGAACAAATATATCAAAAGATACAAATTCAGAATGCTCAGTCACACATCTCTGTTGCGTCTCGTGCGCCAAAACGATTGGTTCACATCATTCGACCTGAAAGACGCGTATTTCCACATCCCAGTATATTATCCACACAGGAAATATCTGAGGTTCGACTTTCAGGGTGTCTGTTACGAGTACAGAGTACTTCCCTTCGGTCTGTCTCTCAGCCCACGAGTGTTTGTACGGTGTACGGAAGCCCCGTTAAGACAACAGGGTATTCGCCTGGCAACTTATCTGGACGATTGGCTCCTTCTCGCACAGTCGGAGCAGGAGGCTATTACGCAGACGAATGTTCTCGTAAAACACTTGCTCGACCTGGGTTTCGTAATAAACACAGAAAAGAGCATTTTGTCCCCGGCCCAGACTGTACTCTTCCTGGGCCTACGCCTGAATTCGGTGCCCTTTGCAGCCCGCCTGTCAGCAGAGAGAGTGAAAGCCTTCAGGACTTGCCTCGCTCATTTCCAGCCACGCAAATCTGTTCTCTTCAGATCATGTCTGCGGTTACTGGGGCTCATGGCGTTAGCCATCCTGGTGGTACGACTGGGACGCTTACACATGAGGGAGTTTCAACGCTGGGTAGCTGCCCTCAGACTGGATCCCTCGCGTCATGGTGCGCGGAGAGTGATGGTCACTATGTAATGCGTAATGGTACTGCGCCACTGGCTGCACCCGACTTTTCTAGTACGGGGCGTGCCTATGGGTGCTGTACTATCGCGGAAGGTGGTCACCACAGACGCATGTCTGACGGGCTGGGGGGTATATACGAAGGTCGACCTGTGAGGGGTCTCTGGGGCAGAGACCTCCAGCGGTCACACATAAATTATCTGGAGCTTTTAGCGGTGTTCCTCACCCTGAAACGCTTTCTGCCTTTTCTCAGAGGACATCATGTCCTCGTGAGGACAGACAACACGACCACAATATCGTATATAAACCGCCAAGGGTGTTTGCGTTCTCTCAAGTTACACATGCGGGCACGCCAACTGATCTTATGGAGCTGCGGACGTTTGCTCTCTCTGAGAGCGACGCACATACCAGGAGTGATGAACCTCGGGGCAGACCTGCTGTCCAGAGGTGCACCACTATATGCAGACTGGATTCTACATTCAATAATTGTGAGTCAGCTGTGGGTGCGTTACGGCCGGGCCGCGGTGGATCTGTTCGCATCAAAAGAAAACGCTCAATGTCAGCTGTTCTTTTCAATGCGCGATTTAAACGCACCGTTAGGCGTGGACGCGCTCGCGCACGTTTGGCCTCCGGTCCTCCTGTACGCGTTCCCACCCCTGGCTCTGATACCCCCAACTCTGGCCAGAGTGAGAGAACAACGCCACACACTGATCCTAATAGCTCCACACTGGCCTGCAATGTACTGGCTGGCGGAGATATATCAGCTGCTGTGCGGGCAGCCGTGGCAGCTCCCGCTACGCAGGGACATACTGTCTCAGGCGGGGGGGCGATGTTTCACCCACACCCAAAGCGCTTGGCACTATGGGCCTGGCCCATGAGTGGTATAACCTGAATACAGTGGGGCTCCCTCAGAAGGTGATAACACGATTCAGAGTGCAAGAGCTTCGTCCACCAGGTCCCTCTATGACTGTAAGTGGAGGGTGTTTGAGGAGTGGTGCCTTCAAAAGGGACACATCTCTTTTCAATGTCCTGTCGGGGTGATTCTATCATTTCTAAAGGACCTGATTGATAAACACAGAGCTTTCTCTACGATCAAAGTGTACCTGGCTGCTATTGCTGCATGCCATGTGGGCTTTGGGAAAAGACGGCTAGCCAATATCCCTTGGTCTGCCTTTTTATGAAAGGGGCTCGCAGGCTCCTCCCTGTTTCCAGGTCACTGGTGCCCTTATGGGACTTGGCAGTGGTTTTAGATTTGCTCACTCGACCTCCATTTGAACCCCTGGAAGAAGCTGACATGAAACACCTGTCGCTGAAGACAGTGTTGTTACTTGCTCTGGCATCTGCCAAGCGAGTCAGTGACATTCATGCGCTCTCTGTACATCCTTCATGCACTCAGTTTGCCCCGGGGCAAACGAGAGTGTTGCTGAAGCCCAACCCTGCCTTTGTACCTAAGGTGGTTGGCTCATGTACCCCCATTGACATTGAGGCATTTCCTCCGCCGCTGTGTTCCTCTGAGGAAAAGCAGCCGAATTTTCTGTGCCCAGTCCATGCTTTACGCACCTATATGGACAGGTCAAAAGAGTTTCGATGCAATGACCAACTCTTTGTATCCTGGGCTAACCCTCATAAGGGCAAGCCCGTTACCAGGCAATGGCTTTCCCACTGGATTGTGGAAGCGATTGCTCTGGCTTATACGAGTCAGGGTTTGCAGGCAACAACGGGCCTGCGTGCTCATTCTAATCGTGGATTGGCTACATCCTGGGCTTTGTTCAAGGGTGTTTCCATCCAAGACATTTGTGCAGCAGCGAGCTGGTTCTCACCGCTCACTTTTTCCGCTTTTACATGCTAGATGTTTCTGCTCCAAGTGTGGCCCGCGCAGTGCTGGGCCCCGTGTTGAGACAGGGTTCTCCCTGTTAAGTTCTGGTTGTTTTGGTGATTTTCGAGATAAGCATGTCTAGCAATACGGGAGTTTCAATATCCCATAGTGAGACATCGAACGGAGTGTTATGAATGAGAACTATAGGTTACTTACGTAACCCCAGTTCTCAGAGTGACATGAAGTGAGATGTCTCACCAGACGGCCCTTCTTGCTAAGGCGAAGCGAGAAGAGGTGCTTATTTTGAATGACGCTGTGACGTAGCGCAAGCTACTTAAAGGGTGGGTGGATTCCCTGACGTAGACGTCAAGATCACCAGCCAATCAGGATTGGCGTAATGAGATTGATGCTTCTGTTTGCATACGCGTTGAGGCACATCCCATAGTGAGACATCTCACTTCATGTTACTCTGAGAACTGGGGTTAGGTAAGTAACCTATAGTTTCTAACTTTCAATATATTTTAAAAGAGATCTCTCTCTCTCATCTGCGTGCGGGGGCGGGGCCTCACAGACACGCTGCATCTCTCTCTCGCTCAGACATGCTGCAGCGCTGTGCAGTGTGCACACAGTTCTGCCGGTAATGAATATTACATTTTGTGAGGAAACTTTTCCACCAATAATTCTAATAAGTATTCAAAAATGTATTCACTTCAGGTTTACGAAAGTAACTGTAATCAGATTACTCGTTTTTCAGCTGAATACAGTTAGCCTACTTGATTTTTGTATTCTGATTACGTAACGCCGTTACATGTATTCCGTTACAACCCAACCCTGCTTCTAGGCTACTGTCCCGCAGCTCCTGCCTCTCTGATGGACTCCGGTACTGCACCTTACTCACGAGACGTTGTACAAAAAAAAAATGGGTGGGAGGCGAACGCAGTAACCACTCCGCCAACGCCACAGTCACCCCCGTCGTGCGGGCCGGATGATAATGTCTGGTGGGCCGGATGTGACCCGCGGGCAGCCAGTTGGTGGTCACTGCATTACATGATCCAATAAACACAAACAGAAAACCAGGGTTGGGGTTGAATGGTCTTTTTATTATTAGGAAGGCTCCTAACTCGGGGAAATGACCCGGAAGTACCTAGGTGGAATATATAAACGTGGATAATAGCGGAGGCCAACATTTCAAATCCAGTGCATACAGCTCTCCCATCAGACCTAGTCCTAAACATAAGCTTGGTATGCGTATTTAAGTAATAAAGTAAAAACCGACACGAGTCAAAGGGGGAAAACCTTTCAAAATAAAACAGGAAACAGATAAACCAAGATTGTGATATCTTCTCTGCTGCATAGGTACTTTTACGTATTGACTTCCCACAGTTAGCCTTGCCTTCCTTCTAGAATGATCTGTACATGTTCTCCTCTTCTAATCCATGTTGACTGTGCAAAGACTTATGAAGCTATCACATCCCTGTGAGCCACTAAAACACTTGTGTCTGTCAAAGTGTCCGTCACCGGTGAGCTTTTCTGAGCCCGGAGTATCCAATTTACACTCCGTCAAATTGTTGTCGAGATTCTTGACAGTCATCTGGTTCATGCCTTAGAATGAAAAGTTAATTACCAAAATGTCACGGGTATAAACAAGAATTGAAAGAAGGAAAGGGGTGTACATTTCTGCATTTATGAATATATTGAAATGAGAATTGTGGAGTGTAAACAAGCCCTTCTGGTGTTTTAGATAATGATGTTTGTCTGGGTTAACAACAGTTTCCCTCTGAGGACTGAGGCATATCTGATCTGCATTATTGCATAAATATTAAGCAAAAAAGATGGAGTCAGGTCAGGGAAGTATATTTTAAATTTGAGGGTGATTTAAGGACTTTCTAAAGTTTATTATTCACTGAATAAGAACAATTATTGGACACAGAACTGTTGCGTTTTTAATTGTAAACATTTGTGTTATTCCATCTATATATTGGAGTCCATCCTTGGTCGACCCATACACCTGATTTGAGTAATTTCCCCCACAAAAAAACCCCTTTAAAATCTCTCTTTAAAAATGTAATTTACATTGGTCCATGTGTATATTTCGGGCCTATGTGTGGGTGTAAAAAACAAGTCATCGTTTTGTGTTATTCTTCCAGGGATTAATACAATAATAATTACTATTCTCCTTCAGAGCAGCTGCAGCAGGGATTATATCAGGACCCTGGAAACGTCCTGTGCCGTGATGAGTAATCTCAGGGTCCATGCTGTGCTCTGCATAGATTTCTTCTACCATCGTGGGATTTAACTCGGCATTATGATGTTAGTCATAGCATGTGAGTGAGCTCTGGAGAAGTGAGAGAAACAATGTATTCCCCAGAGCCTGGGAAAACATAGCAGCAGTTGAGGGAGACAGCAGAACAAAATATAAGTGTGATTGTCAAATAGTAGCTTTACTTTCTGTTGAGTAGAAAAGCTTTCTGCACAAATAACATGTATCCAAGGTAATACCATTTTTGTAGTTTCATTTTGCTGTAAACTCATCTGTTTCCAACTGAAAGCGAGACAACGAACAAAAAAAGTGTCTGATGAAGAAGGCATTCACTCTTTTACAGTCAGCGTGAGATATAAAACATATGGATATTTAAAGCATTCTCCAAGACTTGTGTTTGGATCAAACCTCCCAGCTTCACCATGATGGACTGCAAATATGATTGAGTCTAGACAAATACAAACATCACATAATCTATGTCCAACCATTTGAAAAATATAACCAAAAAGCTCAATTCATAACAATATGGGGCTCTGAGAAGTATGATGAGGATTAAAGATCTGAAGTAGTTCAATTTTCAAAGCGCTAAGGTCCTGTCTGTATTAAAACATGTAGAAATGTAGTTCATATAGGCTAAAGCGAACTGCTTAAAGTTATCACACCTAAACTACCACTAGTTTTCCCGACACTCAGTCAGTCAACTCACAGCAGGCACACAGCCAATAAAGCCCTGGTGAACTAAAGGATTCACACAAATCATTAAATATTATTACGAAAAGAATGTGAGAGAAACGTATTCAGGTCCGAATGCGAAAGCCTCTGAAGCCGCATTTTACAAAAAGTACTAAAGGATTTAACATGCTCCTGAAAGCTGGCAAATCCTTTCAATTACACAGGTAAACCAATATTAGGTACACACACACACACACACACACACACACACACACACACACACACACACACACACACACACACACACACACACACACACACACACACACACACACACACACACACACACACACACACACACACACACACACACACACACACACACACACACACACACACACACACACACACACACACACACACACACACACACACACACACACACACACACACACACACAGGCCAGCACTCCAACCCATTGTACATGATAGGCTAAGGGGCGGGACATCTCTAAGTGGTTGACCAATAACAACAGAGCCGGCCAGCTAACCAATCAGAGCAGACTGGGCTCTGGTTTCAGACAGAGGGTGAAAATAGGTGCACAGGCAGTATGAGAAAAATAAAGAGCTTTTTGAACATTAAAGCATGGAGACATGTCCCAGTCGAGACACTACATACTGATATACACCTGAACATCAGCAGGAGAGGACTCTTTAAAGTAGAGACACTACACACTGATATACACCTGAACATCAGCAACATGCATATGTTGAAGATAACTGTGTGGGATTTGTTGTTCTGTCGAATAATTAAATCCCCCCTGCCTCCCAGGAATCCCAAACAAACCAGACTAACCCCAACTGACCCAGAACATATAACAATGATCTATTGTGACCTTACATTTAACACTAGAACCGCCAACGGGTAAATTTTACCCGCAGCTGTTTTTTGATTGTATGTAACTTTTGTTCAATAACATATTAAAGTCTCCCAGTCCGTGACTTTTCCTGAAAGTGTGTTATGTAGCACCCTCTGTTGTTAACAATTGTCAATATGAAGTCAGATTGAAAAAATCGCCAACAAAAATGCCATTTATACCTATATCCGCCAGCTGGTAATATTTACCTCATAGAAAACGCAACGTAAACATGACGTGTTGCTATAGCAACGCATTTTGTCTACTGCGGTTCCTTATAGACCCTTTTTGTGTTTGTATACAATGATGACGTAGAACATATGCGCGCGCATGGTGGCAACAGAAGGATGGCAGAGATAAACAGCTTGTCAAGCTACGCAAGGGGATTATCAACTAAAGATCGTGAATGTTACCTTAACAAGTTGACTTTGACAAATGGTGTCCGACTTCCAGATCCGTGTTCTATTGATGAGTGGGTTGAAGACGTTAGCAAGTGGCCGAATATACAGTGGCCAGATATATATACCTATTTAATTGAGAAACCGAGCGTGTACACCAGAGAGAAATTACGAGCCTATAAATCAGTGGATGCTTACGAATAGGCTGTCTGTGGTCATGTAAAGAACGTCAAATACCATGACATAGACTCAGAGTTTTGTATTTTGAGATCAGAAATTCTCCCTAGTCAAAGACAAGGACACAAGACAACGATGTATGAGGCTTGGGTCATAATCAACCAACAAGAAAACTACGTCCTCACAGCGAATTGCACCTGTATGGCGAGGTAAGTAGCCTATTATTTGGTGTTGTGGGCTTGTAGGTAACAGTTCAGGGGTGTGTTACTGTCCTTTCAGCTGGCTATTACTCTCCTTTCCATATCAAAAATCGTATGCCTTGCCCTGTAACTTTCTCATCATAACCAGGGTTTGAAACTAACATTTTCATGAACAACAACACAGCGACAACAGTGTTCAAAATGTCAGCAGCCAATATCATTCAGTTACATTCAAAACCTGATTAAGCTTAGTATACTCACATGTCTAGTAAGTTAGATGTTTACCTACTTCATAGCCAGAGCCGAGATTTGTCTGAGAGCAAATGTTACTTTCAAGCCCAGTATGTTTATTATGATTTTGTGAAATTTCAGGCTGTAATATTATTCAAAGTTGAGCTCTATGTTAGGATGGGAAGGACAGAGAAAGCAGCGGTTACTTCTGGAGTGTGCGTGTGGAAAGACATCAGCAGGAAAGAAGTCAGACCAGCTCCATTGAGGGAAATCAGCTTCCACAAACCAAAGAGGCTTGGCAGGAAACTTCCAGCAGCTTCAACATCTGCTAGGAAGAATAGTATCACACCCAGAGGCATGTAATAGTTGACAGATAAGATAAGTTTCCTTTTGCCATAGTGCATTTAATTAATTCTCAGGATTTCTCCTCAGTGTTTTGACACCATAATGTAGCCTGAGAAAGGTGTTACTTGGTGATGCAGAGATGAAAAGGCCTACAGACCAACGTGGCATCATGACTTTTTGTAAACCTACACGCTCAGTTTGAATAGTTTCAGTATCATTTGTTGTTAGTTCTAATATGTTTGTCATTTTGTCTTCAGATTACTGATTCTAGAAATTCGATTGTTTGTTATCTACAGCTTAACTGGTCTGGTTTTAGAATAATTCAGTCATTATTCTTAAAATGTGAACATTATGCAGCACACTAATTGTGTCTTTTTGTTGCTCTATTATCAGTGTTGACAGATGATGACATCCGGGAACTGCGGGATGTGAACCCAGGTGCTGCAGTGCTGACGAGCCTGGAAAACAGTGACACGGATATGGCCAGATATGGTGTTAGATGTCGGTTATGGATTGTCTTTCCCTGGTTGTTAAAGTTGCATTACAGTTGAAACAATGAATTCATCATCAGCCTTTTCTTTACATTTGATGTTGTTATTGACAGCTGTGTCTAGATGCACTTCAGTGCAACAAGATATTTTAAGTTGTATTCTGTAATGCTATATATGTATCCATAGAGATAAGTTGCGACCTAAAATTATTATTTACCGTTTACAACATACAGAACCAGTTTGATTCTAATATATTGTACATACTCCTACTTTTTATGTTGTTAATGTTTAGTGGCACTTTAATGGCACCTGAATGGAATGAAACTCTGTTAGTAACAACATTACAAATAAATGTGATACTGCACTCTGAATTGTTGAGATAATCTGGGGGGGAAAGGACCATTAGACACACCAGTGGCAGCCAATGTGGGGAGGTTTATTAAAATGCATTAAGTTTTAAGTACAGTAGGCCTATATACATGTTTTACAAATGTAAAATCACTTTATAAGTCATACATGGTTATGTGTAACTCATTTGGGAACAACACTCTTACAGAGGTTTGTGAGGGCACCACATACAATAACAACATCATCTAGTATGTCAACCTGCGACAAAGGAATAACTGTTTGTAAAATCTTAACGTTTTTCCACCGACCAATAACTCGCTCTACATGGATCCTCACAAGAGAAAGTTGTCTAGATGTGTCCACTTCCTGTGCAGAAAGCTGCTTCTTTCCTTTTGTGAAATGAGGGATACGAAGGGTTGCACCATATGCCGCAAGCTCATCTCTGATGAGAAATCCTCTGTCTGCTAAAACCTCATCCCTAGGCTCCAAAAGTTTGAGGAAACCTGACTCCTTAGTGATCTGCTTGTCTGAAACCCGTCCACCCCACCCAGGAGACAGAAAGGAAATTGCACCAGCTGGAGTGATGCCGATCAAATATTTAATGGTGTTGTTGTGTTTATAGTTTGACCATGTCTGGGCCCTGGAAGTCAGATTACTGGGTCTAGCTATAAACATTTCTGTGCAATCTATTATGCACCGGGATCTTCTAAAGTTGCGCTTGAATATTTTTGGCATATTTTTAAGTACTGCACCCTTACTTGGCCGTTTAATGAGTGGCTTGAGGACCAAGGCCATAGCAGGGACCCAGCTCCACAAAAATATTTGATAAGGTGGTTTTTGATACCTGAAATCTATAAGCCAAGTCAGTATTACATAGGCCCAACCTTAATTTCATCAATATAATCAATAGGTGGTCCTCTACTGTAAGTTTGTTGTGAATTCTTTCTACGCTGCCCATCATTTTTGTAATCAGCCACTCAAAGACCACAGAGGTCAGTCCTGTGAGAAAAATCAATTGTCCAATGTTGCACTTAACAGTGGTGTAGGAGAATCTAGATTTTTGCAGCTCCTCTTTCAGCTTTACATTTTCTGCTCATAGTGTGTCAAACTCCTGTCGCAGGTTGACATATTCCTCCTGAAGTTGACTGTATCTCAGGTTCAGATCATCGTACTCTCTCTTTGGAACTGGGATATCCTCTTCAGCTTTAATATAGAAAAGTGAAAAATTAGCATGTGCTGCAACCAATGCAAACAAGATCACAATTCAGGGGTTCTCACACATTTTTACCAATTAATTTTCAAAACTTTTCCATGATAGAAGAGAAGATACATTATCGATCCCAGGGGGAGATTTTTCCTCTGCATTGGACCCATCCAGGGGCCAGTGTACACGTCACACATAGACATACATAGCAATTGGAGCAGTGGGCCTGGCAGGAGCACACACACACTAGGAGCACACTGACTCTTTCAGTGAGGGTGGGAACCCTGACAATCAATCAGTTAATTGTAAGATAATATATTCATATATTCATAAATATATTCATACCAGGACAATGATCCATGCTGCATTCTTGCTCTGGATCCATGCCGCATTCTTGTTCTGGAGTTTCAGAAGTAACAAGTTGATTTGCTGCAGTGTCAGCTCTCCTCCTTTTCCTATGGTACCTACAGTGACAGCATACATTCATAGTTAGACTAATCCATATCTCAAAACAGCAGCTGTAGGCACCAAAGCGTATGCAAGAGAGGTAAACAAAACAAAAAACGACTGAGAGGATGTCAACTCTAATCTTACCTGTCCATCTTTGAATTTGGGTTCTGGCTTTGTTTTGTGTACATGAACACAGATGGCACAAAATCAGGACTACTAGAGTCCAATGATGCCTCGCCTGCAAAAATAAAACACAAACACGTTGGTTTAGCCTAGCAAGCTACTAGGCAAATCTAACGCCAGCTTATCAAACTTTAGCTGCATTTGATTATTATTCTACATCATACAGACAATAACTAATGTAAACAAGGCTCTCCCGTAAAATCAAAGAGTAGGCTAGATAACCTCATTACCTGATATGAAGTGGTCCTCTCGGAATCCTATACAACTTTAGTCCGCCGGTGGAATAGCGATTCGTACAACCGTATACGCAACAACCAGACATGTTGATGCTGGGTACAGTTTGTAAATGCTTGCTAACCAGTTGCTACCTCGTCTTTGTCATTCAGAACTGCTTGAAAACAACACCACTTCCGTTGCCCACATGCGCGCGCAACTTTTTGATGACGTCGGCTTTAAAAGGGTCTATAGATAGAGAGATATATTGAGAGAGATAGATAGATATATTGATAGATGGATAGAGAGAGAGATAGACGGATAGATAGTTATAGATAGTGTAACATCTTGGAGAATACAAGATCTTGGATGACTGAGCTCACGTTGAGGACGTAATGCATGTGTGCAGGTTATGTGCCGGTTGAAGAAAGATGGACACTCGGAATGAGAGAAGTAGTCCGCGTCGTCTATTTATGTAGACAATTATATTGTCACGATTCTCATGTTATGTCACGTTTATAGTTTTGTAGGTTTGGGTGTTTTTGTTGTTTTCCATGTCACGTTTTCCTTTGGGTTATTGTCTGGTCCTTTTCCCTGTGTTTTCCTCTTGTCATTAGTTTCCCTGGTGTGTCTAATTGTCTGATTATGTTCACCTGGGCCCCTGTGTTTTCTCCTCCCTCCTCACCTGTGTCTTGTTGTGTGATTGAGTCTTGTGTGTATTTAAGTTCTGGGTTGTCTGTCTGTCTTGGTCGGTTCGCCATGTTCCCTGACTAGTTCTGCGGTGAGTGTTCTGTTTGTCATTGTATAGAGATATCATAGCCTTGAAATAAAGGAAGTTTTCAGTTTGTATCTGCACTTGGGTCCTGCTTGTTTCACAAACCGTGACATATATGTTCAAAGAACAGAACATTACAGATATATCGATAGAGAGATTTGTACCTAAACAAAACACAAGTCTAACACCAAGCGTTTAAATCAGCACTCTTAGCGATATTTTTAACTTCATGCTATCTGCACAACCTATATCATATGAAAAGCTGAGAGTCCACAGATTCTATTGTATTAGTTTCATCCCTGTGCGATCAAAACTCACTGTTCTGTATGATAAATAAAAGAACATTGTACCTTGAAAATCTATAGCGGGTACATTTTACACGTTGGAGGTTTTAGGTATACAGCGACCTCTGGCGGTTCTAGTGTTAAGGTAAGACAAAATAAATATTAGTTGTTATTTCAGATTATGTGTGCAGTGGATGCACATGATCTTTAGTTTGCTAGTTATTAAGAAGATTACTTCAGGAAATTGCGTCCATAGAACGTTTTCATTGTTACCAAGGTGGTTGCAGGGACGCTGCTATCGATATTATTTCTGTTATGTTGTGTAACTGTTTAATGGTGTTATCTTTATTGCTACCCCCTTCGCCGTCAATGTATAGTGTTGGTCCACAGCGCAAACGTATTAGTTTAACAAAATCCGCATCTAAAATTGTGGCATAGATACGTTATTTTCCCCTGTGCAATTCCAGTCTCACATTTCACATCACATCGTCATTAACAAATACCGGAAACAGACCGAAAATATTTAAAAAACATTAAATAATACTTTATTCCGAGTGTGCTTGCTTTTCTCTTTGAAAGTCATCACATAACGGCATTGTAATACACGGTTCGGCTGCATTACATATTACATATCAGCTGTAGTTCTCTATTTATAGAGCCCTGATGAGAAGACTTCTAGACAAACATGAGGAACTGCCGCCAACACTGAAAACGTGACGTGGATCATAAATATATCAGCAATTAAACAACATCTTACATTTCTTTTCACACAATACGTCTCTTTGCAGTATCAACACTAATTCGGCTGACTTTTATATTTGATCCAATTGGTAGATAGGCTGTATTTACAACATAAAGGTGCACAGCTGATAGAAAGGGACACCTGGTGGTTAAAGCATGTTATTGAATTTCATTATTTTTATTATTAGATATTAATAGGATCCCTATAAAGTATATTCATTACTCGTTATTCTCTACTAATAGTTAATTAAAGACTGTATATAATGACTATTTTGCACATCCCTTTCAAGATTTTCTAAGATTTATTGACATATCATATTCACAAATGGTGTAGTTATGAATGAAAAACTTGGGTCGCAGGTTCCTCAATAGTGCATTACAAGACATCGATCAATATTTGCGCATACCTCCAGCAATGTTAACTATGTTGAAGCACTTATTTTAACTGATATTATACATATATGTATTATACTCTTATAAGATGTATGTAGATATTTCATCTCCGGCCTTGTCAGGTATTGAACAATCAATTTAAAAAAAAACAGAATTATTAAGTATAAAACACAGAATTTGTGTGATTATACTTAATGATTTACAAATAAACACCACTGCATTTCCATTTCCATTATGGGCACAAGCTATTTTCACCCATTTATTAATTATATTATGTTTTAAATTTGAGTTTTTCCTATCCCCTAAACATCCAGGGATGTACACAGTTTAATACTGGCAACTTCTTATTATGGGAAATACGAAAACGTCTTTTAAAACTACAACTCCCAGTAGAGACGTGCCATAGATAGAGAACATGTTGCGAAACACAATAGCCAGCATGTGTAGTTCTGGGGACGGGGTGGGGGAGGGGGGGACGTGGTGGATCAGTTCAAATCCAGTTTTGGACAGTCTGTCGTGGTTCCATCCCATTTCAAGGGCTGTTCGACGCTTGGCCTAACCCCCGGAGCACACTCTCCAATCACAGAGCTTGAGGACTATCACAGGGTTTGTCAAGCGAAGCGGAGAGAATACTTACTTCCGGGTGTAATATTCTCTAAAGCAAATGCGCTGCTCCGACCCTCGGTCCTGACGGACTCCAATTTGTGTTTATTAATCAAACAAATAAATGAACACAAGGATAATTATGTGTTATTGTTCAGTAAATGGAGAATTGCACAGGGGAAAATAACGTAGGCTATCTATGCCACAATTTTAGATGCCGTTTTTGGACCAACACTATTGACGGGGAAGGGGGTAGCAATAAAGATAACACCATTAAACAGTTACACAACATAACAGAAATAATATCGATAGCAGCGTCCCTAGCAACAAGTAACAAGTAGTTAATAATAATAAAAGACATTAAGAAAAAGGCATTTTAAACAGTCATTAAAAAGCAACACAATCTACCTGCAATGCATTACTCTAAACGTGTAATAACGTGCTTTAACCAGTAGGTGGTTTGAGTTAAAAAGCTGTCAAGTTTACAGTGTAAACAAAATAAAATGTACTGCTGTTTCTGGTTTAGTTTACGACGGATATATTTAGTTATTGTTTTGATATTTGTAACACAAAAGCGATGGAAAAAACCCACAGCAACACAGAAAAATGGCCTTAACATTACCCAGCAGTCTAGTAGTTAATAAAAAACAATAATATCAAGACAAAATATTACTACTAACTTTATTGTGAAATTCAAACTGAACGGTAAAATAATAGTTTCTGGTCTATTCTGAGCCCGATCTCTGTAGATAAATAAAAATAAAGAACTACGACAGATGTGTAATACATTTAATGCAGCCGAACCATTTATTACAATGCATTCATGTGATGACTTTCAAAGAGTAAAGCAAGCACTGCTGAATAAAGTATTATTTTATCTTTTACGAAAAGTCTTTTTTTCATATGGAATGCAGTTGGAGGTCAACCAATCACAGAGCGTGAGAACTAATCGCGGGGTTTGTCAAACAGAGCACATGGTGTAGTCCTAAACGATAGCTGGGGATTCTGGGTAGTGTAGTGTCTTCTGCGAACCTTTACTCTGAAAAAATATTTGTTTCTCCGAATCGAAGGGGAAAAATACAAAAGCATTGCACACAATTTAAACCAATCAATGTTGTGTAATTAACAAGGATAATCTGGTGTTTTTTAGTCGATGAGTAGTGCAGATATCACTGTAAAATCAATTGACAGTAAGGGGAATACTTACTTCCTGGTGTACAATTCTCCGTTATCCAATGGGAATGGACGCTCACATTTTAAGGGCAGCCGACACAAACGAATGCCGTGCTTCTATGAGCGTCAAATCCCGGCGCAGATGGGAATACATTGCAATCAGTTGAAAGCTATTTGTGTCCCTTTATGAAGCTGAAGGAGCCTAGGAGCGTCACAACTGCACGCCACGGGACCCTGACCAAACCTCGCTCCTGGACGTTTATGGAGTGAGAGTGTGTTGCTGAGGGAGTATCTGGACCTGCTGAACATGGAGCGTGCAGCTTCTCTGCTGGGGCTTTTGAGGCGGGCAGGAGGATTACGGTTCACTATCCGCAGCTCTCATATCTGAACCTGTCAATATGGAATCTCCTGTGTAATGTGTATGTAATGTCCTCTGTATGAAACAATTTGCTGTCTTAGGGAGTCATCCTTGTACCCCCCCCCCCCCCCCCCCCCCCCCCGTTATGTCTTGTTTAGTTACTTGTTGTTGCATGTTTTGTGGTTTTTTCTGTTATCTGGTGTTGTTGCATGTTTTGTTGTTTTTTCTGTTATCTGGTGCAATGTCTGTGTTTATCTTATAACTGAAAAATTAAAATATAATAATAAAAAACAAAACAATGCATGGATTTACAGCTTACTCATCATTTTTCTTTTGAGCTCTTTTTAAACTCTGTATAAAACTGCGTCTAGGAAGTGTTAAGAATCACAGTGCCCCACAGATGATGGGATTGAGTTTTCATGTAGAGGCGTGTTTATTATAATCAGCTCAAAGCTGAGCGTAATGCTTTGTCAGCTCCATGAATGAAATAAAAAAAGCTGCAAAGCGTTACTCTTTAGTGCTGAGTTTGAAAAACGGCAGAAACAGAGAAGGGCTACTTCAGGCCAGTCCGCCGACGTTGAAATGCGGGGAAAAAAAACACCAGTGGTTTTAGACAAAGGATTATTACAGTAGCTGCACAGAAAAAATTTAAATATCAGAAACTGCTGAAAACGCAAAAACAGTTTTTCTAACATTATTTGGTCATCCTGTTCTGATATTAATCTGCAAACTGCAGGACGTAAAAGCCTCACAAGACAATTTGGAAAAGAGGATTAAATCAAGATTGTGATACTTTGGTAGCAGAGTACTATGTAACAGTACATGCCATATACCTGAAATTGATTTGTCCAATGATATTCCCCTTTTCTTTTTCCACCATTTCTACCCTCTACTGTGTCAACGTTTTAAAAAATGCATGTTTTTCATAAAAATGTAGTACATAAAAGCATTACATTTTAAACACTTCACATTCCAAATTTAGATTCTGGACATTTAGACCCTTGCATCTTTGCACCCGATTATCAACATGAGTTGCCAATGTTACACAACAAACTGAAACGTTTACTTTTATTAAATGTATTATGTCAGATAATTTCACATAACTGTATTAGGGTAGTTGAAAGTAATGCTATTAAGTTGAACACAATATTTTGTATTTAAAAGTGTAGCTTTCAACTAACCTAAAACAGTGATGTGAGATCTGTTGTCTCAATACATTTAATTCAAGTCAACTTTTCAGTTTTCTCTGTGCAGGTTGGTCTCTTATCTAAATACACTAAAGTGCTCTTTCTCCATTTCACCTTTAACACAAAATAGTGTTAATGACACATCAGCAAAAAAAGATAACAAACTCTTTGAATCTAAAATATCACTATAGATTCACTATCTAAAACTAACTGCCCACTGCTCCTGGTACTAGACTCCTGGTACTAGGATGGGTTAAATGCAGAGGCCAAATGTCACTGTCTGTGCTGTGTGCTCTGCATGTGTGACCATTAAAGAGGGTTTCATCCCTCCCAATTCTATCTATTCTCAATGACATCAAAGCGTAGATTCCATTCAACTTTATAAACATTACAGAGAGCCAAACTGAGGCTGTGATATTTGATATTTGATATAAGTGCTGAGTGATGTCTCATGAAACCACATGTTCAAATCTGGTTGTGACATTGACTTTAAATTGTACAAGCAGATCCACTCTACAGTCTTTTTTATCCTTTAGGGCTTTGGGA
Organism: Notothenia rossii; assembly: GCF_949606895.1. Classification (NCBI taxonomy): domain Eukaryota; kingdom Metazoa; phylum Chordata; class Actinopteri; order Perciformes; family Nototheniidae; genus Notothenia; species Notothenia rossii. The sequence goes on along the minus strand of NC_136901.1, from coordinate 55,215,015 downwards.
AGAGTTATACATGCTGTTATCTTCACCCTAACCCTTAGTTGTTCAATATATTTATTCAGACAATGTGAGTAGAAATACAGGAATTCTGCTCCCACCTAAGCCCAACGTTGTAATATCACAACATTTCCCTAAAAACTTACCAAAACGGAAAAAAATTGAAAACTCTTTCATTTCTGGCTCCCTACAACAACATCTGAAAGGTCAACAAAATAAATGCTATTTTTTTTCTATATTTGGGCTTTACAGGGTTAACTGAAAAAACTGAAACGTTAATTAAATGTATTATGTCAACAGATTACGATACACTAACCGATTATGTGTAATCTGTTGACATGATACATTTCATTAAGGTCAACAAGGTTTCTATGAGAGTTATTTTCTTATATTCCAGTCTTGGTTTTTGTTTTTTTCTTGCTATAGTTTGAATGTGCAGCATTTAACTTGTGTTGTTCCAAACGGTGCATGATAAATGGATTGGAATTGGAATGGAAGATGAGGACACAGTCAGAGTGTGTGTCAACCTTTAACGCCCAAATAAAGCGGTCAAGCATGAGAGACACATGCGGCCGACAGAGGACATTGCTCTAAAGCTAAAAGGTGCCAAAGAGTCTTCCACATTGGATGTGTCAGGCAGCTTCTGGCAAACTCCTCTTGCTGAAGGGCAGATTGTGCTTCCATCACCTGCCATCTAGAATCTAGCATGCTTTTTCATTCTTTAGAGACAGAACTAATGCTCATCCCTCAGCAAGGTTTCTGTAAGGTGTGTGTTGGTAGATTATCTGTGGTCACTTTTTGACTGGCTGAGCAATGAAAAGGCATCTACTGAGTGGGGCTGTCCATTTCCCAATATTCCACCAAACTCCCCAAATATTCCCATTGGACGGCAATCCCTTAACAGTTTGTTTACCTGAAATAAAACTGCTACTGTTGTAATGGTCAATTGATTGAGAAACACAAAATCTGGTACTTATAATGCATCTGATTGGCGTTAGTAGTCGTTGCCTTTGTTGGTGGGATTGGTTAAGTTCAAGCATAAGGAGTGATATTGATTTGGGCAAGATGTTAAGGGTAAGAAATGAAGGTCATGCCTGTTGCTTTGTTTTTTAAAGTAATGGGATGTCGGACAAATGGTCTTTTGGTGAAAGGTGTTGTCTTTTTTACCTTTGGGGGCACCTATGGCACCCCTAAAGTTAAACTAACAGTTTTTTGTCTTTGGCCAATGTTTGGAGCTTTGCTAAAAATATTTTAGGAGTCCTTCAGGTTCAGTTCAGGATTCAGAGAGACTAGCCATATGTGTAATTTTTTTCTTTTGTTGCCTTTATCTTTCTCAAACATGGTGGAGATGTACCAGTATATGCTTGTATGCATTGCAGTGTGCTACCATAGTGGCTGGGCAATAAAGACATGATTTGCAGTCTTTCAAATGACATTACAATACTTGAGGTATGAGTGAGCACAAAAAACATTCCTTGTGGAAAGCACATAAGATGTCTCGCCCTTTTTACCTCACTATAAATGTGGATAGCCTACAGGCTGCTGGGCGAAGCATCTTGATCCCCAGCAGGAAAGCTGTAGAATATTTTGTTGTGAGAGTCTGATCCCCTAAGGCACTTGCTTGTGGTGTTTTTCACAGATGTAACTGAACAGCTGGAGGTGTCTGAGTGGATCACTGGGTTGAAAATATGGCATTTGGAAGCATCGGATAAAGTCTGGGTGAAAGTAAACCAAATGTGGAGGTAATGTGGTTGATGCATACACACAGATGGCACATGTAGTCAGAGAAACTGAAAAATGAGTTCATACTTCTGCATGTATGGTCGAGCTCGAATGGGAAAGTGGGGCTTAGAATCGTGTCAGTTGACTCTTTTATTCAATGCATAGGTCTGTTGGGTTAATTAGTTCTGTTGAATAAATAATTGTCGCAGTTGGCTTCTCATTGTATTACAAATGTATGTTGTTCAGAACCAACAAAGTCAATACATGTTTTCGGTTCCAAATACAAATGTCACAAAAAACCCACAGAAATGGAGAGAAACTATAGCCTTGATAGATAATGAAGATAGATAAGGAAGAAGAACAACAACCGTTGCAGCTATTGAAAGAGACTCAGGTACAACTAAACATATAAAACCTGCTCTCAAAAACTAAATGGATATTAATGCATCTCCGCTCGGCAGTAAATGTTACTCTGGAACTTGTGATCTTATTAACTGTTTCTGTTCAGGTGTGAAACCAGGGCCGTTTCTAGCTATTTGGGGACCCTATGCAAGATGCTGTTTGGGGGCCCTATTTTGTCAAACTACATTGAGAGGATTACAAAGCCTTTAAGATGATCTGTGGAGATGCATTCATCTGTTACACTTTAAGAGGAAAACAGGCTAAATTAACGAAAACCTCTCTTAAATTCAAATTGAACATCTCAAGTTGACCCAAGCAATTGAAACTTACAGAAAATGATATTAAAAAAAGGTAAACAATGAGGCTCCTCTATGTCAATAAATGAAAGAGATGCAGCATTTTCTCAAAAATGTTTACTTTACATTTTTCCTCCTCCTCCTCAAAACTTCTGCTTCCTTGCTTTTTTAGAAGCAAAGTCATCAATAATGTCATCAGACAGCTGTTTGCCAATCTCATGGTTGATGCTGATTATGGCAAGACCAGTGAGGCGATCCTGTCCCATGCATGACCTCAGGTAGGTTTTGATGAGCTTCAGCTTTGAGAAGCTCCTCTCTGCTGAGGCCACAGTCACAGGAAGAGTGCAGGCGATTCGCATGGCAATCCACATATTGGGATACAATTCATTCAGGTTTTTTTGTGGATGAAAGAGAGGAGCTCCAGTGCAGTCATTTCACATGTAGGCAGGCTCGGCAGATTGGTAATTTCCAGAGCCAGCTCCTTTCCATCAATGTCACCTCCATCTCCAGTGCTTAATGTGCTGCAGAGCTTGTCACACTGGTTGCACAATTCCACACCATCCAGTTTTTTTAAGTTGAGCAGCACTCCAAATCTGGCTCTCACTTCACCCAGAGTTTCAAATCTGTCCATTCAGGATTCAATAGTCGTGTCAACAACTACATTGGAGAATGTCATTTCTAGCCTCTTCATGGCATCTGCAATAGGCTCGTCTGGGGCTTCATAGGCAAAGTGTTTTTTTGTGCTTCTCACCCCTAGTTTCCACCGGGTCCGTCTGCGTCGCGTTACGGCCGCGATACGGCCGCGATACGGCTGCGCCGCGGCGTCCGTGGGGAACGCGGCCACTCTAGTCAATGGGTGCTATTCCACCAGACGCGCCGCGTTACGGCTCAGAAGCGTCCCTGAAGCGTCTCGCCGCTGGGCTCCGCTCGAAATAGGATTGAAGTCTATTTTTCGATGCAACGCAGCCGTAAGGTAATGTCGGGCAGGCAGGAAGTGGAACGTTCAGAGCATATATAGCATATAGGCCTATATGTATATATATATATATATATATATATATATATATATATATATATATATATAGGCCTATATATATACACACACACAAACTAATTTTGCAGACCCTTTCCCTCCGTAGTCTTTCAAGTAGGAGGAGAAATGCCAGCGTTCTCCTCCGGTTTACAGGCACTGTATAAATTATATATAGAATAATTATGATGATGATCATAATGCATTTTTTTACCACTAAAATACAGCAACACATCTTCGATTCATGTCGTTTATAACTGGGGTATTACAATTATTATTAACTTTGTCTGTACAAAGTAGTCTGTCCAGGAAATATGCTCAAATCAAATAAAACTGCGAGCCGGCAGGCAAGACGCTCCGCTTCTGAAATGCTTCTGAAACGCGCCCGGTAGGGTATGACGCCGGAGGAGGCCGGACCAAAACCGCGGCGCAGCCGTTACGCGGCACAGACGGACCCGGTGGAAACTAGGGGTTAGTCTCTTCTCTTTCAGCACAGCCTCCACATTCATTTCCTCCAGCCTGAGCTGCAGCAAAGCCAGTGTCTCTATAACTAGTCAGAGGCATGTTTGCCTTTGTAAGGAGGTCAACTGCCACATCAAGCTGCATTGTGGCAGACTGCAGGAGCTTGCTAACATGGTTCACATGGTGAAGAATGTCATACCATACCACTGTGCAAATGAGGAAGCGGTATGACCCAACCTCTTCTGCCAAACTCTGTGCTTCAACCTTGGTCAGGGGATCTGTCACTTTGTCCCTGACCCTATTTAGGGGCATAACGCGAAACCCGCAGGTCCCCACCAACCCGTTCACATATCATACAGATATTCCCCACTCAGCGAGACACCCGCTGAGAAGCCAACTCTGGTTATTGCTAGCTCTATTATGAGACACGTGAATTTAGAGACCGAAGCGTCCACAGTCACATGCATTCCGGGGGCCAGAGCGGGCGACGTTGAGGCGCATCTTAGACTGCTGGCTAAAAATAAACGTAAATACAGTAGGATTGTTATTCACGTCGGTGGTAATGATGTTCGTTTACGCCAATCAGAATGCACCAAACTTAATGTGGCGTCGGTGTGTAGTTATGCTAAAACAATGTCGGACACCGTAATCTTCTCTGGTCCCCTCCCCAATCTGATCAATGATGACATGTATAGCCGCATGTCATCATGTCAGCGCTGGTTGTCTTGGTGGTGCCCAGCAAACAATGTGGGCTTCGTGAATAATTGGACAGCCTTCTGGGGAAAACCTGGTCTGATTAAGAGAGACGGCATTCATCCTACTTTGGAAGGTGCAAATCTCATTTCGGCAAACATTTCAGGGCTCTGTGGACTTAATCCATGACAAACTGGAGTTGAGACCAGGAGGCAGAGTCGCAGTCTTACACGCTTCTCTGCGCTCTCTCCTAGGCAGTCATCCATAGGAATCCCGAACCCAATAAAATACCCAATATTAACGGTGTGTGTGTCTGCCCAAGGACAATTTAAGGTAAAACCTAATAGAGGTGTCATACATAATAACCTAATAAAAGTAAATGTAACAACTACTACAGTGCAACAAAACAGGAAGATTAAATGTGGTCTCTTAAACATAAGATCTCTAGCATCTAAAGCAATACTGGTAAATGATTTAATATCAGATTATAATATTGATATTTGTTGTCTCACTGAAACTTGGTTGAGACATGAAGAATATGTCAGCATAAATGAGGCCACTCCACCCAGCCATATCAATACTCATATTGCCCGAGGCACGGGCCGAGGAGGTGGAGTTGCAGCAATCTTTGACTCAAGTTTACTTATCAATACTAAACAAAAATTAAATTATACCTCCTTTGAAAGCCTCATTTTCAGTCTTACGCATCCGACCTGGAAAACTTTGCAGCCAATCTTATTTGTTACAGTGTACCGTGCACCAGGTCCTTATTCAGAATTCTTATCAGAATTCTCTGAGTTTTTATCAGCTTTGGTACTTAAAACAGATAAAGTAATTATCGTAGGTGACTTTAATATTCATGTTGACGATGATAAAAATAGCCTTACTGTTGCATTTAACTCTATATTAGATTCTGTTGGTTTCTGTCAGAGTGTAAATAAACCAACCCACTGCTATAATCACACTCTTGACCTTGTTCTGACTTATGGTATTGAAATTGAGCAACTATTAGTCGAACCGCATAATCCTGCTTTATCCGACCATTTCTTAGTAACTTTTGAATTACTGTTACTAGACTACAAAGCATTAGCCAAAAACTCCTGCAGCAGAAACCTATCTGTTAGTGCTATAGCCAAATTTAAGGAAGAGATTCCACCAATACTTAACTCGATAGCATGTCTGCATGTAGGGGAGGAAACTTATACAAAATGTACACCACCCCAAATTGATCATGTTGTTGATAGTGCTACAGATGCGCTGCGAATAAAATTAGACTCTGTTGCTCCTTTGAAAAAGAAGAAAATAAAACAACATAGATTAGCTCCATGGCATAATGCCGAAACCCGCAAAATAAAGCAAAAGTCGAGACAACTTGAAAGGATATGGCGTTCCACTAAACTTGAAGAATCTCGTTTAATTTGGCAAATTACACTCAATGAATATAAGAAAGCACTGCGTAAAGCCAGAGCAGCATACTACTCTTCATTAATAGATGAGAATAAGAATAATGCAAGATTTCTTTTCAGCACTGTAGCCAGGCTGACAGAGAGCCACAGCTCGACTGAGCCTTCTATTCCCATAGCACTCAGTAGTAATGATTTTATGTGCTTTTTTAACGATAAAATTGTTACTCTTAGAAACAAAATCAATGACCTCTTGCCTTTAACCAGTATAGTGTTATCAACAGCTCCCGGAAACGTAAGTTCTAATATTACACTAGATAGTAAACTAGAATGCTTTTCAGCCATAAACCTTGAACAATTAAATTCAATGATTCTCTCTTCTAAACCATCAACGTGTATCTTAGACCCGATTCCAACTAAGCTGTTAAAAGAAGTTTTTCCATTAATTAGCACTTCTTTATTAAATATTATGAATATGTCTTTATTATCAGGCTATGTTCCACAATCATTCAAAGTAGCAGTGATAAAACCGCTTCTTAAAAAGCACAACCTCGATCCAGAGGTTTTAGCCAACTATAGACCTATTTCTAATCTTCCGTTCCTCTCAAAGATTCTTGAGAAAGCAGTCGCAAAACAGCTGTGTGATTACTTAAAAAACTATGATTTATTTGAAGATTTTCAGTCTGGCTTTAGAACACAACATAGCACAGAGACAGCTCTGGTTAAAGTCACAAATGACATTCTAATAGCCTCTGACAAGGGACTTGTCTCTATTCTTGTCTTGCTCGATCTTAGTGCTGCATTTGATACTATCGACCATGATATCCTATTGCAAAGACTAGAGCACTTAGTTGGCATACAGGGAACTGCTTTAGGCTGGTTTAGGTCCTATCTATCTGAACGCTCTCAGTTTGTACGTGTCAACGATGAATCTTCCATGCAAACCAAAGTTAGCCATGGAGTGCCACAGGGCTCAGTGCTTGGACCTATTTTGTTCACCCTATATATGCTTCCGTTAGGCAATATTATAAGGAATCATTCTGTAAACTTTCATTGTTATGCGGATGATACTCAACTATATTTATCAATCAAGCCTGATGAAATTAATCATCTAAATAAATTTCAAGACTGCCTCAAGGACTTAAAAACGTGGATGACCTTACATTTTTTGATGTTAAACACGACCAAAACTGAAGTTATTGTACTTGGCCCGAAGAATCTACGAAACAAATTATCTAAAGATATATTAACTATGGATGGCATTAATTTGGCCTCCAGTGAGACTGTAAGGAATCTTGGTGTTATATTTGATCAGGATTTATCCTTTAACGCCCACATAAAATCAATTTCAAGGACCGCCTACTTCCATCTACGTAACATTGCAAAAATCAGGCATATCTTGCCTCAAAACGATGCAGAGAAACTAGTCCATGCATTTGTTACTTCAAGGCTGGATTATTGTAACTCCTTATTATCAGGGTGTACCAAGAAGTCAGTCAAATCGCTTCAGCTGATTCAAAATGCTGCAGCTCGTGTACTAACCAGAGTTAGGAAAAGGGACCACATTACTCCTGTTCTGGCTGCCTTACACTGGCTCCCTATAGAACACAGGATAGAATTTAAAATTCTTCTTCTCGCCTACAAAGCCCTTAATGGGCAGGCGCCATCTTACCTTAAAGAACTCATTATACCCTATTGTCCTACTAGGGCATTGCGTTCCAAGAATGCAGGGTTGTTGGTTGTTCCTAGAGTCTCTAAAAGTACAATGGGAGCCAGAGCCTTTTCTTATCAAGCTCCACTTTTGTGCAATCAGCTTCCAGTTTGTGTTCGGACGGCAGACACCCTATCCGTTTTTAAGAGTGCGCTTAAGACCTTCCTTTTTGATAAAGCTTATAGTTAGGGCTGATTAGATTCAGCCCCTAGTTTTGCTGATATAGGCTTAGTTTGTCGGGGGACATCTTACTTCTTCCTTCTCTCTGTCTATACCTGTGTACTCTCATGTTCCGATTAACCCAGCTTCCCCAAATGTCTTTCTTTTTGGTGTCTATATACGCCGGGATCCGGAGTCATGGATGATCCTGCGGTCCTGTGTCATGGATTGCGAGTCCTGGATCTTGAGTCGTGGCTGTGGTCCTGGATCATAAGTCCTGGATGGATATACTCATGGATTCATCTTCCTATTATACACACATGCATTTCCAAACATTTGGACTACCTATGTTGCAAATGTATTATCTTTTCAATTTACACACGGCATCTATTGCACGTCTGTCCGTCCTGGGAGAGGGATCCCTCCTCTGTTGCTCTCCCTGAGGTTTCTCCCATTTTTCCCTTTAAACTGGGTTTTCTCTGGAAGTTTTTCCTTGTACGATGTGAGGGTCTAAGGACAGAGGGTGTCGTATTGTCATACTGATATTCTGTACAAACTGTGAAGTCCACTGAGACAAATGTAACATTTGTGATATTGGGCTATATAAATAAACATTGATTGATTGATTGATTGATTGATTTAGGGGCAATGGATGTCCACTCGCGGGAGACGACAGACAGTGGTGCGGTTAGCCAAAGTGACAGACCTAATGTTAGACCTATTTACAGGCAATGGACGTCCACTCTCGGGAGAGAGACCTCCAGCATGTGTCCCTGAAATGGAGACTCTGTTTATTTCACTCATCCAGGACAGAGACCGGGGATATCTCCTCTCTGTGGCCCCTCCAAGACCCCCAAAGGACGGACCACAGACCTCCAGCATGTGTCCCTGACATGGGCACCTCCATAACCTTGCACACCGTGAGTCCCCGGACTCCCGGACTTAAGCACTCCCCCACGGACTAAACCCAGATGTTCACACCCTACAGAACTTCATGCCCCTGGTAACCCTAAAGGGGGTGGATTTTGCGGTGCTTTACCGTCCGCACATCGGTATCCATATTCAGCCTTATTCACGGCACCACCACCCCTTCTGTGGAGGATATTCTCATGCTCCTGGTAACCCTTTAAATAGTCTGATACTGTCAGGGCTCATCACCGCACTTTACAAGCCAGAAATAATGTTTAAATGGTCGGGAAAAGTGTTTTTAAACGTCTGGAAGAGAGTTGTAGCCATGTATACTGTTTTTGTAAAAATGGTGTGATAATTAAATAAAAAAAATAAAAAAACATTAGTATAACCTTGAAGGTTCCCAGGGGCAAATACAGTGCCAGGTATCAGACTATTTAAACAATGTGTACCAATGATTAAGACACCTTCCCTGGCTTGTAAAATGCGGTGATGCGCCCTGGACGTATCAGACTATTTTAAACAACTTTTCCCTGCCTTTCAAACACGTATCCCTGGGTGTTTTAGCCTGTCATTTTGCAGGATATAATTTAACATGTAACCTCTCCTGGAAATGCACAGAATATGTCCATTTCCAGGAGAGATTCCATGTTAAATTATATCCTGCAAAATGACAGGCTATAACCCAGGAACAAGTGTTTGAAAGGCGGGGAAAAGTTGTTTAAAATAGTCGGAAAAGTGTTTTTAAACGTATGGAAGAGAGTTGTAGCCTGTCATTTTGCAGGATATAATTTAACATGTAACCTCTCCTGGAAATGCACAGAATATGTCCATTTCCAGGAGAGATTCCATGTTAAATTATATCCTGCAAAATGACAGGCTATAACCCAGGAACAAGTGTTTGAAAGGCGGGGGAAAGTTGTTTAAAATAGTCGGAAAAGTGTTTTTAAACGTATGGAAGAGAGTTGTAGCCTGTCATTTTGCAGGATATAATTTAACATGTAACCTCTCCTAGAAATGCACAGAATATGTCCATTTCCAGGAGAGATTCCATGTTAAATTATATCCTGCAAAATGACAGGCTATAACCCAGGAACAAGTGTTTGAAAGGCAGGGAAAAGTTGTTTAAAATAGTCTGATACGTCCAGGGCGCATCACTGCATTTTACAAGCCAGGGAAGGTGTCTTAATCATTGGTTCACATTGTTTAAATAGTCTGATACCTGGCACTGTATTTGACCCTGGGAACCTTCAAGGTTATACTAATGTTTTTTTATTTTTTTTATTTAATTATCACACCATTTTTACAAAAACAGTATTACAAAATAAACATAATAACAACATGATTACAACATGATTACAACATGATTAACAGGGGCCTGGGGGCCATATTAGCCGTCTAACTTGTACAGTGCACCGGGGAAAAAAGGTTGAGTCCACGGCCCCTTTCCCCTCATCAGGAGTATCAATCGGTCCTGAAGAAGAGGTATCGCTGCTCTCCGCCCCTGAGTCCTCTTCGGAGGTAGCTGACGGTGGTAGACCTCCTTCTGATGATGATGATGATGCTGCTGCAGCTGCTGCCGCCGCCCTGAACATGGAGCGGATCTTCAATGCCTCCTTTATTCCAGGCGTATTCGCGTAGAACCGGTCTGCAGTGCTTACGTCGTGGCACATAAACCTAGCCAGAATCGACCTGCTTTCTGGATCTTGGTGATGCTTGATATTGTCAGCCAGGGCAGTGCGCAAGATGGTGAAGGTGACGGCTGTTTCTAGCCCAGCATCAGCCCAAGCCCTCTTCAAGTGAGCGTTCAGGTTCTTGGAAGCCTGCTTCCCCGATGTGAAAAGGAAGAATTCACTCTGAGGACCCGACAAGCCCTCTTTTATCCCCATCCACCGCATGACCCAGCTAAACTCCTTTATTGTAAGCACCAGCTGTGCTTCACCAAATGTCTTGGCAGTCTTGTGATCCTGCACGTGGATGATGTAGCCCTCAGCAGTGCCCCTTCTGTCTGCCTCAAAGACCTCCGTGTTGCTCATGTTTGCGTACACACCCGGACGGTGGCCATACAGGAGGCTCCAATGGAGGGTTAGATAGCCATATAGCAGGTACTGGGTGATTGAGGTCGGATTGCTAGCCATCAGGTCAAGGAGATCAGGGATGCGCTTCTCAGCGGCCGCCATGGCGGCGAGAAGCTCCGCCTGGCTCGGCAGACGATCCAGCTTGTCCCTCTTCACCTTAAACTGGTGGAGAGTGACAGACTTTTTCAAATCGTTAATTTTGGCTTTCACCTCTCTGATGATGTGGGTCATATCAGACTGGGTGAGCCTGCACCCCCGGAGCTTTGATGCAGACATGTACCTCAGGAAATGGTTCACAGTCTTCAGGAACAACAGCGATGTTGTGACTGTCCGGCCCGACTCTGAAATATACTTGCTCCAGCCACGGACCCTCTTTGTGTCTTTTAGAAACAGCCAGTCTGACAGCCGGTCAACACCATGGGCCATGAATACTATGAAGTTCTTTATCCGGCTGACATTGGACATACAATTCTCTTTCCGTTTTACTGTCGGTGCGAGACCCCCACAATGACCTCTGTATGTCTGAATGTACGTCTCCATGCTTTTAGGCAACGTGATTTCACGCATGGTATTCCCCCGTCCCTTCCCAGTGGACCATTGATTTTGGGGAGAGGGCCAGTCCTTAGCCAGATTAGCTTTCAGCTTATTGGAGACAGACGCACGGGTCTTCTGGCATACAGGGGTCTCACTACAGGAGGCTTCTACGGACCGCATGACAGTCTTCATCGGGGTCTTGCTTCCGGAGGCTTCTGGGGACAGCATCACAGACTTGAGAGGGGTCTCACTCGCAGAGGCTTCTATGGACCGCATGACAGTCTTCACCGGGGTTTTGCTTCCGGAGGCTTCTGGGGACCGCATGACAGTCTTCACCGGGGTCTTGCTTCCGGAGGCTTCTGGGGACCGCATGACAGTCTTCACCGGGGTCTTGCTTCCGGAGGCTTCTGGGGACCGCATGACAGTCTTCACCGGGGTCTTGCTTCCGGAGGCTTCTGGGGACCGCATGACAGTCTTCACCGGGGTCTTGCTTCCGGAGGCTTCTGGGGACCGCATGACAGTCTTCACCGGGGTCTTGTTTCCGGAGGCTTTGTCGGATCGCATGACAGTCTTCACCGGGGTCTTGCTTCCGGAGGCTTCTGGGGACCGCATGACAGTCTTCACCGGGGTCTCACTACCGGAGGCTTTGTCGGACCGCATGACAGTCTTCACCGGGGTCTTGCTTCCGGAGGCTTCTGGGGACCGCATCACAGACTTGAGAGGGGTCTCACTCGCAGAGGCTTCTATGGACCGCATGACTGTCTTCACCGGGGTCTTGAGAGGGGTATTGCTGCCGGAGGCTACTGAGTTCATGTCGGGGGTACTTGGGATTGCTAAGCCCTTAAATCATATACATTCTTCGTCTTCCTCAAGCAGAGCAGCAGTGGCATTCTGCTTCCTGGGTTTTAGACCCTGTTTTAGCCTGGAGCGCAGGGTCTTCACCTCATCAATGAGGGCATCCTTCTGAGCCCTCAATGCCACATTGTCCAGCCTCACCTGCATGCAGTCCTCTTCGTCACACTCGGTATGTGGGGAGAAGGGTGGAGGGTGCACCGGGTATTCCTCCTCATTGTCTATATCCAATAATGTAGCCATTCCAATGATGGGATTAGTCTCTCGGAGGTCATGGAGCAACTGCATGGCCACACTATGCTTGACCTGATGTGCCTCATCTCGGGAGAACTCAGGGTGGTCACAAGTTACATGACGGTGTAGTTTCTTCCCAGCATACGAACACCCTGTGATGGGACAGGGTTTGGTCCGAACATTTATTCTACCACTGGCCATTTTAAGAATGATGCCTCTTTCCTCCAGGTTCCGCACTGCATGTTTGTGCTTAAGGTGCTTATTCAAAGCCAGATAGCGGAGACTGCACACCGGGCATTCGGTCAACATCCTTCCAAAAACACACACAATGAATTCTATTTAAATGGTTTTCTGTTTCTCCGTTTATATGCGTTAGCCAACTAGTGATTGCAACCATGGGTCCGATGCTTCAATGCAGGGAACACGGACCAAGGGGAGGACTTGGGTTACCACCTTGTTAAAATGGTCCCACCTCCGCACCAACGCGGGGCTGGTGATGGGTCCGATACATTGATTGTTTTTTGTTTCATGGTTCTGCCACGAGCTCACAAGACAGTTTTGGGTACAAAAACGTGGGGATAACAGTACCTCCGGGCGCTCCGTCCCACTCCGGCTTTCGCCGCAGCCGGGGGAGGAAGCATTGAACCCCTCGCACCTGCCCCCGGAGGAGGCAGGGGAGTCAGGTACCTGGAGGCGCACGGTGGACGGCCAGGGCGAGACCGCCACACTGCACTGGAGTCAGAGTTCCGAGTTTTTCGAGCCAGGTCCCGGTGAAACGCAGTACGGAGCACCCGGCAGGAACCTCCAGCAGACCCCCCCGCGCGGTTCCCTCGTCCCTCGGAAGAGGCGGAGAGGTGGGTGTTTTTCATCTGCTGGCGGACTGCCGGGGAGAACGTGCTGCTCGGGAGCCAGGCTCAGAGTTAGTGGCAGTGAGAGCCCGTGCACCTGCCTTTTACAGCAGGCACGCGCTGGTATCGGGGTGGGGAGAGAAGGTAGAAGCAGAGGCTGCAGAAACAGCCAGAGCCTTCCCCTCAAACACACCCCTCATTTGGTGCATTGAACCCCTCGCACCTGCCCCCGGAGGAGTCAGGTACCCGGAGGCGCACGGTGGACGGCCAGGGCGAGACCGCCACACCGCACTGGAGTCAGAGTTCCGAGTTTTTCGAGCCAGGTCCCGGTGAAACGCAGTACGGAGCACCCGGCAGGAACCTCCAGCAGACCCCCCCGCGCGGTTCCCTCGTCCCTCGGAAGAGGCGGAGAGGTGGGTGTTTTTCATCTGCTGGCGGACTGCCGGGGAGAGCGTGCTGCTCGGGAGCCAGGCTCAGAGTTAGTGGCAGTGAGAGCCCGTGCACCTGCCTTTTACAGCAGGCACGCGCTGGTATCGGGGTGGGAAGAGAAGGTAGAAGCAGAGGCTGCAGAAACAGCCAGAGCCTTCCCCTCTAACACACCCCTCATTTGGTGCATTGAACCCCTCGCACCTGCCCCCGGAGGAGTCAGGTACCCGGAGGCGCACGGTGGACAGCCAGGGCGAGACCGCCACACCGCACTGGAGTCAGAGTTCCGAGTTTTTCGAGCCAGATCCCGGTGAAACGCAGTACGGAGCACCCGGCAGGAACCTCCAGCAGACCCCCCCGCGCGGTTCCCTCGTCCCTCGGAAGAGGCGGAGAGGTGGGTGTTTTTCATCTGCTGGCGGACTGCCGGGGAGAACGTGCTGCTCGGGAGCCAGGCTCAGAGTTAGTGGCAGTGAGAGCCCGTGCACCTGCCTTTTACAGCAGGCACGCGCTGGTATCGGGGTGGGGAGAGAAGGTAGATGCAGAGGCTGCATAAACAGCCAGAGCCTTCCCCTCTAACACACCCCTCATTTGGTTCATGAGCACTGGGCAGAGTCCCCTGTCAACTCTCCTTATATTCCTCCGGAGACCAGTTGGGACATGGCAGCATCCCACTTCGCCTGGTAGACCATATCGTTAAATGAGCTCAGTAATGTACTGCACAACATCACATGGGTAAAATGAGCTATATAATGCACTGCAAAATCACATTTGGTTTATTTCCAAAAAGCCTGGAAAAAACACATATCCATCATGTCCTGTAAAATATCATTCTTTGTTTATTTCCATCCTTCAGGCAAATAAAAATATCTTTGTCCGCTCCAGGATTACCCGTAGTTTGGATGAACCGACCGCCAAGCACCGGAAGCTGGACCCGGGGAGGAGGCCCTCCGATGGCAGGTCAAATTTGATGATACCGCAGCTGGCTGGACACTAGCCGTAGAGGAACACCTGGGCGGGACCAGGCATGTCCCTCTTTGCAGACAAGCATATATGCGCTCCCAGGAGCAGAGTCAAACCCGCAGTTTGGATGAACCGACCGCCAAGCACCGGAAGCTGGACCCGGGGAGGAGCCCCTCCGATGGCGGGTCAAATTTGATGATACCGCATCTGGCTGGACACTAGCCGTAGAAGAACACCTGGGCGGGACCAGGCATGTCCCTCTTTGCAGACAAGCATATATGAGCTCCCAGGAGCAGAGTCAAACCCACAGTTTGGATGAACCGACCGCCAGAGCACCGGCACGAAGCCGGGCCGGCGGAGGCCTTCCGATGGCGGGTCACGTTTGCCATTCGATCAATGTCTTTGCAGACAAGCATATATGTGGTTGTTACGCAGGATCAAACAGGTAGTTTGATGAAGTAGGGTCCTGTGCCCGGAGCAAGGCCAATTGCTGAATGCCGCAGCCGACTAAGGCCGCTATGCCACAGTGGAGGATGAGAGAAACAGGTGTTTGTCTTGCATTCCGCGGCGAAGTGGGGAGGTGGAACTTCCACCCCGCTACGGAACCCGTGGTGGGACCCCTGAGTCAGACGGTTCGTCTTGGAAACGCTTCATATCGGTCGGCCTGGGAGGTAAGAGACACGCAGGGTAACGGACACGCAGGGTTACCCCCACGCAGCCCACGCAACACGGAGGAGGCAGGAGAGTCTGGTACCCGGAGGCGCATGGCCGCAACACCGCACTGGAGTCAGGGTTTCAAGTTTTTCGAGCCAGTTCCCAGTGAACGCAAGACTCCAGCAGGAGCCTCCAGCAGACCCCCCCGACGTTTCCCTCGTCCCTCCCGGCCATCAGAGTCGAACCCGCAGTTCGGAGGAACCGACCGCCAGAGCACCGGCACGAGGCCGGGCCGGCGGAGGCCCTCCGATGGCGGGTCGCGTTTGCCATTCAATCAGTGAGAAATCAGAATAGGAAGGGAAAAAAAAGACTAACTTGTCTTTTTGGAGTTCCATAAAAAATGGGTGAAAATGAAAAAATGTATACGAGAATAGTGCCCCATAAGGCGGATTGAGTCCCCTGTCAACTCCCCTCGCATTCCTCCACACTCTGAAAAAGTCAGAGTTATTTTTTGAAGAACCATCAAAAATGGCTAAAAGTGTTGAAATGTATCCGAGAATAGTGCCCCACAAGGCGGGAAAAGTCCCCTTTCAACTCCCCTTGCATTCCTCCACACTCTGAAAAAGTCAGAGTTATTTTTTGGAGAACCATCAAAAATGGCTAAAAGTGTTGAAATGTATCCGAGAATAGTGCCTCATGAGGCGGATTGAGTCCCCTGTCAACTCCCCTTGCATTCCTCCACACTCTGAAAAAGTCAGAGTTATTTTTTGGAGAACCATGAAAAAAATGACTAAAAGTGTTGAAATGTATCCGAGAATAGTGCCCCATAAGGCGGGTAAAGTCCCCTGTCAACTCCCCTTGCATTCCTCCACACTCTGAAAAAGTCAGAGTTATTTTTTGGAGAACCATCAAAAATGGCTAAAAGTGTTGAAATGTATCCGAGAATAGTGCCCCACAAGGCGGGAAAAGTCCCCTTTCAACTCCCCTTGCATTCCTCCACACTCTGAAAAAGTCAGAGTTATTTTTTGGAGAACCATCAAAAATGGCTAAAAGTGTTGAAATGTATCCGAGAATAGTGCCTCATGAGGCGGATTGAGTCCCCTGTCAACTCCCCTTGCATTCCTCCACACTCTGAAAAAGTCAGAGTTATTTTTTGGAGAACCATCAAAAATGGCTAAAAGTGTTGAAATGTATCCGAGAATAGTGCCCCATAAGGCGGGTAAAGTCCCCTGTCAACTCCCCTTGCATTCCTCCACACTCTGAAAAAGTCAGAGTTATTTTTTGGAGAACCATCAAAAATGGCTAAAAGTGTTGAAATGTATCCGAGAATAGTGCCTCATGAGGCGGATTGAGTCCCCTGTCAACTCCCCTTGCATTCCTCCACACTCTGAAAAAGTCAGTTATTTTTTGGAGAACCATGAAAAAAATGGCTAAAAGTGTTGAAATGTATCCGAGAATAGTGCCCCATAAGGCGGGTAAAGTCCCCTGTCAACTCCCCTTGCATTCCTCCACACTCTGAAAAAGTCAGAGTTATTTTTTGGAGAACCATCAAAAATGGCTAAAAGTGTTGAAATGTATCTGAGAATAGTGCCTCATGAGGCGGATTGAGTCCCCTGTCAACTCCCCTTGCATTCCTCCACACTCTGAAAAAGTCAGTTATTTTTTGGAGAACCATCAAAAATGGCTAAAAGTGTTGAAATGTATCTGAGAATAGTGCCTCGCGGGAAAAGTCGCCTTTCAACTCCCCTTGCATTCCTCCACACTCTGAAAAAGTCAGAGTTATTTTTTGGAGAACCATCAAAAATGGCTAAAAGTGTTGAAATGTATTCGAGAATAGTGCCCCATAAGGCGGGTAAAGTCCCCTGTCAACTCCCCTTGCATTCCTCCACACTCTGAAAAAGTCAAAGTTATTTTTTGAAGAACCATCAAAAATGGCTAAAAGTGTTGAAATGTATCCGAGAATAGTGCCCCATAAGGCGGGTAAAGTCCCCTGTCAACTCCCCTCGCATTCCTCCACACTCTGAAAAAGTCAGAGTTATTTTTTGGAGAACCATGAAAAAAATGGCTAAAAGTGTTGAAATGTATCCGAGAATAGTGCCCCATAAGGCGGGTAAAGTCCCCTGTCAACTCCCCTTGCATTCCTCCACACTCTGAAAAAGTCAGTTATTTTTTGGAGAACCATCAAAAATGGCTAAAAGTGTTGAAATGTATCCGAGAATAGTGCCTCATGAGGCGGATTGAGTCCCCTGTCAACTCCCCTTGCATTCCTCCACACTCTGAAAAAGTCAGAGTTATTTTTTGAAGAACCATCAAAAATGGCTAAAAGTGTTGAAATGTATCCGAGAATAGTGCCCCATAAGGCGGGTAAAGTCCCCTGTCAACTCCCCTTGCATTCCTCCACACTCTGAAAAAGTCAGAGTTATTTTTTGGAGAACCATCAAAAATGGCTAAAAGTGTTGAAATGTATCCGAGAATAGTGCCTCATGAGGCGGATTGAGTCCCCTGTCAACTCCCCTTGCATTCCTCCACACTCTGAAAAAGTCAGTTATTTTTTGAAGAACCATCAAAAATGGCTAAAAGTGTTGAAATGTATCCGAGAATAGTGCCTCATAAGGCGGGTAAAGTCCCCTGTCAACTCCCCTCGCATTCCTCCACACTCTGAAAAAGTCAGAGTTATTTTTTGGAGAACCATCAAAAATGGCGAAAAGTGTTGAAATGTATCCGAGAATAGTGCCTCATGAGGCGGATTGAGTCCCCTGTCAACTCCCCTTGCATTCCTCCACACTCTGAAAAAGTCAGTTATTTTTTGGAGAACCATCAAAAATGGCTAAAAGTGTTGAAATGTATCCGAGAATAGTGCCCCATAAGGCGGGTAAAGTCCCCTGTCAACTCCCCTTGCATTCCTCCACACTCTGAAAAAGTCAGAGTTATTTTTTGGAGAACCATCAAAAATGGCTAAAAGTGTTGAAATGTATCCGAGAATAGTGCCTCATGAGGCAGATTGAGTCCCCTGTCAACTCCCCTTGCATTCCTCCACACTCTGAAAAAGTCAGAGTTATTTTTTGGAGAACCATCAAAAATGGCTAAAAGTGTTGAAATGTATCCGAGAATAGTGCCTCATGAGGCGGATTGAGTCCCCTGTCAACTCCCCTTGCATTCCTCCACACTCTGAAAAAGTCAGTTATTTTTTGGAGAACCATGAAAAAAATGGCTAAAAGTGTTGAAATGTATCCGAGAATAGTGCCCCATAAGGCGGGTAAAGTCCCCTGTCAACTCCCCTTGCATTCCTCCACACTCTGAAAAAGTCAGAGTTATTTTTTGGAGAACCATCAAAAATGGCTAAAAGTGTTGAAATGTATCTGAGAATAGTGCCTCATGAGGCGGATTGAGTCCCCTGTCAACTCCCCTTGCATTCCTCCACACTCTGAAAAAGTCAGTTATTTTATGGAGAACCATCAAAAATGGCTAAAAGTGTTGAAATGTATCTGAGAATAGTGCCTCATGAGGCGGATTGAGTCCCCTGTCAACTCCCCTTGCATTCCTCCACACTCTGAAAAAGTCAGTTATTTTTTGGAGAACCATCAAAAATGGCTAAAAGTGTTGAAATGTATCCGAGAATAGTGCCCCACAAGGCGGGAAAAGTCGCCTTTCAACTCCCCTTGCATTCCTCCACACTCTGAAAAAGTCAGAGTTATTTTTTGGAGAACCATCAAAAATGGCTAAAAGTGTTGAAATGTATTCGAGAATAGTGCCCCATAAGGCGGGTAAAGTCCCCTGTCAACTCCCCTTGCATTCCTCCACACTCTGAAAAAGTCAGAGTTATTTTTTGAAGAACCATCAAAAATGGCTAAAAGTGTTGAAATGTATCCGAGAATAGTGCCCCATAAGGCGGGTAAAGTCCCGTGTCAACTCCCCTCGCATTCCTCCACACTCTGAAAAAGTCAGAGTTATTTTTTGGAGAACCATGAAAAAAATGGCTAAAAGTGTTGAAATGTATCCGAGAATAGTGCCCCATAAGGCGGGTAAAGTCCCCTGTCAACTCCCCTTGCATTCCTCCACACTCTGAAAAAGTCAGTTATTTTTTGGAGAACCATCAAAAATGGCTAAAAGTGTTGAAATGTATCCGAGAATAGTGCCTCATGAGGCGGATTGAGTCCCCTGTCAACTCCCCTTGCATTCCTCCACACTCTGAAAAAGTCAGAGTTATTTTTTGAAGAACCATCAAAAATGGCTAAAAGTGTTGAAATGTATCCGAGAATAGTGCCCCATAAGGCGGGTAAAGTCCCCTGTCAACTCCCCTTGCATTCCTCCACACTCTGAAAAAGTCAGAGTTATTTTTTGGAGAACCATCAAAAATGGCTAAAAGTGTTGAAATGTATCCGAGAATAGTGCCTCATGAGGCGGATTGAGTCCCCTGTCAACTCCCCTTGCATTCCTCCACACTCTGAAAAAGTCAGAGTTATTTTTTGAAGAACCATCAAAAATGGCTAAAAGTGTTGAAATGTATCCGAGAATAGTGCCCCATAAGGCGGGTAAAGTCCCCTGTCAACTCCCCTCGCATTCCTCCACACTCTGAAAAAGTCAGAGTTATTTTTTGGAGAACCATCAAAAATGGCGAAAAGTGTTGAAATGTATCCGAGAATAGTGCCTCATGAGGCGGATTGAGTCCCCTGTCAACTCCCCTTGCATTCCTCCACACTCTGAAAAAGTCAGTTATTTTTTGGAGAACCATCAAAAATGGCTAAAAGTGTTGAAATGTATCCGAGAATAGTGCCCCATAAGGCGGGTAAAGTCCCCTGTCAACTCCCCTTGCATTCCTCCACACTCTGAAAAAGTCAGAGTTATTTTTTGGAGAACCATCAAAAATGGCTAAAAGTGTTGAAATGTATCCGAGAATAGTGCCCCATAAGGCGGGTAAAGTCCCCTGTCAACTCCCCTTGCATTCCTCCACACTCTGAAAAAGTCAGTTATTTTTTGGAGAACCATCAAAAAGGGCTAAAAGTGTTGAAATGTATCCGAGAATAGTGCCTCATGAGGCGGATTGAGTCCCCTGTCAACTCCCCTTGCATTCCTCCACACTCTGAAAAAGTCAGTTATTTTTTGGAGAACCATCAAAAATGGCTAAAAGTGTTGAAATGTATCCGAGAATAGTGCCCCATAAGGCGGGTAAAGTCCCCTGTCAACTCCCCTTGCATTCCTCCACACTCTGAAAAAGTCAGAGTTATTTTTTGGAGAACCATCAAAAATGGCTAAAAGTGTTGAAATGTATCCGAGAATAGTGCCCCATAAGGCGGGTAAAGTCCCCTGTCAACTCCCCTTGCATTCCTCCACACTCTGAAAAAGTCAGTTATTTTTTGGAGAACCATCAAAAAGGGCTAAAAGTGTTGAAATGTATCCGAGAATAGTGCCTCATGAGGCGGATTGAGTCCCCTGTCAACTCCCCTTGCCTTCCTCCGGAGCTCAGTTCAAAAACTTAAAGTTTGGGAAGAACCATGCTGGGGGGTCTCCGGGCAACAAAATGTATCCGAGCCAGAGTGCACATACAGCGGATGACTTCCTCCATGAAGTTACACAGCCGTTTTTTTTCTGAGTCCTCTCAAAAACCAGGTTTCCGATTTCGTGCAGATGTTAGCTTGGAAAACATGAACGGTTTTTTACAACGGAGGAGGGGAAGTCTGGATTCCCCTCTCCGTTGTACCTTGCAACGGGGGAGGGGAAAAGTGTTCGGGGCTTCGTCCCGAAGCGCCGAACACTTGAGCCCCTTCTCCCCTTCTCTGAGCCCCTTCTCTGTTGTAAAGTTCATTTTTTGATTATTTTAACATATAATTGACCGTTTTCTTTCATTTTTTTTTCTTTCCACGAGTGGGGGCCTATGGCAGGCCGCCTATGAGCTCCCAAATTTGGCCCGGATCCTCCGGGATTTGTGGGATAAGCTCCATAAACTGACAAAGTCATCCAAATATGTCGCTTTTATAGCCCAAAGATATATAATGGAAATACATTAAAATAGTAAAAGGTACGATTGTGCTCTGCATTAACCGGAATTTGATTTATATAGCCCCCAAAAAATGATTAAAAATCATTTTCGTGGGGAAAAGTGTTAAAACGCCTGATTAAAGCATATGCGGGACCCCAGCGAGCTCCAGACTATGTGCATTGTGTCGGGGACCCTCCACAATGATCAGACCCATCATTTAAATGCAAAAACCACCGTTAAAAGTCACTTTTAGGGTCGAAAAACAGCCGCTGTCCACTTCGTTAACAAACTGATAGGCAAATGGACAAAAGTGTGATTAAAGCATATGCGGGAGCCCAGCGAGCTCCAGACTATGTGCATTGTGTCGGGGACCCCCGTGAATGATAAGACCCATCATTTAAATGCAAAAACCCCCATTAAAAGTCACTTTTAGGGGCAAAAAACAGCCTCTGTCCACTTCGTTAACAAACTGATAGGCAAATGGACAAAAGTGTGATTAAAGCATATGCGGGAGCCCAGCGAGCTCCAGACTATGTGCATTGTGTCGGGGACCCCCGTGAATGATAAGACCCATCATTTAAATGCAAAAACCCCCATTAAAAGTCACTTTTAGGGGCAAAAAACAGCCTCTGTCCACTTCGTTAACAAACTGATAGGCAAATGGACAAAAGTGGGATTAAAGCATATGCGGGACCCCCGCGAGCTCCAGACTATGTGCATTGTGTCGAGGACCCTCCACAATGATAAGACCCATCATTTAAATGCAAAAACCACCGTTAAAAGTCACTTTTAGGGGCGAAAAACAGCCTCTGTCCACTTCTTTAACAAACTGATAGGCAAATGGACAAAAGTGTGATTAAAGCAATTTTCGGGACCCCAGCGAACTCCAGACTATGTGCATTGTGTCGGGGACCCCCGTGAATGATAAGACCCATCATTTAAATGCAAAAACCACCGTTAAAAGTCACTTTTAGGGGCGAAAAACAGTCTCTGTCCACTTCGTTAACAAACTGATAGGCAAATGGACAAAAGTGGGATTAAAGCATATGCGGGACCCCCGCGAGCTCCAGACTATGTGCATTGTGTCGGGGACCCTCCACAATGATAAGACCCATCATTTAAATGCAAAAACCACCGTTAAAAGTCACTTTTAGGGGCGAAAAACAGCCTCTGTCCACTTCTTTAACAAACTGATAGGCAAATGGACAAAAGTGTGATTAAAGCAATTTTCGGGACCCCGCGAGCTCCAGACTATGTGCATTGTGTCGGGGACCCTCCACAATGATAAGACCCATCATTTAAATGTAAAAACCACCGTTAAAAGTCACTTTTAGGGGGGAAAAACAGCCTCTGTCCACTTCGTTAACAAACTGATAGGCAAATGGACAAAAGTGTGATTAAAGCAATTTTCGGGACCCCAGCGAGCTCCAGACTATGTGCATTGTGTCAGGGAGCCAGGTCAAACCCCTCCATGCACACCGCCAGAACCAGAACCTCACGACCCTGTTGACCTTAAAGGTGTTTGTCTTTGTTTGTTTTTGTATTCCACATAGACAGGCTGGGGTTCAGCACCACGCACAGAGCCTGCCCGCTACCTCCAGGGCGCATCACCACATTTTACAAGCCAGGAAAGGTGCATGGATCCTGGGTAAACATTGATTAAGTGTTTTTAAATGTGTGGAACAGTGTTTTGTCACTTTCAAAACTCTCCTGTCATTGACCGGAGAATTTGGGTCGATGTTGTATTCAATCTGGCCATTAATATTCCAGTGAGACGAAAAGTACTCATTGACCGGAGTGATCCCATGTTAATTTTGTCCAAATACCGGAACATTCCCTAACCTCCAACAATGCCTCCCTTATGTTAGGGGCCTGGTACCGCACTGCCTCTATGCTGTTGACACGGCTCTCCCACTGTGTGTCACTCAGTCAGATGTTCCTTTAGGATTGCCCATCTTTGTGGGGCTGCTGAGAAAAGGGTGTACAGTTTCTGTACATTACCAAAGTAGCTGATGGCATCTGTTGACGCTTTTGCTGCATCAGCCACCACCAAGTTCAATGAATGTGACACACATGGAACATAAAGTGCACGTGGATTTTTCTGGAGCAGCCTTGCTTGAACCCCTCTGTTCCTCCCCTTCATGTTGGCACCATTATCGTATGATTGACCTCTGCAATCATGAAATGGAATATTAAGCTCCTTAAGCCTGTTCAAAATCAAAGATGACAAACCAAGACCTGTTGTTTCGGAAGCCACAAGAAATCCTAAAAAGTGTTTATTGATTGTGTGCGCTTCTTCCATTATGACAGTCCTTATGATGACTGACATCTGCTCTTGGTGGCTTACGTCAGGGGTACAATCCAAAATGATTGAATAATATTTGGACTGTTTAATCTCAGTCACCATTGTGTCCAACATTTTCCCACTGATTGAAGCAATCAGTTCATTTTGGATCAGATTTCCAAGATAGCTGGAATGACTGAACTGGCCACTCTCCACACGCTCAATGTGCTGCTTCATGACAGGATCAAATTTAGCTAGAAGCTCCACCTCTTATATAGCATATTATGTTGCTAGTATAATGTGTTTGCTGAACCTCTCAATGGAAAATTTATCTCAGCCAAAGATTGCATTATAGAGATCGTTCGGGTTAGGATATCTCTCCAGCGCCTCTTCTCAGCCTCTAAAAGTGTCCTTTCAGCTTGGTCTATGGTCTTTCCGGTTTGTAGACGCTGTTCAAAATCTTTCCAGGTTGCCATGAGGGTTGTGTGCTCTTGACTACTTTCGTGACTTTTCAGAAGCATGCCTATGCTGCTCCAGTTTGATAGTCCCTCTGTCATTAATTTGTAGTCCTTCCTTGAAAATAACTTGCAGCAAAAGCAGTAAAGGGCATCGTTTTTTCTTGAGTAGATAAGCCAGGTCCGCTTTATCTTTTCCCCATTCACTAATGTTCTGTGGAAATAATGATGGTGAAAGCTCCTACCATCTTCTCTTGGAAAAGTGAATTTTTTATCAACCTGAAAAGGCCCTCTACCTACTAAATCGGTCCTAAAGGAATCGGGTAGAACTGATGGCCAATTAGCTGGATCTATTGGTGGACCAAAAGCTGGCTGCTCTGCTTGTAAGTCTGCAGGAGGAGCTGATTTACCTGTGGCATGTGGCTCAGGACGTGATGAGAAGGATGGACCTGCTTGTGGCTCAGGAGGTGATGAGGAGGATGGACCTGCATGTGGCTCAGGACGTGATGAGGAGGATGGACCTGCATGTGGCTCAGGAGGTGATGAGGAGGATGGACCTGCATGTGGCTCAGGAGGTGATGAGGAGGATGAGGAGGATGGACCTGCATGTGGCTCAGGAGGTGATGAGGAGGATGGACCTGCATGTGGCTCAGGAGGTGATGAGGAGGATGGACCTGCATGTGGCTCAGGACATGATGAGGAGGATGGACCTGCAGCATATGGCTCTACTTGCACAAAGTACTTGAGAATTATCCCTGCAAAGACAAAACTTTGTTGTTGTTTATTTTTAAACAGTCATCATACAAACATTAATCATAAACATATCACAATGTAAACTTATACAACAGTAATTAGTGACTGAAAAGGCTTTGGCAAAAATCTTATATATGAATATCCTATAAATCGAAAACAAAACAAATACATTATTCACATTTGTATCCCCCAAAAAAGCAATACAAACAATTTCTTGAAAACCAAAAAAAAGTACATTGGCTTTGTTCTATAATTTAACCCCAAGAAAAGATAAATATTATATTGATTTCTTTATTAGCTTTTTGAAAAATAAACGTACAGATACCTCTTGAATCCTATTAACTTTCCATTACATTACATTTAGCTGACGCTTTTATCCAAAGCGACTTACAATAAGTGCATTCGACCAAGAAGATACAAACTTGAAGAAAACAGAATCATATAAGTAGCCTACATCAGGCTTCATAGAGCTAAAACATTTCAAGTGCTACTCAACTGGCTTTAGATAAGCCAGTCCTTTATTAGTATAAGTGCTTTGTTAGCAATTGTATTGCTCGAAGTGGAGTCGAAAGAGATGAGTTTTCCTCTCTTGAAAAAAAGACTGTTAGTGATTTTGACTTAGCCTGCTATACTCCAACACAGCAGGTGTCACTTCA
The DNA here is from genome assembly GCF_949606895.1 of Notothenia rossii. Lineage (NCBI taxonomy): Eukaryota > Metazoa > Chordata > Actinopteri > Perciformes > Nototheniidae > Notothenia > Notothenia rossii. The sequence continues at coordinate 55,189,523 of NC_136901.1, read as the reverse complement.
GTCATTCACTCCCATAGCACATTCCATTTTGCATGATAATTTTATTTTAGCCTTTTCGTAAAGCAAACAATGTATTAAAGTGGGTTTATTCGCCTACAAAGTAGGCCTACAAACAGTCCTAGCCAACTAGCTCTTATCAATTAAGCTAAGGCTAACAGAGATAGCGGAGCTAGCTGAGGCTAGCGGAGCTAGCATGACTTGCTCAAAAGTAGCAAACTTGCTCAAACATTGGCTAACATTATAGCTACTCCCTCCACCCCACAAGTGAATTTACACCATGAACATGCCTTACCCTTATTCTCATCATGTGAGCGTTTTTCTTCTTCAGCTTTCTTCTTTTTCTGAACCAGAGGGATATGTCCGCTTTGAAGCCATGATTATCCCATTACGCTCGCTACTCTACTGACGTGCCGCGGCTGAATCTGAACTTTCAGCTCGGGGGCCCCCTAGTGGCCGCCGGGGCCCTATGCAACCGCATAGTCCGCATATAGGAAGAAACGGCCCTGTGTGAAACTACTGGTCTGGTATTGTGAAGGAACTGTGTTTTATTGTTGGTGTTCCAATATAGTTAAACCCCATGTGCCTCGTACTTAGTTTTCCAGATGGTCATACCACAAATATCCAACACAAGAGGCTAAAAATGTATTGACTTTTCAATCAATCAATGTTTATTTATATATAGCCCAATATCACAAATGTATTGACTTTTGCTGCTAGAATTCTTTTTCTATTGTTTTGGATCATGGATGTATCTCAAACAAAGGCATCGTGGCATCATCTTGTAATGGAGTGTAACCCTAACAAATACATCTCATGTATGCTTCACTCTTAACCCTCCTGTTGTCTTCGGGTCAAATCTGACCGTTGATCCAGGTCAGGGGGTAAATTGAACCACTGTTCAAACCTGGGCACACCTGTTCAAACCTGGGCATACCTACAACAAATCTTAAAGGTAACTATAAACAATAAATAACAAACCAAATACAAGCTTAGTTTTTCAAATATTTTTAATATAAATTTCGATTGAATTGATTGATTTTTTTTAACATGTTAAAAGGAAAAGTATTCATACAAATGGTGATACAATTGTATACATCTTACCAATCAAACACAGGGTAAATTCAACTTTACAGATGTAGCACCTCATTTCAGACTCCAGCTTACAGCTTCCTGCCTACGACCTGCCAAAGACCAGTATAGAGGAATGTTAAGCCCTATTTTCCAAGAGGGCGTTGCCAGATTTTCAATTTCAGGTTTTAACCAGGAGATGGCACTTCATTCACAAATACAGAAAGACAAGTTTCATGGACTTTCGGTTGTGTTTTGAAGAGCATTTGAACACATCAATATTTTCGATCAACTAAAGTATATCTAATCTTGTAATTCAATAATATATAGTCTTTATATATTAAATAATCATAATTATAATGTAAATGTTTACATCACACTTCTTTATTTGTTATGCTCATACTTTTACCTTTACAATCGTTTGCTTTAATATGCAGTATATTTTTTGTATATTTTTGTGTTTGCTTCCTCCTGCTCCCTTTCGAACACATACCGTATGATTTATTATTATTATTAATATGAAGATATTATTTAGATAAGATAAGATGTTACTTTATTGATTGAACATTTTAGTTTAGAATGTGCTGTCCCACTGTAATTCAGAAGGCTCACAGGTCACATTGATTTGTATAGAGGGAGCTCTGTGGCTGAATGGCCAGCGATTAGGTGTGGCACATTTATCATAGGTGATCAGAGCTAACTGCCTGCCGTCAGATTTCATTTAAAAAACAGATCTGATTTTAAGACTATTTCTGCGCTCATAAAGAATGATAAGAATAAGAATAATGCGTATTGAACTGGTTTCATTAATTAGTGAGTTTATTTAACACTAGAACCGCCAATCGGGTTAATTTGTGTGATGTGTGTCATGTAACTTTTTTTCAATAAAATATTAAAGTCTCCCAGTCCGTGACTTTTCCTGAAAGTGTGTTATGTAGCACCCTATGTTGTTCAAAATTGTATTCTAATAGCGGGATTTTGACGGTTTTTGGTAGGCCCATACAAAAACCTCTGGCGGTTCTAGTGTTAAGGTAATTAGGTACAGTAGAAGCCCTTTTTAATCAGTAACGAATTTAGCAGTTGAACATAAAAGTCAAATAACTGAGGGTCACTTGCAATGACAGTGTTGTGTCTAATTGTAAGCTTGTCACTCAGAGTAACCTACAGTTAATTTAGCTGCTGGATAAGAAAGATCAGGGGGGAGGGGGGGAGAGAGATGTGGTTGATGTGCCATTAGTGAAAACACAGCTGAGAGCTGCCGTTTCATTCAGACTTTTAAAAAAACGGTAACAACGGACTATTTTTCTTAGCGGATGCATGTCAATTTAAAATTTAAATACGCGTTGGGATCCTGATCTGCCGATGAGGCTCCATTAAAATATAAATATTTTTTTTTAAAATACGTTTTAATTAAGTTGAATACAGTATATTCATATTTGTCAATGATTTCATGTCAATTGTGTGTGTGCGTGTGCGTGTGCGTGTGCGTGCGTGCGTGCGTGCGTGCGTGCGTGTGTGTGTGTGTGTGTGTGTGTGTGTGTGTGTGTGTGTGTGTGTGTGTGTGTGTGTGTGTGTGTGTGTGTGGTTGAAACACTTTCATGAAGTGAAGGAGGTTTTCCTTCTATAAAACAGCTGTGGGCAGCAGTGAGTGTCAAGGACATGAATTCATAGATCAAGGCAGACTGGTGCACACACTCTCCTGTCCTGCCAACACTGGCAGGACAGTGGGCGACACGCCCGTTCTAAGCCGTGTCCCTCACTCCTCACATCCCAAGCTGCATCTCCAAAAAGTGTATTATGTTGTTACATCGTTTCAGATGTTATGTTTCAGTTGTGCTCTGTCTATATTAAAAAGCCTCAGTCACCTTAATTCATGTAATAAAAACATCTCAGGTCAGTAACACTCAAAGCTAAATGTGCAATACCATGTTCAGCTATGTTACTATTTATAATGTTATTGTTGTTACATCAGAAGATGTACATATTGGAATGATTTCTTAACTTACAGTAGGCTATTTTTTACACTGTGTATTGGAAGGATTTATAAAATTACTATGAATATTGTCATTGTTGAAGGCTTTTAGAGAAGGGTGCATTATAAACCTGAATTATATAACAGTTTATACCTAAAAAGATAAAAGCCACAATAAATAAATCACAATTATTCTAGTTCTTTTGACCTCCCGTATTGCTTTCAACCCACCAGCTTTTATGGTGTTGTTACGTCACTAACTGTAAGCTTGTCACATACAGTCTATGGTCACTCAGAGTAACCTACAGTTAATTTAGCTGCTGGAGAAGAAAGATCAGGGGGGAGGGGGGGAGAGAGCTGTGGTTGATGGGCCATTAGTTGTGTAAATACACAGCTGAGAACTGCCGTTTCATTCAGACTTTTTAAAAAACTGTAACAACGGACTATTTTTCTTAGCGGATGCATGTCAATTTAAATCAATACATAAAACTATTTTTCAAATCAATAAAAACTTTTTTTAAATCCATAAAAGTATTTCAATTAATATTGGGATTCATTTCGTTACTTTGTTGAGAATGTGGCCATGGAATAAGCGGGATGATTTGCAGCGACTTGTTCCTTATGGGGAAAATAACACCCGTCAAGCAGATCAAGATCCCTCCGGCTCCATTAAAATATAAATATGTTTAGTGAATTACTGAGTTTAGGCACGTTAATAACGTTTTAATGAAGTTGAATACAGTATATTCACATGTGTCATTGATTTCATGTCAATTCGGCGAACATAAACATAAATGATCGTGGTGAAGATGATGATTAAATTAGGATTAAAAATCGAGAGCCGGGCTGCATTTCCTCCCGTTCGTTTTTTTTCGACTAAACAACATTATTTTGTTAAATAAGAACATGGTGATGTTTTGAAAATGATTACATGTCTCTTATTTAGCACAGAGTATGATATCCGTGACATATGGATCTTAACAAAGTTCCGCTGTACATCCAGCGTACTGTATCTAACTTTATTTCACATGAGCTCCAGTGTGGAACCCCACTGCACCCCCTGGTGGATCAATGATCCATTGCAGCTGGCTTCATTATAATTACATTTATCTATCACAGGGGCGGTCTCAAGTCAAGCTGGAGGTTTTCCCTTGAGCGAGGGCAGATCACGTACCAATCACGGCCCTCGCGTTTCAAACTGTCTGAAATGAAGTGCTACATCTGTAAATGTATGCCTACAATGAGCTCTTATTATCAACTTGGCCTACTTTCATTAATTTCTCCATTGAAAAACTGGCTCAACTTACCCCAAGGCCCATGGTTCACTTTACCCCATAGCCACCATTTTAGAAAAAATAGCGTCATCTTTAGCTTAATGATTCACATGGTTTAATACGCTGCCAACACATCAACATATACAATATATGTGTTTAAACCTGGATACAATTTGTTTGACACGACAGCCGATATAGCTGACATCTAGAAAATGTACTTTGACAAGCAAAAAAAATTTTTTTGTAGAATGTTTACTTACCAGACCACAATGAGCATCTCTCTTTCACAGGCAATGAGAAATGGGTGGAGCTTGCATAATTTCTGGTCACTTGATTACAACTATAAGGCGTTGCCTGGTAACAGGGGGTGGTTCAACTTACCCACTGGCTCAACTTACCCCCTTCTCCCCTACTTTGTTACCAACTGCCTGGTGCGTCAGGTCATCTATGGCTACCAGACATTGGATTTTGATGAGCACCGTTAGGAGCAACCATACTTTAAGCATACAAAGAGTAAGACTTCAAACTAAAAACAGAACCATTGTTCGCATACACACATATGAAGTGTTTGATGAGCAGAGTTTGGTGTAACGCGTTACTGTAATAATATTACTTGTGTCGGTAACGGAGTAGTGTAGGTAACGCGTTACTTTTATAATTCAGTAATCACACTACAGTTACTAACATTGCCCCGACACGCGTTACTTCGTTACTTTTATAAAATAATCACACTCACTAACAGACAAGAGGGGTTTCCGCCGCAGGTTTGTATACATGTAGGCCTACGTAATCTGCGTGATTTGCGCGTCCACATCTCCACGTGCAGTGCTGCATAAACATGGCTGAGTCTTTTCATCTTTAAACTTCCTCAACGGGGCCGCTCGCTCTCTTTTCTTGATTGCCCTTTCACGGGTGAACAGTTCAATGTCCCGCTTCATTGTAGGAATTCTGCCATGTTTCTACCACTTTAGTTTGACCATCTCTGTTACTAAGTTATGGAAAACTAAATAAATAAGTAATTAGATACCTTACCGTTACTGCGCTCATAAAGAATGATAAGAATAAGAATAATCCGTCTTGAACTGGTTTCATTAATTAGTGTCTTTACGTTTCACAGACTGTTAGCTTGTTGTGGTAGGCTGGTAGCCTATTTTATTAAAGAGCATATCAAAGGAAAGACTTGTGTTATGTTTTCCTTAATGCAATAGTAATTGGGGGTGCAAGTGGAGTCTTGCAGAGGCAAAACTGTGGCGCGCTTACACTGTAGGTGCGCCGCAGTCTGCGTGATCTGCCTGTAGGGAGGGGCCCTGCAAGTAAAGTAACGAGTAACTTTATGTAGACAGTAACGAAGTAGTGTAATATATTACTTTTTTTTAAAAAGTAATATGTAATATATTCCTTTTTTTGTTACTAACGACCCCATCTCTGTTGATGAGTTATAATTAGCTATTTTCACAGCTGCATTCATATGTCCACTGAGAAAGAGTTTTTCATTGCCATAGCTACACTGTAGCTACTGTGCAAATGACAATAAAGCCTTGGAACTTGAAACTTGAATAGAAAACAAAAATATCATATAGGCAACTAATATAGGCAAACTTATATTCATGTGTTCATAATTGTACTGCAGAATATTACTGTGTGGTAGGACATGTAGACCAGGATTTCGAATATACATTTTATAAATCCAGTTGCTGATCTGAACTCTCTGACCACAGGATAAGCCTTTGGATTAGGATGTACAACAATTTGGCTGAGCAGACAATGCCTCCTCTATCAGGACTACTATCCAGTAACAAGTTTAATCCAAGTATTTGGAAATAGCTGTGTCATTGTAAGCAGCTGGCTTTGCAGCATAACTCCCCTTTTGATATTTGGGGTATTTAAATGTTTCATCCCTCAGGATACAGTGCGGTTGCTCTGAGGGATTTGCTCTTTTTTATTTTAGACATCCAATGTCTGTACATTTTTAGTTTATGGTTTATTGAAGCCTTCTCATACTTATACATGGTCCGATACTCAAACACATCTGAAGTCAGGACTTGTTTACTTCTCTTAGAATAATTACTAGAACCAGGGCAGCTCTGTCCGTTTAAGTTTCTAAGATTTGCATACGGACTGATCTAAAGCTCACTAATTAAATTGTTGAATAAGAGTTAAAAAAAAACTTGTGCCAACAATTCATGGTTTTCTAGGGAGTAGTGGGTGTAGAGAGGGAGTGCTGACCATTCTTACCAAATGAGAACTAGATAGATGTTTCCCTACGCTTCCAGTCTTTGCTGTGTAAGAGAAACATATGCTTAGTTTAGTGCTGTATTGGAGTGGCTTTAAATGATAATAATGTATCATATAGTCAAAGCTCTGACAAAGCCAGAGCTCTCATCATCCTTTACAAAAGGTGATCTGTCAATGCTGTTTCTGCTGTCCATAATTGGCCAAATATCCCTTTTTTGCAGTATTATTGAATAGACTTAAGAGCTTTACCAACTGTCTTCTTCTTACTGACAACCAACAAAAAAGGACATTTCCAAAGGGTCACTTTGATTTTGTTATTTTGTCTTAAATTACCATTATGAAGACAATGTTGTTTGGCTGTAAAATAATGACACCTTTAGCTTTTAGCTTGGCTCTATAAAAACCTTACTACACAATGCAAATCAGCATGTGGCTTCTATTAACCCCTCTGTTGTGTTCGATTTCTCACTTTCATCAATCATAACTATTGTGTTCTGGATTTGATCTCCTCAAGGCCTTATGATATCCTCCACAGTAGGCATTTGAATTTTGAGTGGTTGAGTCAACTTTGTAACACCTATCCTGTTCTTGGTCGAAAATGACTGCCATAGAATGAGTAACCCTAGATTATGTTCATCCATCAGATAGTACACACCCAGATCTACAACCATGTTAGTTTTGGAATACATGTTCAGTGTCTATTCTTTGTATATTCACTGTGGTTATTCAAGTAAACCATTGTTTACAGCTTAAGAGGCTGTTAAATACAATCTGGTGATGATTGGTGGTTTTTGTGTTAATGTAAGAGCAGTTCAAATGTGACTGAGAATACCAAAGTAAGGGTTAATATTACCAGATAATCAACTCTGCCACTATCACAGAACTGATATCAAGGTTTCTAGTTATTTCAGGTGCTTGCTTTGGAAAGCCTTCAAGCTAGTCATGTTGTATGATAATATGAAAATATATGATCAATGTCTCCCTTTAGCAGTTGGCTTTGAAACAAGGGTTTCTTATGTTGTTGGTAGCTCTGCGGAAAACTGAAACAAATCCGGTGGTCCTCGCAACTTGAAAACCATTGGGGGTCAATGTTGGTAAGTTATTTGTATTCAATCAATTGTATTATTCAGCACTGTGACATTTAATAAACGAGTCACTCAAAATGAATGCAGTCGTGTTCCTGTATTTTATGCTAACACAATCCACACGGTTGTGAAGGGACTCCTGTCCTCCTGGCCTGTTTAGACAAAGAGGTGAGAGAGAGAGGCAGAGGGAGAGTCGCCCAATCATTGCCACAGTGGTGTGTGTGTGTGTGTGTGTGTGTGTGTGTGTGTGTGTGTGTGTGTGTGTGTGTGTGTGTGTGTGTGTGTGTGTGTGTGTGTGTGTGTGTGTGTGTGTGTGTGTGTGTGTGTGTGTGTGTGTGTGTGTGTGTGTGTGTGTGTGTGTGGGTGGGTGGGTGTGTGTGTGGGTGGGTGGGTGTGTGGGTGTGTGTGTGTGTGTAAAGCAGATTGATGTAAGCGAGGGTTTCTGTCCATCACTCATGTTGCCCGCTCTCTTCCGTGGGGTATTACTCTCTCACACACACTGTGAACCTCAGCACTTTTCCTATTGGCCAGCCCCCCAGACTATATATCAACTGGCTATGGAAGTATCCCCAAGACCCCACAAGTTACAGAGCTGACACACACACACACACACACACACACACACACACACACACACACACACACACACACACACACACACACACACACACACACACACACACACACACACACACACACACACACACACACACACACACACACACACACACACACAATCAATGGTTACAATTAATCACTCTAGCTATGAAACAATCCCATAGACCCTACAAGTTACAGCTGAAGATATAGCTGACTGTAACACACACACACACACACACACACACACACACACACACACACACACACACACACACACACACACACACACACACACACACACACACACACACACCACACACACACACACACACACACACACACACACACACACACACACACACACACACACACACACACACACACACACACACACACACACCATCATAAGCTGCTATACATCAACCAAGCTAGCACCGCCCCTGAATTACATAACTACCACCACCAAAGATATACTGTGGTTAGTGTATGGGTGCGTTTGTGCGCGTTTGTGCGCACAATAGGAGCCCACAATATACTCGCTACTGATGAATGTACGTGACTCCTGCTTGGGTTCCTAAAACATATGTCCCCATACAACGAAAGTACATTGTCAATTAAAATCTCCTGGATTAGTTTTAGACGTATCAAAATTACATTTCTCATCTAAGTGTGTCGGGAGAAAGTGGAGGAAGAATAGGATATTGAGTCCATGTGAACACAAAAGTCAAAGTTATTGATTATTAAAGTAACCTGTGTTGTCAGTATCCAGATATGAGTTTGCTTAAATATATGTGTGTTTAATTACTTTGTATCAAATAATAGCGATCTGTGTGGCCAGAAGCTGGAGTTGTGAGGGGTGAAGCCTTTTTGTTTGGAGTGGGATGTGAGCGAGGGGACATCCTTATTTGGACAATAGCTCAAATCTCTGGAATGCTTGCATGGTAAAAAAGAGTGTGCGTTACACATGCTTAGGGCAGATGTGTGTGTGTTTTCATTGCAGTAAATATATGTGCTGTGTGATTACTGTTCAACTATACCTGTGTTTTATTATTTTATGTTGTGAGTACTAAATTGCTACAACATTGTGCAGTAGTTGGCTTAAACATGTTTAATTATTCTGTATGAAGTAGGAGCAGTTTTGCATGAGAGGAGACTAGAGATGTGGGAGATGAGACATCCTTATTAGGACATAGACATGTAGAGGCTACATATCTAAGATGTGTGTGCGTTAAATATGTTTAAGGGGAAGGTGTGTGCGTTCTGTCAAAGAGTCCTATGTATGTACAATTCTACCACTCCAAAACATTGCTGTAGGACTGATTGAGAGCCGAGGTAATGTTTTCCTCGTTACTATTGATTGTTGTACAACAAAATAATCATTGATCAACTATATATCGGTTATGTGCAACATATAGTGAAACATCCCTATAAGGACACAGGCACGTGTGTGTGTGTGTGTGTGTGTGTGTGTGTGTGTGTGTGTGTGTGTGTGTGTGTGTGTGTGTGTGTGTGTGTGTGTGTGTGTGTGTGTGTGTGTGTGTGTGTGTGTGGGGGTGTGTGTGTGTGTGTGTGTGTGTGTGTGTGTGTGTGTGTGATCCCAGCTATACATTGGTCATCTGTTAACATCTCCTTGTAAAGAGATGGGGCGAAATAGATGGAATCAACGACTGCTGACTCATTGTCTGGGGTCCCGCCCAGAAGTGAAACCGGCCAATGGAGAACTGCCAACTCACTGGCTAGCTCGCCCAGAAGTAAAATCGCCAATAACAAATAACTAGGGAGGAGCATCCGATACAACTCCTCCCGACCTGTGTATAAAGGTTGTGATATGTTGATGCTTGGCGCCCCTTCTGACTGACCATCTCCGATATTGGTATCGCACGGTAGTAGAATTGAGCCCAGAGTACTCTGTATACAGTATCAGGGATAACCAACTACATTTGTCCAAGGGCCAACATTTATCCAATAGACACTATCGCGGGCCAGCAATTTTTATATACCCCAGAATTTTGAAGTTGTTGACCGGGGAGGGATTGTAAATGTAATCAGTTACTGAATACTGAATACATGCTCTGAAAGTAATCAGAATACAGTTACAGTTACGTGTCTTAAAAAAGTAAGGTATTCAGATTACTTTTAGAATGCTTTTGGCATACTTTCTTTTTCCATAACAGATGGGTATGTTTTGGTGAACAGGAGACACTTATTTTACTGTTTTAATGGCTTATCAAGAACTCAAACACAACATCTTGGTGTCATTCTGGACAGCTCCCTCTCACCTGCACCCCACATAAAAAACATCACCCGCACTGCATTCTTTGTACTGTCTTAAACCCTTTTCTTGGAATATGTTATGAATTGTAAGTTGTCCTTGGGTGCTTTGAAAGGCGCCCATAAATAGAATGAATTATCATTATTATTTATTATCTGAAACGATGTAATAACTTTTAAAACGTTTTCCAGTCACTTGCCCCATGCATTCAGCAGCAGCAGGCCATTCATTTTGATTTGATCCCGTTATGAAATATCATCATTTCGACAATAAATAAATGCTACATAAAAGTTATCTTGCACATTTTATCAAACCATCTCCGTTTCTAACTTTCAATATATTTTAAAAGAGATCTCTCTCTCTCTCTCATATGCGTGCAGGGGCGGGGCCTGACAGACACACTGCATCTGTCTCTCGCTCACAGACATGCTGCAGCGCTGTGCAATGTGCACACAGTTCTGCCGGTAATGAATATTAAGCTCCAGCCTCTCTGTTGGACTCTGTCGCAGCGGGGCTGCTGCTGTGGTGCCGAGCGCACAAAGCAGACTCTTCACAACGAAGGATCACTTCTTCTTCAAGGCAGGGAAGGTTTCGCAGTACGCAGTCTACTGTCCCGTAGCTGCTGCCTCTCTGTTGGACTCCGGTACTGCACCTTACTCACGAGACGTTGTAAAAAATGGGTGGGGGGCGAAAGCACTAACCACTCCGCAAACGCCACATTCACCCCCGTCGTGCGGGCTGGATGAGAATGTCTGGCGGGCCGGATGTGGCCCGCGGGCCACCAGTTGGTGGTCACTGCTGTATATTGTATTGTTATCTTTTATCATTAAGACAGATTATTGTTTGAACTTGTATCTTGGTGTTTCTTAATCCCTTCTTTTATGATTTTAACCAGCTCACTAAAACGACACGCGGAGCCGAGGTGGGTGTTAGAACCCTCTGACTCCAACAAAGTAGATTTTTAATTCACGTCCTAAACTTAAATTACAATTGATGACTGTGATGTGTTGGATGAAGTCGAGGAGGCACTCTTAAATGAAATATGACGTTTAAAAAAAGCGGGCCGAGCCGGCCGTCTGTGATTCTCCAGAACACCCAGATGGCCAGTCCGCCCCTGCTGCACCGTATTATTCTTTGTTCCACGTCGAACTCCTTAAACCCAAAGTATTTCCAAACAGCGGAATTCGTTTTACCTTTCTTGGTCACGAGTTGCTCTTGTTCTATTGTAACTATTGTCACTCACAACCTGGCCGAGGGGTTTTTAGCAGTGGCGGCCGTGCATTTCACACCTAGGCCTTCAGTGATGTCCTACACAGTCCTACCTGAATTATTCCACCTCTTAAAGACCCAGTGAAGTGCATGTTTTTGCACCAAAATGAAATGGCAGTTTCATTCCTTACATATCATTGTGCCTGTTCATGGCTAAAATAATTTTTAATAATTCATAATCAATGAATTAATGAATTATTAATTTTGCCATCTGAGCCTAACGGAAGTTGCAGACGATAGTGGCTGTGACGTCACAAGATGTACCCAGTTGCGATTGTAAACATGGCGGAGACTTTGGAAAGTGATACTAGTGTGAGAGAAATGATTGATTTGGACAGCTTTTCGGACAGGATAGATGAGGAAAGTGATCAATTTGGTGCACTTTGAGGGCAACATTAAGAGATTTATGGATACAGCTCTCAACACTCATATGAAACATATATTTCAATAATCAAAAAACATTGGAAGGATTTCTTAACCTATTTTATACAACTAATATTACATAGATGGAAATATTTGTTTACATAGATGACCAAACCCACTGAGATAACTTAGGCTACAGTTTACCTCCCTGAGCTGACGTTATCTCTCTCAGTCCCACAGGAGAGCACTCTCCGTCTCCTTATTGTTGAAACAGCTAATCTCCGTTAGCTCCGAGCTAGCACCAGATGCTAATGACAACCCTGTAACTCTCTCAGTCTCTCTTTCTCTCTCTCTCGAATCGACCAGTGGCCTTTATTTATCATGATCAATCAAAGAATCTACGAAACAATGACACCAGCCAGGCTCACCTTCATCTTTTGGGAACAGAAACATCGCCACTTCGGCAGACTTTACATTACTACAGCCAGCGGCAATGCATCGTTTCCCCTGTGTTTTTCATCCCTATTTCTTCACTGTCGCCTCCATTGTCAGGTTTTCTCGATTGGCAATCACTTCCAGTCGACTCAGACACACTTTCCAGGAAAATACTAGCTCAATAACGTTGAGAAATTCGACTTTGAAAAAGAGAAAAAATTAACGGTGGTGAATGTAAACAGTGCGGCGGCGTCCATCTCGTGAAGTCACGCAGTAGATCGCAAGCCACGCCCACGAAGGCGAAGGTCGCCTGCAGATTTCCCCGGCAAATTCAAAACTCGTCAAATTTGTTGCTATTCCAACATCTTTTGATATGGGTTCCAATCGACAATTTTGGTCATTACTATACGTATTAGCATAACAGATCATGCACAGGTGCACACTTCACAGGGTCTTTAATACCATCATTATGACGCCATGGCTCTAGAAACTATACATTTAGACAGAAACGCAGTATAACCGGGCGTTGCATCACCTTAACATAGTCAAGTACAACAGAGTTATATTAATATTTCTGAAGCATTTATAATCAATATATCCGCATTTACAATTAACAGTGTTAAACTACCAGCTTTAAGATCGCTTGGATACTGTCAAAACTTACAAATAAAAGGGGCTTTTAAGGCATTAGTCCACAAAGTTTTATTAAGTCCACCAAACCAAGTTTGTTCACTAAACAGCGCATTGTCGCACCCAAAGCAGTTTCATTTAAGAAACGTGACGATAAAGACACAAACTATTCACTGAAAATAAAAGAAAACAAACAAATAATTTGCATTTGTTCATGAGGATATATTTGCGACAGTGGTGAAAGTGTATTCCTAGCCCTGAATGTCCACTTTGATAAAGGTTAAACCAAAACAATTCAACAAGTCTCACTTTTACTGCACAGCTGAGCCAGTGCGCCACACACATCTCTATATCTCTTGCAGAAGCATCAAACATTTATTTTTTATATATTTGTCATTTTAATTACATATATATTAATTAGTTAATATTGATTTAATATTAACGACATAAAATGACAAAAATATATAAAAATAAAATTAAAAATAAAATGCTTTGTACTCACCAAAACAACTGATTATTTGAACACAAAATCCATCCTCCTTTCTTTCCTCAAGAAGACTTCAATGACTCTGTTGTAGAGTTTATCTGTGCGTTTCAGTTCCACCAATAAGTCATTTTCTATAGACATGAAGGCTAATGATGAAAGCCGAGTCTGTCCAGTAGAATTTCTGGCATAAGTTTTAATTCGCTTTAAGGCCGAGAATGACCGCTCGACAGAAGCAGTGGACACAGGGATAGTCACTGCCACACATGCCAATGTGTAAAGCTGCCCAATGCTCTCACTCAGATTTTTCTGCTTAAGGAAATCAAGGAGATCAGTGGGACTTTTCCCTTCAAAATCAGTCATGGCATACATTACAGTCAGTTCTGTTTTTAGCCGGGACAGATCGAACAGTGTTCCGTGACTCTGTGTTAATTTGGCTAAGGCTGTATGCGGGAATTTGTTCCGGTAGGTCTGAAAGTGATGGGGGTCCAGGAGGGAGAGAAACATAAATCTTTCGTGGTCTTGAAACCTACTCCGTATCTGGCAAAGAATGTTGTCCAGAATATTGCTGTGGAGTTGTTGGTAGTATGCGCGAAGGTCTCCTTGTGCGCTCGGACCACTTGAGATGCGCGCTGTGTCCTCGTAGATCTGACGAAACTGGCACCTCTCTCGCTCAATTGTGTCACAAAACTCGTTCACCCTTGTCAGACAGAATTGTACATCCAATGTTTGTTTCTGTAGTATTCCAAAGAGCACATCTGAATGCTTAAAAATCCCATTGAATGTTTCAAGCAAAAAACAAAACTCAAAATCATCCAGACGTGCATTAAATCTAGCAGCGCTAAGCATAATATCCCCATCATACTCCTCATGATGTTCCAGTATGTGGTCAAACACCTCCTTTAGGGACACTCTCTTCTCAATGACTGCATTGACCAATCTCGATGTATATTGCCACCGCGTTGGTGCAACATTAGGAAGACGACGCTTGCAAATGTCATCCAGCAGTTGCGTGCGCTTAGGGGATCTGGAGAAAAATGCTGCAAGACCATTGAGGCTGGCAAAAAAGACCTTGCATTCTTTAAGCTTTGAGGCCCCTTGAGTCAGTACTAAATGTAGTCGATGTGCATAGCAGTGAATGAATAAGGCCATTGGTGCCCTCTCCTTAACTTTAGCCTGCACCCCATTTAGTCCAGATGCCATGACCAGTGTTTCCCACAGATCTGAAATATACTTGGGGGGGAAGGTGCCAGGGGGGGGGCTGCGAGCGGAGCGCGGTGCGGGCGGACCGCGGGGCGGGCTTTGTGATGTGCAACACATGTGACAAACAACAAGTTTTAACAACATGTTTATTCATTAACTTTACATTACTGTATGGCAATATTCATTTTGTACAAAGATGGCACTGTTTGTCAGAGCACTTAATCCGTCTGGGTTTGTTGAAGAACAGCTCCAACGCCTGTGTGTATGGGAACGCCTCTGGTGCTGGTCCACTGACTGCTATCCGCATACATGCAGCCAGGTGCTCCCCTTTCAGTCGGTTTCTCATGTCAGTTTTCATCTGTAAAACAGACAGTTTGTTTTAAATGAACTATACAGAATGAAAAAATCCCTCTCGCAGTTTACACTGGAGACAGGGATGACCAACCCCACTGAAGAGAGAAGGCTGAGGTTTGGGTATATTTCTGCCCATTCGTCCTTCTCACTGGCCAGGAGCTGCATGATCTCAGCTTGTGTCTTGTCCTTCAGAGATTAGCCAAGGCAGGGCAAATGAGTATACAGTATAATTGAAACATTTACAGATGTCAAAACAAGCAATTCTAACCGTCAAGTTCATATTAATTTAAGTATTTACCAACCTTAAATGTTCCTTCAAGAACATGCTGCTTGTAGGAGGTCCACTCTTGGATAACTGTGGCATCCTGCCCTGGGATGAATTTGTTGGCAAGGGTCTGCAACATTGAAATGTTGGTTACATCATTTGAGGTAACTGCCTTTGGACCCAGGACACTGAAGGCCCCCAGCACTTCAATATGCTGGAACCTGCTCTCGATGTTGCTCTCCAGGCTGCAGATGTAAGGTTTGAGGACCTGGAATGATATTATACATTTTTCAGTTCAAGGAAAATAAATATTGGAATGTAAAAGTAAGAAGGGATGTATTTACATCTCTGACAAATCTGGCCCACATATCTTCCCGGGGGCGCTCCAGAATTCCGTGTCCCCTCCTGATCCTCTCCTCCTCTCCGGCAATGCTAAACGCCCCAAGTCCACCTGGGTTGTCCAAGTCTTGGTGTAGGCGAGCAAGGAACGTTCCGGGGAGTGGGGTCTCGCCTGCCTCCAGAATTCTCCTCAGAGTAACAAGTGTGACTGGCACCTAAATGTGGAAAAAGACAACAATATAATAGGATGGATAATGCAAATAACTGGGAGCATCAAATGCATTTCTTTGTAATCTACCTGCTCCTTTATGTGGAGAAAGTTCACATCAGCTCTCTGAAACACCTTGGACAGCATTGCAATGTGGGGCAGCACATCTGCCTGAAGGTAGAGGGCAGCCACAAAGCGGTATGTGGCACAGACATTATAGACCTTTGGCCACTGGGCACTTCCTTGTGCTCGCTTCTTCCGCCAGAGCAGCCAGCACAGCTGGAAGGTTCCTCTGGAGGTTTTGAACGGCTAGGTGCTGCGATAGCCACCTTGTATCTTTCACCTCCTAACAACAAGTAGAAACACTGGTAAGTAAAATATATGTAAATAATATGACACCACAATAGTATTATGAAAATAGGTGAAAACACACCTTGACTTTCAAGTCGTTCAGACCAAGAGTGGTAGCGGCAGCACTCAGTGTGGCTGACCTATTTGCACTATTTCAGAAGAATAGGTGCCGTTCCTGCAGGTGGTTCCTGAAGTTTGCCATATACCTGACAGCATTTGAGGCATCTTTGCATGCCAGTGCTAGTCTGTGAGCAGCACACGCTACAGAAACCAGCTTTCGAAAACTGTCTGTGAGCTGCTTTGCCACTCCATTCAGACGGCCTAAGTTTAAGAATTAAATGCAGTGTTGAGGGCGTCATTTTGTTTCCTTTAATAACAGCTGACAATACACATTTCACACAATCCATTAGATTTAACAATAAACTCCATACCCGTCATCACTGCTGCACCGTCTGTCCCGAGTCCGTAGAGCCTGTCTACCGGGAGATCCTTCTTCTGTAGTACACTCTTGATGGCAGCAACAACGCTGTCAGCTTTCGTGGTTGAAAACATAACCCTCTTTATCCAGGTGTCTAAAATAAAAATGTATAGGTTTTCACACATATTAATAAATATTAAGTTTAACTAGGCCTTTATTTAAATGCACATCATTCCTTTAAAAAATACCCCACCTAACATGTAAATCCAGCTGGCGGTTTACAGATACATCTGTGGTTTCATCAACCTCTAGGCTGATTGCTTGAGATGACCTTATCTCTTCCAAAATAGGCGACTCTACTATCTCTGCAAGGATCTCCAGCATTTCATCCACTATTCTGTGTGATTGATAATTGTTTCTTTGATCCACCTGAGAAAAAGAGATCATTTAACATTTAGCTGGTTAAAGTTCTTAGTTTCACAAGCATCATTTTGTACTAGGTTTACCTTCAGCTTTTCAAAGTAATCACAACCCAAAAGCTGAGCTAATCTTAAGAGCTTAGGGTAGTTGGTGTGGTGAGCAATCTCGTTCTTTACTAGCCAGTAAAGACATTTGAATCCACCTATGATGTCCTCATGCTCCATAATAACTGTGGGCTCAAAAGCCTGCATCACTGAGTAGCCTAGACCAAGGGCAAAGACATAATTCATTATATGAGCCAAACATGGTTGATAGGTTGCAGAAATTAGCTTTACATAAAAAAATGATATACCTGATGCAAGTGAGACCTGATGCTTAACACTATATTGATGAGGCTCTGAGGAGATGTGGCGCTCGATATAATCCTTGCGGAAAACAAGAATCCCAACTTCTATGAAAGCCCGTTTTAAGGGGCCTTTCTTTATTGGAGGCTTGTGTTGCCTGCAGATTCGGCAAAACATTCCTTTTTAAAAAGAAAAACGTGTTAATTCTTACAAAAAATAAGTTTTATTACAAATATGAACTTGCAAATGCCATTCATACCATGCTGGGTGAGGTAGAGCCAATTCTTGAACTGTGGCATTTTAAGCCAATCAGGGTTCCATCCTGAGTGGCGATGCTTGGAATCTGAAAATAATGCATTGGTATTACTGCATTTAAATGGTAGAGTTCTCCTTGCTATTATACTGTGTCTGTGTCTGTGTCTGTGGTGCTTGGAACTGTGCTGCTTGTTCACCTGCACCTGCTTGTACCACACTGGGACCTGCTGCTGCTTGTATCGCACTGGGACCTGCACCTGCTTCTACACTGAGACCTGCTGCTGCTTCTACCACACTGGGACCTGCTGCCTCTCCCTCAGTACTCTGACTAGTTGTGCCAGCATCTTCACTGACCACCGGCTAGAATTGAAAACAAGCTTGAATCTAGTTTGGTCTCTGCATTGCAACTCACTGTTGACTGAAATTGTATAATTTCAGGTCAAATGAACCGACATATATCATTATTGAGACTTATGCATTTATTATTGCCATTGCAAGCAAAATGCTAACATTGGCTAAGTTACCTGTGGTCTCTCCTCCTGTCCTCGTCTCTCCTCCTCATCCTCACGCCGTATTCTCTTAAAATATTTTTGAATACTCATATCTGAGGAGTAATGCAGGGGAAATTAACAGTCTAACCTTACCTAAAGTTAATCTGTGTCCTTCTAACTGGCATAGCCCGAAGAGAAAACGAATTATAATCTTTTTTATATTTAATTTAGCACACGTAACTTGCACGCAGCAAAGTAGGCCTTGTTACGTTAAATACACTCTTAGTTGCCACTAACTTCAAATAATTCGAATCTCCTACCAAAGTCAGAAAACAACAACACAATAAGGAGAAAATAGTTACTTTACCTTAGTGTCCGCGTCTTCTAAATTAACGTCGTCTTCTCCGTTTCTCGTTTCCCTCCACGCGATGGCAGCACGAACAGGAGGTGTCGAGCGAGGGATCATACACTAGTTAATCGATCGCAGAGCGAACAGGGGGGGATTATTGTCCCCTAGTTAATCAACCGCAGAGCGAACAGGCACAGGAGACGTAGAGCGAGGGCTCATTGTCCATTAGTTAATCACTCGCAGATGGCGTCGCTCGCGGACGGATACAAAAAATAAAAAAAGGTCCGAAATATACTTGGGCGGGCCTTAATATACCTGGGCGGCCCGCCCAAGTATTAACATTGTGTGGGAAACACTGATGACCGCTGCGCCATCATAACACTGTGCCACAACTTTATCCAGACGACATTCATATTCCTCCATGAAACGGAAAATAAGAGCGGCAATGTCATCAGCTCGCTTGCCGCTTGTAACATCTTCAAATCTGACAAACCGCTCCTTGACACCTGTGTCCGTCACATAACGCAGGACAAGTGCCAGCTGTGCTACATTACCCACGTCTGTCGTTTCGTCCACCATAACAGCGACAAAGGGTGCTTTTTTAATCTCCATTTTGATCTCTTCTCCCATCACTTCAGCAATAGCATAAATCAGGTCGTTTTGTATTTTGCCTGACGTCCCAGTAAACACTTTGTTTGTGGACAGGTGGTAATGCAAGTCTGTGTTGTTCTCAGCAAGCAAAGAAAGAAGCTCCACGTAGTTTCCTCTGTTTCTGGACTCGGCGCTTTCATCGTGTCCCCTAAATGAAAGTTCAAGCCACAATCAATCAGTCTTTTCAATATTTCCCTATTTTTGTTCACCCTTTCGTTGTGGAGCTCCGTTTCCCGGTGCACTTGTTCGTTGAGCTGTAGATCCACTCGGGTGTCCCCAAAGGTTTTCAAAAGCACCATTGCTTGTAAGTGCCCAGCCGTGCTTTGGTGTCTCGTTGCTGCCTTGGTTAGACAACTCAAGTTTGCAAATCCAGTGTGGCTCCAAACACCAAATCGATCAGTTGCAAATAGCAGGCATTCCCAGCAGTACAATTTGCAGTGCCTCTCGGAGGCTGTGAGCCAGGGGTACCGCTCGTAGTTAGTGATTTGAAAGTGGCGGACAAACCCTTTTCCCCGCTTTGATAGGCTCGCTAGCATCGGGGTTGGCAGTTCTCTTCTCACGATGTCTGACTTTTCTTGAAAAGTTTGTCTTGAAAATGGCGTTGTAATTATATCTGCGACCAAATCGATCTCTTCTCCTCCTTCAGCCATTGTGCGTTGAAAAAAAACAGCTTGGAGAAATCTACACAAATTAGCTCGTTCAAATTCAAGTTCAGTTTGCTAGCTCTACATAGCTCTGCCTCTCAATAGTGCGTATCCAATCAAAAGACGTGCACGTGCTAACGTCATCGTACGCCTGCTAGCTGGCCCTTTGTCGCCAACTCAAAATCTGATTGGTTAACGCCACAGTTTTGTTTCCGTTCACTTTAATCTACAGGCGACCGCACTGTTGATTCTGAAGGCCTAAGGGCAGATTTCTTGGACCCTGGCAACACATTATGGCTGAAATATGATTGGATAAAAGCTCTAACATAAAGGCCAGCCCTCCAAATCTCGTTCTGAGGCTGGAAGCAGCGCAACCAAGAGGAAAGCTATGAAATGAAGAGAATAGACTACAGGGAATAATTTAATACATATTTGTGGAAAAAATATATCAAAATTTAATTTATATTCTGATGATGTTTAGGCCAGCAGAGAAGGGCTTGCTGGCCCTGACGGCCCACCTCTGGTTTTTAGGGAGGGGCGAAAGCGCACGCAGCAAAATAATCATTTTATTTCGATTGCGTTGTTTTCATAATCGTTGCAAGCCAAAATCGTAATCGAGATTAAAATATGATTAATTGCACAGCCCTACAACACACGGTCCGAAGCAGAACCAAAGACACAGAGGGACAAACAGTTTGTTGGCAGAAAATGAAATTGCTGTGCTACACAATACTCAAATATGAGCTGTCCAACCAAGCTGCAAGTTGGAAAGCAGGAGACCAGAGGTGCTCATGCAATTTAACCAAAGAAGATGCACACAGGTCCACCTGGGATCACTGCTATAAAAAGAAAGACTTACTCAGACTGTGCACAAATCCCTCACTCCTATGTGGACTTCTACCAGTCTTTGCAAGTCAATCAGGCAGAGTAGGCTAGTATGTTGTTTCAAATCAATCTGAAACGTACATGATCTGCATGAAATATGCTGTTGTCGTATATAATTATATTGCTATATTTGACATTCCCAATGTTCTAAAGTCTTTTTTGATTTGCCAAACAGTTATTAGGCCAGGTTTAATGTAATTTATTGTTATTCAGTGAACTAATGTGATATTGATATTTTATATGATCACAATGGACTCTGTAGCCTATTTTCAATTGGTTATTCGGGGAAATGGCTAAACAATTAACTATTTGGCAAAATGGTTATTAATTTTTTTATTTTTTTTATAATTACATTCAATGAACTAATATGATACAAAGATATTTCTATATGGTATTGTTATTATAACAATTGATTACTGTTACTTTTTAACTCACGAATGTAAAGCCTTTTTCCTATTTTTATCAGATACGCCCTTGTTCTTAGTTTATATGAGATAAAATCTTAGTTCCAAAAAGGCGCATGTGACTTTCTTCCGAATAAAAAAAAGGGGAAATCCTATTGCTTTAAATCAAGGGAGCCCGTGCGATGCTGACTAGGTCGGCCTAAAGAAACATGACATTACTGCACCACTCTATAGGCTGAGAACATTAGGAAGTGAATAATAATAATAATAATAATAATTAGGGCCGGGACTTGATTAAAAAAATTAATCTAATTAATTAGAGGCTTTGTAATTAATTAATCGAAATTAATCGCATTTTTAATCACATATAAATATTTGACCTGAGAACAGTGAGAAGCAATTTTTTTCACATGGATTTTAGTATACCATTGAATAATGACTGAATAGATAAGCTTAAGCAACAAAACATTGTTTATTTTTTTCAAGGTGGTACTTAACCAAGACCTACAGAAAAGTGCAATTTTTGCCATAAAGTGTAGCAATAGCATATTTAGGAATATAGTACATTTCAGAGATTCAGGTGGCCTATAGGTAGGTAGACCTTCTGTAAACTATAATACTTTGTTTTTTAAGCAAAACACAATACTTTCAAGTACATTCAGAACATTGGAAACCCTGACTATTAGAAAACATCTCTCTGATGCTTCAGAGGCCATAACAGACTTTGTTGATTTACCAACAGTTGATTTAAGAATGGGTGTGGGTCCTTGTACTCCGAGTCGGGCTAACGTCCACGCTAGCTTCCACGCTAGCTGCTATATGTTTTGCATTGAGGTGATACTTGAGGCTTGATGTGCTGCGGTGATATGCAAAT
The DNA here is from genome assembly GCF_949606895.1 of Notothenia rossii. Classification (NCBI taxonomy): domain Eukaryota; kingdom Metazoa; phylum Chordata; class Actinopteri; order Perciformes; family Nototheniidae; genus Notothenia; species Notothenia rossii. Next base: position 55,167,381 of record NC_136901.1, on the reverse strand, counting down.
TCCTTTTTGCATAATTTGCAAACAACCGTGCTCTTATTGACGCTTCCATCCGTCCGTTTTTTAAAACAAAATGTCCCATCCACGGGGCCAACCAAAGCGGTCTCATCAGCTTCTTCGTTCACGTTTGACTATTGTTCACTATGGTTTGTTGTTGTCTGAAGTCATGAACGTTAGTTGGTGCTCCAGTATAATCAGTACCCCTGAAACTCATCCAGTGAGAAACGTTCCGTGGTGCAAAAATAAGTGCCATTAAAATGCGTATATTTTTTTAACACGTTCATTTTTGTGTAATTAATTAATCTTAATTAACGCGTTAAAGTCCTGGCCCTAATAATAATAATACTACATGACACTTATATAGCGCTTCTGTAAAAACTCAAAGATGCTTTGACAGAGAATAAATAAAAAAAACGAAGAAAAAGACATTGAATGCGGTGAGGGAGGAGGAGTCTCTGATGGGTTGGGGTAGTGAGTTCCAGAGGGTGGGTGCAGCAACGGAGAAGGCTCTGCCGCCCCAGGACTTGAGGTTGGTCCGGATGGGGGGGGGACAGGAGGTTGGCAGCAGCAGAGCGGAGGGAGCGAGTGTGTCTGTGGAGTAGGTCAGTCAGGTAGGATGGGGCCAGGTCATGGAGGGTTTTGTATGTCAGGAGGATCTTGTACTGAATGCTCTGGGGGATGGGGAGTGGAGCTTGATGAGGACGGGGGTGATGTGTTCACGGATTCGGGTGTGAGTGAGTAGACGGGCTGCGGAGTTCTGAGTATTTGAGTTTGTTGATGGTTTTTGAAGGTGAACCATAGAGTAGGTGGTTGCAGTAGTCCAGACGGCAACAGAAGAAGACGGGTGATGTTTTTGAGGTGGAAGAAGGCTGTTGGTGATCTGTTTAAAGTGTTGGTTGAAGGAGAGGGTTTGGGCAAATATGATGCCTAGGTTCCGGATGTGAGGGGAGGTTGTAACTGAGAAACCGTCGATGTTGAGCTTGTTAGGGCCAATGATGATTATTTCAGATTTATCGCAGTTGAGTTTGAGGAAGTTGAGTTGGAGCCAGGATCTCCTGAAGGACAAAAAGAGGGCTTTCAGATCTGGCAACAGAGAGGAGCTGAAGACGACTGTACAGAGGGAGCTGTAAAACCATCTTGGTTACACAAAACTTATTTTTCACATAAATGGTAACGCCACCACCTTTTTTAGGACGGTCGGTACGATATACACTATAAACATTTAAGTAGATGTCAGAGGCCAAAATAGATTTATTTAACCACATTTCTGATAAAGACAATGACATCAGCGTCAGTCCAGCTCGCCCAAATGCGGACAAAATCTAACTTAGGTAACAGACTGCGCACATTTAAGAAAATGAATCCCAACCCAGATCTAGAATTAAAATCAGCAGGAGTAGCTATCTGACTTCTATTGCTACTGGGCGGTCCAGGGTTTAGTTGTACATTCCCTGATAGTAATAATAGCAAAAAAAACAAGCACCTTTTCCTCTTAATCGAGACACATACATTGTAATTTGCTTTAAAATCACCAGTAAACTCAGCGAAAGTGAGATTAGAGCTCAAGAAGCAGTCCTGAAGAACCATCATAGCAGGCAAGTGAGAAAGACAAACATTTGTTGAACTGAATGTCTGTGACAAGGCAACCAGTAATTGTTTGTGTAACACATCCGAACCTTTACAGGGGCTGTCCACTGCGGGCGGTAGAACAGACCTGAATCCAGTCGACTTCTTAGGATGACGAGAGAACTTCTCATAGTCCAAAATAGCTAACAGGCATAGCAGAATCACGATATGGGCCATTTTCCCAGACCAGCACAGCATCCGGATAGGCGCGCAAGCAGGCCCGAAATGTGGAGGCGCTCCGGTCTCTCCGCGATATCCCCGGTTGCAGAACCTCCTCAGCACAGCAGGATAGGCGAAGCAGGCCCAGCTCAAGACGTAGAGGGGCTCCGGTCTCTCCGCGATGTCCCCGGTGAAGATCCTCCTCAGCACAGCAGTACAGGATAGGCGAAGCAGGCCCAGCCCAAAACGTAGAGGCGCTCCGGTCTCTCCGCGATATCCCCGTGGTAAAACCTCCTCGGCACCATAGAGCATGACAGGTGGAGCAGGTGGATACAGGCCTCCGCTACAGCAGGTGCAAAGCAGGCCGCAGCCCGAACGCGAAGCCGCTCCAGTGTCTCCGTTACGTCCCCGGGGCAAAATCTCGCCAGGACAGCAGCACACGACAAGTGGAAGCAGGTCCCAGCCACAGCACAACTGGACAGGTGGAAAAGGAGGCCCCAGCCCGAGCAACAACGTGCAGCCACTCCGTCTCTCCGCGACTTCCCGGGGAGAAAAACTCCCCACAGCAGCACAGGTGCACAGGTGCACAGGTAAACCTCCTCTCCACGTCGACGGAAGAGAGGCAGCCCTGCCCCTCACTTTCCACGCTCCGTGAGGCGGATGAGAAAATGCGCTCTGCTCGCTCTGATCGACAAGTGTTGAGTGTGGAATGCTGTGTGGTACAGGGTGTGGCAACTGCTAACAGTGTGGCAACTCCTGTTACTGCGAGGTTCAGAGCTCTGCATGTGTAAATAACTAACTTCCCAAACCCAGGGCTCACAAACACCCGGGGTTAGGGATGTATGTAACATTAAGCTGTCTGTGGCTCTTTTTCCTGCTGTAACTACGCAAGTTTCCCCTCCGTGGGACTAATAAAGGTACTCTGATTCTGATTCTGATTTGATTTCAGTGATGCAGTTGGTCAGGATGGAGTGGGTAGCAGCGGAGATGGACTGGGTGGAGAGGAGGAGCTGGATGTCGTCGGATGATATAACCGTTGTTCCAGAACTACAAGTATTTATGTGACATTTGTTTGGTTTTGTGCACATTTACAACATAAATGTGTTTGAAACTGCGACCGCGGGAGAAAATGTATTTTCCACTGAAAGTAATTTAATTATAGTTTAGTTGTATGTTGCGACCTGGCTCAAAAGGCCACAACAAAAAGGAGACACAACATGTCAACGGGTAGAAAAGGATGTTTATGAAAGGAAGTAATTCAAATTAGCCAAATTCATAGAGTGCAACAAAGAGGAGCAACTGAGAAAACCCGTACTTCATACTCAACCAAAACCCAGGTGTCTGCAGGGGAAAGCAGCATGCGAACAGAAAGGAGCAGAGAGGCTTTAAAGAACTGCAGGACACCAAACCCAGGTGTCCTGAGTTACTGCAATCAATGCAGCAAGTGCAGCACAGACAGCACATACAGCACGGCCACACCCTCTCCACTGATGAACCCACAGGGGCATCACATTGTATGATAAACCTAATTTTGAAGGAGACAAGGTTGGTGCGAATCTACACATTACACACACACACACACACACACACACACACACACACACACACACACACACACACACACACACACACACACACACACACACACACACACACACACACACACACACACACACACACACGACTGCTGTCAAGCCCATTTCACACAGATTGCCATGGGATATGAGAGTTATTACAGTGAAGCAGCTCAGGAGGGGCTTGACACTAAAAGTGATGAGCGGCCCGGCAGAGGCTACAGATGCTGCACATTGTGTTTACCCTCAGAGAGCGGTGTCACTGAACTGCTCTATTTGAATGTTTTTAGCTCATATGTAGCTTTCTCTAACTGTAGCACACACTTTGGCAGCCATATTGGGGGTGTACAGCTTTGGGGCAGCCGATTTCAACATAAAACAGAACATTTGGATCATTTAGCAGTCTGTAAAGAGGTCACTTAATTTCGAGTTCAGACAAAGCCAATGGTGCATATTACAGTGTTGTAGTTGGTAAGAGTGGCTTAAAAATAAAGAAACATGGCTCCCAAAAGAAACCATTTCAGAAAAATCTCTTTTCTCTGGCATTCCCTTTTTAGAAGATGGATGGATGTCAAAAATGTAGTGTGGAAGCTGGACACTTCACTCAATCAATGACCGCCATCTTGGCTACGTAACAAAAGTGGCATGACAACGAGCACTACACAAATAAAACCCTCTTGGACCCTCCCAAAGCACCTCCCCCCTCCTCCCTTCTGTCAAGCGACTTTGTTAACCACTTTGAAAAAAAGGTTGATGATATTCGCTCTTCCTTTTCTGACTCACCTTTACTCACCGCTGGGTCACCAGACCCTCCCTTCACCCACACACTGACCTCCTTCTCCCCTCTCTCTCCAAGTGAGGTTCTTACCCTCGTTACCTCTGCCCGTCCTACCACCTGTTCTCTGGACCCTATCCCCTCAAACCTCCTTCAGACTATCGCTCCTGATATTCTACCATTTCTCACCCATTTCATCAACACTTCTCTAACTTCTGGTCACTTTCCAAACAGTCTCAAGGAGGCAAGAGTAAACCCTCTCCTTAAGAAACCCACTCTCAATCCGTCTGATGTTATTAACTACAGGCCCGTCTCTCTCCTCCCGTTCCTGTCTAAAACACTTGAACGCGCTGTCTTTAAACAACTCTCCTGTTATCTCCATCAGAACAACCTTCTGGATCCGCACCAGTCTGGTTTCAAGGCAGGTCACTCAACAGAAACTGCTCTCCTTGCTGTCTCTGATGAACTGCACACTGCTAAAGCAGCCTCCCTCTCCTCTGTCATCATCCTTCTGGACCTGTCTGCTGCATTCGACACAGTGAACCATCGGATCCTCCTTCGCACTCTCCAAGAACTTGGAGTTTCAGGCACTGCACTTTCCCTCCTCACCTCATACCTCAACGACCGCACCTACAGGGTTACTTGGAGAGGGTCCGAGTCCGACCCTTGTCAATTAACTACAGGGGTCCCTCAGGGCTCGGTTCTTGGTCCCCTCCTCTTCTCCCTGTACACAAACTCGCTCGGGTCTGTCATTAGCCCGCATGGTTTTTCATACCACTGCTACGCTGACGACACCCAACTAATTCTGTCCTTTCCCCGCTCAGAGACCCAGGTCGTCGCACGCATCTCTGCTTGCCTAGCAGACATCTCTCGGTGGATGTCTGCTCATCACCTCAAGCTCAACCTTGACAAGACTGAACTGCTCTTCCTTCCGGGAAAAGATTGTCCCACTCTTGACCTAACAATCAACATCGGCACCTCTGTTGTTTCCCCGACTCAGACTGCAAGGAATCTGGGTGTGGTCCTAGATAACAAATTGTCCTTCACTGCAAACATCGCTGCTACAACCCGCTGCTGCAGATACACGCTTTACAACATCAGGAGGATACGTCCCCAGCTGACCCAGACATCAGCGCAGATTCTGGTCCAGGCTCTCGTCATCTCACGCCTAGACTACTGCAACTCCCTCCTGGCTGGTCTACCTGCATGTGCCATCCGACCTCTGCAGCTCATCCAGAATGCAGCGGCTCGTCTGGTCTTCAACCTTCCCAAATTCTCCCACACCACACCGCTCCTCCGCTCCCTTCACTGGCTTCCAGTAACTGCTAGAATCCACTTCAAGACACTGGTACTTGCGTACCATGCTGTGAATGGATCTGGCCCTTCCTACATCCAGGACATGGTTAAACCGTACACCCCAGCACGTGCACTCCGCTCTGCGTCAGCCAAACAGCTCGCTGCACCCGCACTGCGAGGGGGACCCAAGTTCCCGTCAGCAAAAACACGTGGGTTTGCTATCCTGGCTCCAAAATGGTGGAATGAGCTCCCCATTGAAATCAGGACAGCAGATAGCTTACACATCTTCCGACGCAAACTGAAAACTCATCTCTTTAGACTCCACTTCGAGCGATAGAATTACTAACAAAGCACTTATATACTAATAAAGGGCTGGCTTTCTAAATGCCAGTTGAGTAGCACTTGAAATGTTTGGCTCTATGAAACCTGATGTACTTATATGATTCTGTTTTCTTAAAGGTTGTATCTTCCTGGTCGAATGCACTTATTGTAAGTCGCTTTGGATAAAAGCGTCAGCTAAATGCAATGTAATGTAATGTAATGTAATGTAAAACCTATACATGCAAGGGGGTTTTTGTAATTTAAGTAACTAACACTTGTTGTGTTTGAAAATAAGCTTTTGAGGTTAACTGAACAGTCTGTAATGAAATGGTACAGCAAACAATCATCGCTATAGCTAGCTAAAGCTAAAAGAGATGATCGTCACTTCTGGTGAGGGCACAGTAGCCTATGTGATTTGAGACAACGCTACACAGTAGAAATTCACATTGAGTGCTCAAAGTCTCTTTACGACTCCTCAAAGCACTTTATAATTACAAGTCAGCATTCACACCCCTTTCATACAGAGGCATGTGCCACTTAAACAAGGAAGCTAACTTTTTCTGCACAACCTCACAGCGACAGTGGCCCATAATTATATTATTTAATCCCCTCAAAGATGCATTTATGGTTATTTGTGGTCCTTTCAAAGGTTTAAACTAATAGCTAATAATAACAGCCTTATCTTCCAATTATGGTTAAATAAATTAAATACTGCACAAGACAAGGAATGCACTGTCAGGTTGCTGCTCTGTGGCATTGTTATTAGGTACATTGGTGCTCTGAGCTAAATGCTACACTAACATGGTGATATTTTGCAGGGATAATGTTTACATCTTTAAAATCAGAGCTCAGCGTGTTGGCATGATAACAGTTATATAAGCACTAGACACAAGAACAGCTACACCTAATGAGTTTGTAGTTTTCATTCATGAACCAAAGCATTAAATATATTTAACAGGATCCACCTTTGGATCTGGATGTAAAAAATGTTGGCTGTGCTTGGAATGTGTAAACATTGTTTATTCTACCTGGACAAAAAACTAGTCACAAGATAAATCCAAGTATTTGGAAATGGCTGTATCACTGTAAGCAGGTGGCTTTGCAGCATAACTCCCCTCAAGTCTGCGCCCGAGGCTGAGTTTTTTATGGGATTTGAGTGGTTCATCCCTCAGGATACAGTGCTTTAGGTTCCCTGAGAGATGGGCACAAGGTCTCTTTTTGGGTTTCTTCTAACCAATGTCTATACATTTCTCTTGAAATGCTGGAGAAGCCAAAGCTACTCTGCATTGTATAAGAATGTCTACCTTTTTTTAAGCTTATTTGCAACTTAATCATACTTATTGTAAGTCGCTTTGGATAAAAGCGTCAGCTAAATGCAATGTAATGTAATAATGTAATACTTATATTGCGCTGTCAGAGGCTCTCCAAAGTCAAATTTACTTTGAAAATTCATCAAGTAGTCATCACACTGAATAAGACTTGCTCTATGGAAATTAATGGGATCGTTCATCTTCTGCGAGAATATGTGGATTACATTTGAATTTGTAGTAGTGTTTCTCTTTGTGTTTTAATAGCCAAAATTTAATTGCACAGCATTCGCACTATAGTTCTTCTGTTTCTTTAATCTTCTTCTTATTATTATTTCAACCAATATTTTACCGTTGAATAACTTCAGCCTACTTTCATCTACAGAAACCATTCAAATATCAAAAATATTCAGCCTTTTCAGCACATGATGGGAAACTTTCAACTTTTTCAAAATATTTTATACTTTTTTGAAATATTCAATGGGAGGAACCTTCAAATCCTCTTTTCACTACACCATGCGCCAAATGCTACTCCTTCCACATACTTTCAGCTAGAGACTTCATTCCAACTTAAAAAAGATCACAAGATATTCAGCTATTACAATTTTATTCAGATCCTTGATATCTTTTACACTTTTTGAGATATTTAACTTAGTTTGGAGCTTGGTAAAGAGGCCTTCTTCAGATTTTAACATTAGTTTGTATTGTGCAGCTCGTTAAGGGCTAGAGTGCGTGATGTCACAACTAGAGTGGAGGAGTGCTTGAAATTCGCCTTCATTTTTATTTTTAAACCTGCCATAATTCCCAAACCCTACACTCCTGGGACATCATTTTTCATGAAAAACATAGGAAAACCTCTCCTACGTTGAGAAATAAAAATAATTAAGCAAAACAATAAAAAAAAATGCCTCTTGAGGGTATGAAGTCACAAAAACGTTCAACATGTCTCCATTAACCAGTTGAGCCCCAAGCCTGTTTTTCAGGCCTCAGGCTAGAAAATGACATTCCCAGAACAATTGACTATATCTTTACTTCTAAAAAGGGGTTAATGAATCATCTTTTTTCTTAAAGCAATGATAAACCTGTGAGTTGGATGTAGAAAAGTATTTAGTTATTATAAATATATAATCCTCAGCTTCGGAGCATTTGGGCTTTTATTAGATAGTGACAGTGAAGAGCTGTCAGAATGTGGGGTGGGGGATGACATGCAAAACCAGCTTAGGACAGCATCTCAAACCCCTGGGCCACCTGATCTGGCAGTTTGAACTTGGACCTTTAGTTGGGAGGCGGCTGAGTCACAAAGTCACTCTAAACCCTTTCAAAGATTCATGTTTTCAGTAGGAACCAATGGGCTTGGGGCAGAGTACAAACGACAGGGTTGAGAAATCTGAAAGTTCTGAGTTAAGAACTTTGTTGATGACCATAGAAATCTTAAACGTCCTACTTCCTACCAATCCATCTTTTAATGTAATGTTGTCTGTTTTGAAAGCTTTGGCATTCAGATGCAACTCAAAGGAGAATATTTTCTCATACGTGAATTTTTTCGGACCTGCAAATGTACGACTGAATGGAGGTAAAACGGGTTAATGGACTGTATTTAGAGAACTTTTCTTTTGGTTTAAACCACCCAAAACCTTTAACAACATGAATCAGCATTCAAACAATACATGGTATGCTTATCTGGAGAAAAAAACCTTCACTCACAACCATTGGCTTAGCCATCAGGAGCAATTCTGGGTTCATTATCTTGGTCAATGACACTTCATCATGTTTTCCTGCAGGGCCAGGGATCAAAACACAGACCGTCCGATTGGTCGATGCCCACTCTACCTCCGGCCATACAAATAAAAACTTTTAAACAATTTGCCTTTATTGATGGTCTAAGAGATGCTTTTGTCAAAATGTCAGCAAGATGTTGCTGCCAGTTTCTCACTAACAATAATAATACAGCAGAAAATACTTCTCTGCAAAGCATGAAAGAGTCTCGGTCGCTGATCAATACAGCAGCCTTCTTAAAATTCAGGTTCACCCTTTATTGTGAGCCATGAAGTCAATATTTGATGGATAGGACGGATTTATTTGGCTGCTGGTATTTAACCTGCAGTGCTGGCCTGTGTGGGGGGGCTCCAAAGATTTTAGAGGAGGTCCAAAACCTCAGAAACTTGGAGGCAATTGCTTTCAATTCAGTTGAAAAAGAAACAAATAGAGGACTATCAATCTTTTCCACTGAATAATTGAATCAAATGTTTGAGCACTTTGGGAAACCACCATAATGACAGAGCACTCTGAATGTTCAATAAAAAAGACATTAGAGTGCAGTCACATTATATAAGTACATGCTGCTTATCAGCAGGTTATGAACTCATATACATAACATGATGAATGACATGTTTTAACATATTATGACGTTATCCAACTTCTTTATGATGAGTTTGAGTTACAACATTTTGTATCATGTATTGTTGTCCTTCATCACTGAGTGAGAAGCCTCAAGTTTGCAACTTGTCTTGCTTGATAAAAGGAGCTCTATTTCAGGTTGCATAATTAGTATTTTGGATATATATATATATATTAGGGATGCACCGAATATTCGGCCGCCGAAAATTATCGTCCGAAAATGGTTAAAAAGGCCCTTTTCGGTTTTAGCACCGAAAAAATATCACCGAATGTCAGGGAACAGGGTTACGTTGGTAAGCTAACGTGTTGTTGTGATGACGTAATCAAAACGCGGCGACAAGCACGGCGCGCGACCATGCTCACGGCTGGCTCACAGCCAACATGTCTGGCGCTTGGAGATATTTAAAAATATCAGAGAAAGAGGCGCGGATTGCGATTTGTAAAACGTCTTCAGCTGATAGTTCTCGAAGGGGTGTAACTGCAAAGACTTTCACCACTTCGGGATTACTCCACCACTTGAAATCAAAACACCCGGACAAATATGCGGAGTAAGATCAAATCACAAGCACTGACAGCGAGAGACTCTTCAGCGCTGCCTCTCATGTGCTTCATGAGAAGAGGAACAGATTTATGGCTGATAAAGCAGAGAAGCTAATGTTCATTAAAAAGAACCTCCCACTTTTCCTTAATAAGTAGACAAGGCTGGCTTATCATAAGCTTATCTAGTTCTACATGTCTACTCTATACCCACTTTCCTGAACAATTTTCATTGTGAGTTATAATTCACCATCTCAGGTTATCATTAGGGGGAAATGACAGCAGCACAGTGTTCAATATATTGTACTTTCGGTATCTAAATGATACAATTTTGTTTACATTGCTCATGAGGACAGACCTATGGGACAGACCACCTTATTTGCAGATTCTTGAAATTGTAATTTAATTTGTAATTGATTGTGGATTTTGTATCCAGTTTTCACTTTATGTATCTTTATACAATGTTTACTACTTTGCTTATGAGGACAGACAGCCTTTTTTACAGATTCTTGAAATTCAATTGTAATTTCATTTGTAAATAGTTACATTCATGTGGATTTATCCAGTTTGCACATTTGTATGCATGCACTTATACCGTAGGTGCATTTGTTGTTGTTGAAGGCCTGGCTGTTACAGTCTTTATTTACACTATTTTGTTGTAGGCCTACCGGCCTAGATGTTTATGCAGTTTTAAAGCACCTTGGCTTTGTTCTGAATGCACTTTGTTGTAGTTATCCTACAGAGAAAAGAAAATGAACTTGACTTGGAATTAATGTACTGTATGCATTCAAAAGTGCTGAATAAATGTTTTATGGACCCATAATAGTGATTATTATTGAAGTTAAGTTTTGCCATAATCATGTCTTTTTCCATAATCAGGTAGCTGAACAACATTGGTAAAAAATGTATACATTATATATATATATTTCTATTAATCATTTTCGGCCTTTCGGTTTTCGGCCAACTGTTTCCTATTTTAGGTATCGGTTTCGGCCAAGAATTTCCCATTCGGTGCACCCCTAATATATATACATATAAATATATATATAGATATACACATTTATACATATATATATATATATATACACACATATGTATACATATATATATAATTTTATTTTTTATTTTAACTATTATATTTAACTATATTTAGTTAGGATGCCACCTGGGCGCCTCCCTAGGGAGGTGTTCCAGGCACGTCCAGCTGGGAAGAGACCAAGGGGTAGACCTAGGACCAGGTGGAGGGATTATATCTCTTCACTGGCCTGGGAGCGCCTTGGGATCCCCCAGTTCAGAGCTGGTTGATGTGGCCAGGGAAAAGAAAGTTTGGGGCTCTCTGCTGGAACTGCTACCCCCGTGACCCGACCACGGATAAGCGGGAGAAGATGGATGGATGGATATACTTTTGCTTGTGAATTTTTCCTCTTCTTCCACCTATGCCACTGACCTCTAATCCATTATTTAGATGCTTGCTGTCCTGTCTTCTCTAGGAATCGTGATGTTGGATAATCTACAGCACTTTATTTCTTCGTAAACAAATGGATATGCTTATATGTGAATAATATAAGTATGAAGGTGTCTTGCTATTAGAAGCCAACACTATTTTCCTTGATATCTGCTATGATAGTACCATGTAATTGTTTTGATGGCACATTGATCCAGAACCGTGTTATCCCTATTGCTCCGAAGGTCCATTTCTCCAAAAATGAACAACTTTCAGCACAGAAAAAGCACATACAGCTTATTATTATTATTATTATTATGCAGAAGAACAGCAAAGGCATTTCCCGCCCAACTCTGCCTCTGATTGGCTTCACAACTATTTAACAAATGTCATTGGTTGAAGTTCTAGTTGGAAAAGAGTAAGCATTTTGTTATTCATACACAAATCACAAGCGTTCAGTTTGGCAAGACTAATTATGTGTCAAACACATTGCATGACACTCAGCCTAAATCAGAAGATATAATGTGTAACATTTTATTAAGTGCATGCTCAAGGAAAACCCGTCTTACTGTCAGTGTGTTCAGTTAATTCCAGGAATATTTGCACATGAGATTTTGATATTTCCTATGAAAATGTGAACAATCTAATCTGACATTGGAATTACCCGGGATGTGTGCAAGTCTTCAAGATCTTTAGAATGTATGAAGGGTGTTCATACCTAATTACATCATCTGGCTCTGAACTAAAGGAATGGGAGGACAGATCATGTCTTTAGTCTTTGCTTTTGGTTGGGCAAACAGAGAAAAAAATAATATCTTATAAGCTTCTGTACTTCCCTCTGTCTGACAGCTGACCCCTCAAAGGAAACAACAAACTGACAAAATAATGACCTCTCAGCACTTCCTATTTGTTTCTTAATTCCACTGGACAAACACACAAATCAAACTAACCCCTTTCAGTCTAGGATGGGAAAACCTTAAAAAGTAGTGTTCTCCCATGTACTTCTCAATAAACGGAATGCTGCATTAATATATCTGCTATTATAAAAGGTGTGAAACATTTTCAGAAAGTAAAAAACATGTATACCTATATGTATACTCTGGGTCTATATACAAACAAGCAGTGCAAATAGGACTGGGAAGTGAGAAGGTTGGCCAATGCTACCGCTCAGCTTGCCAAACTAAAAAAAGATATGGAAGAGCAAGAACATTTCCCTTCCTACTAAAATAAAACTGATGCACTCATTGATTAAATCCATTGCAGTCTACAGATGCCAAACCTGTTCACAAATATAAAAAAGAGAGTAGATGCCTTAGAAATATGTTGCTACAGGAAGATCAGAAACTACTCTGTAAAACAAGAGATACAGACACTGGCAGAGTTTCTCGAACCGCTGACAGAAACGTGAATGTTACCTTGGTTTGGACACACAACAATAACCAACAGGTCATTACCGGTGCACAGTGCAGTCGAGAGAAGAAGAGGTTCATGAAGGCCAAGGGGAGAATAGCGGAAGGACATCAAGAGGTGCACACATTAAAACCATCGACTGGACTGCTTTCTTCCACCCACGCAACATTTCTAGACTCCCTGTCTCAATCCTGCACTGAAGTCCTGGTTCACGCATTTCTTACATTCTGGATTGACTGGAATGCTGTCCTCTCAGGTCTTTGCAACACACTCCTCAACAAGCTTTAAACCCCACAGAACTCAGCTGGCTTGATCATTACCTGCACCAAACCCTCTGACCACATCACATCCATTCCCATCACTGGTTCAATACCAGACTATAAAAACACCCTGCTCACTTACAAAGCCTTCCAAAACTTGGCCTACACCTACAGGATCTGGCTGACCTCCTTCAGGCGTACACCCCCCCCATCCGGCCTGCTAACCATTCCCACCTCACACTTTGTAACCATGGGTGCTAGGGCTTTAAGCTGCATTGCTCCCAAACTATAGAACTCCCTCCCCCCACACATCCGACAGTCTGACAACATCACTACATTGAGGGCCACCTCGAGCCTCCCCTCAATATATTTGTCTATGTTTATCTATTGTAAATATGTTTATGTTTACAAGTGATAATGTGTTTATGTCTACTGTGGTATAAATGTATATCAACATCCAACCCATGACAACATATGAACTTTATGAGTCATTGCTTTGTAATCAGCTTCAATTTAACCCTTAATATGCTTAGATTTGAGTTTGTCCTTTATTAATTCTTTCACTTTGTATTTCAGTTATTTTTAGTTTGTTATGTTTTACCTCTGCTATATTGTTGAGATCTCCATATTAGGTAGAATACTTCAAACGAAAGTTAGTTATAATCAAATATAATCAATTATATGCTTGTATAAACCCACAATGAAAATGCTTCATATTTTATGATTTTCTATATTTACAGTATAAACAAAACACAAGTGGTTTGTTAAGTTGAGTGTAAGGCCTATAATGGTTTATGGGTGTCATTGATAAGGGAGGAGGGGGGATCCTGACTTAGTGAAAAAGAACTGAGGCCCAAAAAAGGTGTTTTTGCCATAACCGAGAATAATATTTTCCATTCCTGTACACTAGAGGTCATGACCTTTTTACACAAACATGGGAAGGTGTGTCTTATGTCATAGCCATAGAATATGTCTGGTCATGTTTGGTCCTGTACATCAGAGGCCATGCCCAGTTAACACAAATATGGATATGGAAGAGGTGTCTTTAGGTTTTTCTGTCCTGTTTTTGAGCATAAAGACACTGGCGGAGAGGGAGCAAACTAGAGAGAAAGAAATATCTCTCGAATTTCTTTGTTGAATGCGGAGTGAATTTAATACTGCCACCTGTGAGGAAATTCCTCCAAATTCATGCGGGAATAGGTGTGGAATTGATGTGAATTGATTTGGTGAATGAAAGTTTGAATGTGGTTTTTATCACCGACCTTTTTATGAGGAGAAGCCTCTAAATTCTGTCGGGAGATTTTAATATCACAACTGAATTGGGCAGTTGAAGTTACAATTTAGTGTAATAAATGTAAGACTGTGAATTAAGGTTTCCTATTAGTAATCGACCACAGCATGAAATATTCTGTATGATTGTCATGTTGTAACGAGAGAAGGTAAAACCTGTTCAAGTGTGGACCAATTTTTCTTCAAATAAACTGATCCCACCTTTTGGATTGGGACAATTTAAAAGAAATCTGCGCTCTCCTCGATTGCACCCTGCCACACTCTAGGCCCTAGAGTGTGGCAGGGTGCAATCGAGGAGAGCGCAGATTAGTTGGTGAAACCCCTAGAGTCTAGGGGTTTCACCAACTAATCGACTAGTCGACAACCTTTACCACTAGTCGGCGCTGTAGGCCCTAGTCGTGAAAAAAATGGAGGTAAACGAGGTGCTGCAAAATGCTCCAAAACACGTCCGACATTCTTATGTATGGCAGTACTTCAACGAAGATGTAACCAACTCCACAGTGAAGTGTCAGTTGTGTACAGCTGTACTGAAGTACAATACAAATGCATCTGCTATGCGCAACCATCTGAAGATGAGACACCCGCTGCCGACAGCTAGCACTAGCAGTAATGCTAGCACCAGTGAGCAACGGACCGGCGTCAGCACTGAATAGAGGCAAACGAACAGCAAGAAAACACGGGTCAACAGTGATGCGGATGATGAGCTACGGGATTACTGCCAGCGGACACCGCATATCCCCACAATGGATAATCCACTGGAGTGGTGGGCAGAAAACGTGCACCGCTTCCCCCGCTTTCGAGGAGCTACCTGGCTATTCCAGCCACAAGCACCCCGAGTGAGAGGGTTTTTCCCCTGGCAGGCAACACTGTCACCCGAAAGCGGTCATGCCTCCTTCCCTCACATGTCAATGCGTTGTTGTTCAAACCAAACCAAAAATATGGAAAGGTGGACGTTATCGTGGAGGACAGCGAATAAAGTGTTGCGCACTGGATTTACGTGGCATTTATGTAAACAAGAGTTTTTTGCTGTCGATTTTGGTGAGTCCAGTTACTGTTTGTTATTTACTCAGCCATGTAACACAAATTAAAATGCAGTGTTTAATGTTACTGTACGAGTTCCAATATAAAATACAGTTGTACACCTCTCTTTGTGTGTCTTTATTATGAAGTAACGACTAGTCGACTAGTCGACTACTATTTTGAAGAATGTGTCGACTAGTAAATATTGGTAGTTGTGAAACCCCTACCACACTCACACTTAGGTAGGGCCACACCTCATTACTGATATCAAAATCCTTCGGGATCGCTTAAACAGATTTAGCGGGTCGCCTCAATTGAAACAGCAGTTGATTGAACCTGGTTCTTAGGGGAGTTAATAGAAGTGAGATCTTGCTGACGTTGGTGGATCTGAGCCAAGCAGTAAACTTACATAGACTTAATAACTTCTGTTAGGTCAGTTAGTAGGTCTGAGTAATTTGCCCGAATAAATTATCAGCCCTCACCGACTCCCAAGAATATGTAAATATATGAGTTAAAGTTCTGAACAAAGAGCATATCAAACATTCTCTAGGTGTCCCTTAAATGTTATTTTCCTATGCCCACCTTTGTGTTTACTTATATCTATTTCATGTTTACACTGCTTGTGTTTTCCTCATGATTTCCTTTTTTTTTATCTTTTAAGGGATTTATTGTTTTGTACGGTTGGGTGTCATAAAAGGCGCCTCCAAATAAAATAAATTGGGATGTTTGGAGACGGGTGTGATTTCAAAGTGACCTGAAAGATATTTAAAATGAGTAAACGATACTGTCGGTAGAAACTAAACTTTCCTTTTAGTGATTCACATCTTCAACTGATCTTGTATTTTATGGGTGTAGTCAATGCAGGTGACAAACACACTAGCATTCACAACTTGTCCTCTCTATTTCCATGTCATTACCATTTTGTAAAGTAAGACATTTTTGTATGCAAAAGATTGAGACAAAACTGTACTCCCCACCCTTTCTCAATTTCATCCTTGGTTTATCTTAAAAATATGCAGGAGACAAGATATTCATAAAATGGATAGAAACCTGACACCTTTCTTCCTGAAGGGTTAAGAATGAGATTAACTGAACCTCTAAATCCCCTAAAAATGTTTAGTGTGTTGTGTTGACTGTTGAGCCTTATCCAGCAGTGAATCAAAAATATATCGTATTTGGCAAAGGGTGGAAATACATAACAAGATTACTTCAACGGATTAGCATATGTTTGTGAGAAGTCTTTCTTGATATCTTTGCTGCAGCGTACACTTAATTTTATTAACACCCTCACTCATCCAATTCACTTATCCCGTGTTCCTGTCAGGTCATGTGTAGTAAGAGTCAGAAAACTGTCTTTGAGCAAAGGTTATCGTCTTTATTTGACAGTGGGAACCCAGAAACCATGCAGCCTTCTCTGCACTCCTGCCAGCCTAACAGAGTAATCCACCAGCCGCCTGAGTGAAGGTCATCTCTGAAACGGTTCACTGAAAGGTTACTGATGCAAAACCCTCAACTGGCAAGCAACACTAAATAAGACAAACTTTTATCAGGTGCAACATTTTCTACGAAACAGTCAACCTGATAGCATGAGACTTTAAAGACCTATGACTGTAGCGCAGTGAAGTTTATCCACATGTCCTCTGGAAACATGTAGTGCTTAAAGGTTGGTAGTGAACATTTTCCAAAGCCCCAGGAGGAACACTTGGCTTGGAAGCCAATTTTCATAGTTATGGCTAAACCTTGGAAATAATTGGAATGATTTCCTAACACGTACAAATAGGTTTAATTTCTGCCAAAACCAAAAATATCTTAACCAAATTAGTAGATTAGATCAAATAAATATCATGTCACAAGTGAGATAATATACACCAATTGGTCCATTTGGATGGCAACGACAAATATTATCACAAAACATTACATGTAATTTCGCTGACACTATTTTCAGAAGCGGTTACGAGTATGATACACAAATATTATGTCGTCATTTGGGGATTTCTCAAAGGGTCTTAACTGGACAGCCACAGAACTGTTGAGGTCCGACTGAGGAGGGAGCTCCCATCAATAATTGCTCTAACATTACTTGGACCCATTTCCAAACTGAACCCTTCACACTCCCAATGAGTGACGGAGTGAATTCAGTCTGTAGTCACACTCTCAGATAAATGAGGCTTAGGTAGAGGGTGTAAATACAGCAACAGTTTTTTTGTAAACCCCTTTTTAAATCTTCTGTTGATAAGCTGATTTGTTTTGGCAACAATCCCTGTAAATATACACAACTTTACAATCAAATGTGCACGTTGACTGTTTTGTAGACACAGGATATAATCATAAGAAAAATGTATGGAAAAAAAAGAAATTCACGGAACTATTTGTAGAGTTTGGAGATTTAAATATCTCCCACTCCCAGCTAGTTTGTTTGGAAAAGCACGTTATGTGGCGGACCCTCAATGAAAACCCTAAAACGGAGTGGAAGAGGGTAGGAGGAGGGTGTAGGAATTGTTTTGGAATACACGTCAGTATACTACAGCAGCAATTTTGGGGTTAAGTATCTTGCCCAGAACACATGGTAGAAACAGGGTTGGGTTAGGGTTAGGGTTATAACCAGGGGAAAGGGGCGATCCTCATATAACTCCTGAAGAGTGAGTGGTAGAGTGCTGAAATGTGGTTTTCTTGATTTTCCCCTCCCTCTTGTCATGTGTACCGAGGTTGGTGCCTGTTGCCTCTTTCTTTGATGTAGCTGTCATTGAAAGCCATTCTAGCAAAACAAGGGTGATCCTCATAGAACTCCTGAACGGTGAGGGGTGTGTTGCTGGCATTTGGTGGGATTGTCTTATCCCTCAGCTTGTGTGCAGCAAGGCATCTGCTTCCTTTCATATACCTGACATTGAGCCTCCATTGTAAAATAATGCCGTGTGAGGTGATAGGCAGCAGCGACAGCAGTTTAGAGATGGTTAGGGTTAGGGTTGAACCACTGACATCCATGGGCGCGGGAAGGGGGGTGCTGAGGGCGCTGCAGCACCCCCTAGCGGCAGGCAGGGGGTGCGGAGCTCCCCTGTCTGAATTATTATTTTGACGGTTATTGCTGCTCCCGCTGTGCATAATCTGTGTAATATGTAGCCAATAAATTCCACATTGTTGGTAAAATAATATTTTGGCCTGCCCCGAATGTTTTTTCTGTAGCCCCGGACAATTTTACCTCAATAATATAATACATTAACCGTGCTTTACGTGAACCTCATCAAGACACTAGAAAGGACGGCAGGACTGTAATTTCCCGTGTTCAGTGAATGCAACAGAGGCAAGACACCAGACCAATCAGAGAGTTGCATGGAAATAAAAGTGTGCTTTTGTCATTCAAGCTCGCGGCTCTGTGTGTGTGCGGAAATAGCGCATTTAGTGTGTGTGAGAGAGGGGGAGAGAGAGAGGGACCGGTGCCAGCAGCAGGGACCGTGTTGTTAGCATCTGGTTAGCTAGCTGCACTAACGGACATACGGAGCTGTTTGTTCCACAACAAGCTGGAGGAGAGCTCTCCTCTCAGACTGAGAGGCTCAGGTGAGCTAAAGGACACTCTGAGTGTTTAGATAGTTAACTTTAGTCTAAGTTATCTCAGTGGGTCTCAAACGGTTTGGTCAAAAATTATTCAAAAGATTATTTCCGCGGCACACCTTCATATGATCATTATAGTTATAAAAAAATAAGAGAATAAAGGAAAAACAGTTATGAAATACTATATGGCAGTAAAACAAGAATACAGTTTGAAAGGGGAGTGATTTGTAAAATATCCATAAAGAAAAAGAACATCTGCTTACAGTTGTGTTTCATCTGGGTGTTGAGAGATGTATCCATAGATCTCTTAATGTTGCTCTCAAAGTGCACCAGATTGATGCTTTTAACTTCAATATTTTAAAAAAAATCTTCCCGGGGGAGCATCCCCCCGGACCCCTCTAGAGGAGGTGAGGTCTGCTCCCCACTCGTAAAAAATAGCACTTTCCCCCTGCCTATATGCCGTGAGCTGATTATCGAGCCTTCATTGTAACAGTCGCGGGTGTACTGTGTGTTTGCCTGTGGGTAGTGCTTTTGTGCGTGCTCTATAGTGCCCGTAATAGTGTTCACTGGAGTCCAGCACCTCAGCTCCCCCAACTCAAAATACCTTCCCGCGCCTCTGCTGACACCCATTTCCCCTCTGAGCCAGAGGCGCAGGAAGGTATTTTGAGTGGGGGTGCTGAGGTGCTGGACTCCAGTGAACACTATTACGGGCACTATAGAGCACGCACAAAAGCACTACCCACAGGCAAACACACAGTACACCCGCGACTGTTACAATGAAGGCTCGATAATCAGCTCACGGCATATAGGCAGGGGTAAAGTGCTATTTTTTACGAGTGGGGAGCAGACCTCACCTCCTCTAGGGGTGTCCGGGGGGATGCTCCCCTGGGAAGATTTTTTTTAAATATTGAAGTTAAAAGCATCAATCTGGTGCACTGATATGGACACTTGTTCAAACAGATTGATAAATTAACAGTGAAAAGCTGGCAGGCGCAGCCACACATCTATAATGACTCTGAAGGATTAGATTTCCAGTTTGCTCGGTGTGGGGATTAGGGCTTCCTGTGTACATACAGAGATAGCATTAGTTTAATATAACAGACACCATCTGTAAATATTCCTGTTAATTCCTGAATAAAGTCCCCTGTCCATTTTATGCGTACTGTGGCCTCTCAAGTGTCTTTCTTTATCTTTGTATTTTTCAAAGAATCGTGGAGTTCTTGCACGTGGTAATGCCTTGGAGGCAAGTATCTTATAGACTGAAACTTCAATAAAACTGAAATACATTTCCTCTCATTAGCCTTGGTTTTGGAAATACATTTCTCAATTAATTTAGTTTCTATTGACATTTCAGAGACAGCTAAATAAAGCAGGGAAATTAATCACTCAAAAGAACACTGAGAACATAATTGAGTGTCACTGAGTTTCATCCCTTTCTCTGTACCAGTATTGAAGGTTCCATATCACTACTATACGTTTCTAGGGAGCCATGGAGCACAATCAAACATGTCAAACAAATTAAAGTGGACCTATCATGCTATATTTGAATAATATAGTGTAGGACCATACCTACATATTTATACTTTTTATTTTTCAAAATACCAAACAGATCATGCATTTTAGCCATTCCTCATTTCGCTCAATTTAACACTGTCTTTGCATGGGCTGATTATGTGAGAACAGCACCATCTACAGGCCTGGCATATGTACTACAGCGTCTCCAGCGCTTTCCAACGGCAATGTCCGTGGCTGTCTCCTCCTGATTGGTGGAGTTGGCCCAATAGCCGTAGCGCCACTTCTGTGACGTCATAGAAGTGTTCAAATCTGGATCAGTCTGTATGAGATCCGTTGCAGCCCCTTTTTAAGAGATTTTGGTATGGAGGAAAATAGAGAGGGTTGTGTTTTCTGACACTTGGTGAGTTCCCTGGAACACCGGGGACACATATTCATGTATAAAAGACATACAAAAGTGCATTTTGCATGATAGGTCACCTTTAACTGAACATTCCAAATCAATGAGCATTAACATGTCACTATTACAAACTGTTAGCTAGCTTTGACAGGTAAATAATGCATTTCGGCAATTGTGCTCAACTAATGATCCGCATCGAGATTAACTGGGAGTTAAGTTTGATAAGGCAGTGCTAAGACGACGAGGCCATCAAGCCATCCAGAAACGTACTGGTCTTGTCACAAAGACTACATCATGTGTTAAGGTTTATGCTCTAGACCTCTAGAATTACCCTCAAAGTCTCTTCCTTGGTCAGCAAATTCATTAGGGTCAGTTGACGGCTACCAGAAAGGATTAAGGCTGTAATGTAATAAATACAGCCTCAGAGGTCTACAGAGGATTCTTTGGACTTCATGGCTTGGTTGGTACTCTGACATGCACTGTCAACTGTGGGACCTGATATAGACAGGTGTGTGCCTTTTCAAATCATGTCCAATCAATTTAATTTACCACAGGTTGAGTCCAGGCAACTTGTAGAAACATCTCAAAGATGATCAGTGGAAACAGGATGCACCGGAGCTACATTTTGAGTGTCATAGCAAAGGGTGTGAATACATATGTACATGTGATATATATTTTTTAATAAATTGGCAAATATTCTATATTTTTTAATTATAAGGTATTGTGTGTAAAATATTGAGAAAAAAATAATTTAATCCATTTTGGAATAAGGCTGTGACATTAAAATGTGGAAAAGGGGAAGGAATGCTTTCCGAATTCACTGCATACCTGTGCGGCTAATGAGTCAAAACATGCAAATGTTTTGTTGTTATTTAAACCCTCTCTTATCATTTGTGTTCTGTTTATCGCCTGTACACCTCGTCCCATCATCACCTTTCCGTTAATATGGCTGTCTGTGTCTCTCTTATTACTTCCTCTTCTGATTCTGACATTTCTTCTTTATATCTGTGTCAACACACTCTACTTACTTGGGCATATATTTTGTTCTCCACTCATCTGATTTAAAATCATACACTCTGTTTGCTCTGTCACACCGAGCTAATGAATAAATGTAGATTGGGGAAGAAGTCTTTGTCAACTTGTGTGTATGTCAAGATAAGGTTAATCTTATATATGTTGTGACATAACAAAACTCAGCGTAATATTACCAAAAGTGCAATTTGAGAGCAAGCTTGACATGTCTAATGGTAAGTAGGGTGTTATTAAAGCTTTTTTATCTCTCAGCGTTCTATCAGGCTGCAGTATCTCTGAGCACAGGGGCTCTTAAACACTTTTCAAATGAAACTCAGCCCGGGAACACAATCAAAGTTAATTCTGGCGCCCCAGTGCTCAGTCTCATTATAACATATTAGTTCTCTTGTCATGTAGGAGCCAGCAGAAACTCAAACGCATACTAACACTTGGGCTGGATTCATCAATAGGCCGAGCAGCAGGTGAGTGGAACTAATTATTTTAAATTGAAAGCACTCTAAAGGTGAAATTCCTTATAATAAACAGAATACACCTGAGTACAAAGCTGGTTTGAGAGTTTAGGGTTTAATGAATTATGCAAAAGTTGCCCCTGAGAAAGGCACCAATAGACCCAATATCTCAAAGTTGGTGATTTCCCATATATTTATTATTACAATAAGCAATATCTTATTCTTGTACGGTATTTAATTTTACATGCAGTTTTAAGCTAATCTCATTCTATTTGCCATATATTACTTCTTACGCATTTCCCAGCAAATTGGTCACTTGCAGCTTTATCGTCCACTATTTTGTTTTATTTATGTTCTGTTCTTGCACTATTTGTATTGTTTAAGTATTATATATATTTATGTTGCATTGTTGGCAGAGCCTTGGACTTAACATTTGCATTGCCATAACTACACTGTAGCTACTGTGCACATGACAATAAAGCCTTGAATGGTTGAATCTTTATGTTGTTGTCAAGCATGAGTTTAGTCAGAGTCCAATCTTACTAATGGGTAGGTATGCATGCGTTAGCATTTTTCACAGGTGCTAATATTGCATCAATGAGTTAACTTGAACTGGAAAGAAACAAAACCCAATCATTCTTACTGCCTTCACAAATCATTGATCTGACAACAAAGAAAATGCAAATCCCATAACGCTATGATGGGAAGGATTCAGTCCATTTGAAAAGAGTATGACAACTCATTGTAGGTGAATACCTTACATACTTTTGGTAAACTTTTGGTAAACATTTCTTTATTTCTTGTTCTGAAATCCATCAATCTGTGAACTCATCTGCTTATTGGTGCTTGGGGGCACGGGATAATATTTCCAACACAGTCTCACGGCATTTCGTGTTATAGTCACAAAATTAATCTATTGATTGGTATTCACCAACACAATTTCGGCATTTCTTTTGTGTCACACAGAACGATTTAAAAAGCAATGTAAATAATAACAAATTAGAAGGAAAAACAGATTTAAAAAATACAGATGTCAGTATTCTGACACAGAACGATTTTAGAAGCAATGTATTTCTATTGGTAGTATGTTTCGTGCCTGCACCAAATAATAACAAATTAGAAGGAAAAAAAGATGACAAAAAATACAGATTTCAGTATTCTGAGGCTCTGAGCCCCATTTATTTTCCTCGCGGACAGCAAAAAAACTCTGACATTATACAATTTAAAATAAAAGGGATAGGGTTAGGCTTAGGGTAATATATTGAGTAAGAAAATGTTTTTATGAACCACACAGCTTCTGGTATTCCAAGACCCGACCGGACAAAAAGACGTGGTGCAGGCACGAAACATACTACCAATAGAAATACATTGCTTTTAAAATCGTTCTGTGTGACACGAAAAATGCATAAATTGTGTCGGTGAACACGAATCAATAGATTAAATTAATGTCGTGACTATAACATGAAATGCCGTGAGACTGGGTTGATATGTCTGTTTTTCCGGGCCAACCAGCAGATATCCGAGCCAACACTTCCTGTTCTGGCCACCCATGCAACCCGAGGTGCCAGTTGAGAGACAATGTCTACAACCGGACGGTTCCACGAGCAGCCAGTTTACATGTTACATTGAAGCGCATTTTAGGCCAAATAGTCTTTAGTTGATTGCCCATGGGTTTCGAGATTACATTTCTTCCACCGGATCTGCCTCTGTTGCTCTCAAATCGGACTGGTTTCAACCGAAAGTTAATTAAATGTGATTCCAATCTTTCCATGTGATCGAAAACTGCACTTGCAATTGGACTAGAGACAAAACAGCCAATCAGGATGACTTACTCTGATTTTGTGATTGGATGATTTGATGGCAAACTGTAACTCTTCATCAGGTTGAAAAGGTGTGTAGTTAAAAACACAATTATCTCATCAATATTTATATTTTGGTTTTTGGTTTTTCTTTACTTTTGTGAATAGTTGAGTCAACATATGGTAGTTCTTACTTTTTTTTGTATACACCCATATATTTTTAAGTGAAGGTTATTTTATATAGTTAGTATTTTTGACATCTCGGTAATTAAACAACACATCTTATCTTTGCTCTTTCGAAAACCATTTAAAGACATGTATGAAATCTTATACTCTGTGAAAGTCACAAATATCCCCCACATTTTATCTAAACTCACAAAACAAAAATCATTCAATCTCTCTTTTTGATAAGTATCTTTGTTTACACCCCCAATTAGCATCTTATCCACTTACCACAGTTTGACCCCAACCCCCCTCTGTTTCCCTATACAACACAAACAAAGTACCATCTGGAGTTTATTCATGAACTTATTCTTCGTTAATTCCCATATCCACACACCTGTATTCAATAGCATTCTTGCACTTTCCAGGGTTGAACTACCACTGCTTCTGGATGAGAAATCTGCACTTTCACAGAATATTGCAACTCATCGGAAGGACAAGGACCCACCGGAGGCTGACATCCCGCCTGAGGGTCTTTGGTTGAGGAGATTTCTCTCTACGATTACTGAGGCCTTTCATCTGCTGCTGCCCTGCCCTTTATGTTTGATTCTTTGTTTCTGTGTGCAGCCGCCGGTGATGGACACTTCCTGTCTCTCACACACACTCCTTACACCCCTGATTAACTATCAATAAGAATCAATCTACTATTTAAATGTAGTATCCTCTACTCAATTGTTGTAAATACATCCACTAAGCATTTGCTGTCACTTTTTTTTTATTGAAATGTGGGTTGTATAAACTGAAATGGAAAATGTATGAAGGAGCCCTCTGGCTTTAAAAAAAAATGGTATTTCCCTTTTTCATCAACAACACAACAGCTTTGTTAGCCTTCATTGCAAAATATGCTGTCCATTTTTTACACCCCCCCTAAAAAAGATTAGCCAACAACAAATAATAAAATAAACAACAAAATTAAGTGTAAAAGATATTCTATAAAGTTTTTAAAGAAATGTAACGATAATAATACCAGGTTTTGTTTCTAGAAAAATATAGTATGTGGACAATACTGTGGCGCTGATCTTGTTTATGACATATTTAAATTCTTATGAGAATATGGCGGCCGCATACAAAATGGCGCCGCGGGAGTAAGCAACAACACAACGCCGGAGCTCTGTAAAAACAAAGCTGTCTATGTGGCGTGACAGTCTATTTGACACCATTTTTTATAAAAATGTTGACGAATAGAAATACTGTTTTCTGGCATTTTACGGGGGAAATCTGCATTTTACATTATTGGAGACAAAATGATGAATAACAAACAATAATGAATATATAAAATATAAATAAAACATACAAAAGCAAAATAAATCGTATTTTAAACTAAATGCACATATAGTCATGTAAAAAGAGTGACGTACATGTTAGTCAGAGCTTCTTTTTTTTTTTTACAGTTATGATGAAGACACCATTTTAGTGTTTTATATGTTAGAAATGGTTGCCATGTCTTTCTGCCTTCATCCTAGTCTTATAAGGCTCTGTCTTTTGCATTCGCACTGTAACAATTAATAACCAATGAATTTGCTCATAATAGGCTCAAATGGGAAATATGTATTGCCCGACGTGATGAAACCAAAATGTGTGCCCTCAGCTCTGTGCTCTCATAAATCATGAGGCTGAACAGCTTCCTCTCTTTGAGGCTCCCCGTTTCCACAAAGGTCAACGTTGTCAGTACTGTATTCTTTCGGTAAAAAACAGTAAGAATACATTTTCCCCAAAGTTGAATTTGACGTGACAGATTTGCGTCGGTTATCCTTCCTGTGAGCAGATCCATTACTCACAAAGCTTCTGTAGGAATGAAAGCTCTTTCCTTTGACATTTCAATGTTTTTAGGGAAGACACTTCAGATAAAAAGGGGGGGGGGAAGCCATTCATTCTACTGAGCCGAGAGCGGGAGATCGGGGGCGGGGCTTAAGGGACAACTCAACTGCGCATGCTTTATGAGCCGGGTAATTTGCAGAGGTGGGAGTGAGTCCTACATGTGCAAGTCATGAGCAAGTCTCAATTCTTGACCTACAAGTATCAGGCAAGTCCCAAATCACCGTGATGAGAGTCAGGCAAGTCAAGTCAAGTCACACAAAATTCTGATGAATAAGCCCAGTTTCCGCATTTAAATCAGTTAAAAGACAGTGGTAATGAAAATTTATTCAACCCACACTATGATCTTTATTACATACACAGTTAATAATTTGAAATCTAATTTAGACCGATGACAATCATATTAGATTCATATTAACCCCAGAACTGCAGACAATATAGCTAGGACTCAAAAAGTCTGTTCAAAAAGGCAGAATTCCAGGTAAGAAAATCATATATGACATTTGCTATTACACATATTTAATTTACATTTCTGTTAACACTAGAACCGCCAACAGCGTCAGCACCAAGCGGCAAACTCTGTTGAAGAGCCGCCAATACGGAAGTGGCACACACTGCAGTTCATATATTGGCCGATAGGGACTGACTGCAGAAAAGAGCAATTTCCATAGACCCCCATGTTAAAATGCCCAACTTTACAGCAGAAAAAAACATGTTTCTACCCATGGATGCAATAAATATTATTATGAATATAGTTAGATTCGACCTTCATGATTATGGATCTGTGAGTGAACTGTTTTCTAACACGACCCTTTTATTTATATTAGGTCTTAAAGTTTTTGCATAAATTAGGGCGTGGTCACATTGAGTGACGGCTCTGTGAACTGACTGCTGTTGTTAGCTTCTTGTCTCTCTGCTAGCTGCTCCGTGAAGCAACAGGCACTCTGCCTGTTCAGCTCATCCAGGGAACACAACTTGCCCCTGGCCGTGTTTGTTTGTTCTTCATGCTTATATATCGGACTATTGTGACTCGCTCTGCGGTTGAAACAGACGGTGCATGAATGCGGTTTTTCGGTAAGTGAAATTTGAGTACTTATTTATGTGTTAATGATTTTAATCAGCTACATAATTAATATTACGGCTTGGGTTAGCGTGTAAGCGAGTGGTAGCTACATCGGTGCTAACGATGCTAATAGTAGCCTCCAAGTTAAAATCATAGACTATATTTATTTAAGGTTAAAACGAAATAGACAAGTGTTAAGTGGGATAATACTGTACAACAAACGGCTTCTATTTGAGGTTGATGAAATAAGGTCATCCTTGTAACTTAGAGAGATTATTATTATTTAGGTAGGGACTGCATGCATCGCTAAGGTTAATTTAAAATGGCTATGCTCAAGTATGTAGACAAGTTAATGTTGAAGTAGTGTATGTGAAATCTACCTCACAACAAGATGTGTGTATATTACAATTATTAATGTCATATTTCAAGATGATTACTTAGATATTACAATATGGTTGGTTGAGCTGGAGTTCATTATTGAGCTTACACGTTAACATCACAGTCATCTGAAGAACAAACCCAAACCTTGTTGTTTTTATGAATTGCATTACCAAATGGGTATCAAATAAACAGTAAGCATTGGTAACACAACTTCCAAAGTTACAGTAAAATAAAAAGGACCCTGACTCGGACAATACACAATCCAACATGTTCAACAGAAGATAATCAGTTATATTGTTTGTACACATGGTACTTTACATATATATCTGTTTGTTTAAGGTGTCCAGGTGATGCAGACAGGCTGGACCAGAGAGTGAGAGACAGAACTGGACTCTTCACATCAGTGAACTTCAGCACAGGTACAAATACTATTTTGTTCATACTGTACAAAGAATCAAGAAAGTATTGACTTTAATACACTGATATACATTCCATTAAACAATACTAGATCACCTACACATCAGTGAAGTTGAGGGTTTTTTCTTTGCAAAAAGTTACATTTAGATGTAAACAAGCAATATGATTTTGTCAGCTTTCTAATTTAATGTATTAAAGGCAAAGATATTTAACACATAGTGAGAACTATAGGTTACTTACGTAACCCCAGTTCTCAGAGTAACATGAAGTGAGATGTCTCACTATGGGATGCGCCTCAACGCGTATGCACCAGAAGCATCAATCTCATTACGCCAATCCTGATTGGCTGGTGATCTTGACGCCAACGTCAGGGAATCCACCAACCCTATAAGTAGCTTGCGCCACGACGCAGGCTTCATTCAAAATAAGCACCTCTTCTCGCTTCGCCTCAGCAAGAAGGGCCGTCAGGTGAGACATCTCACTTCATGTTACTCTGAGAACTGGGGTTACGTAAGTAACCTATAGTTCTCATTCATAACACTCCGTTCGATGTCTCACTATGGGATATTGAGACTCCCGCATTGCCAGACATGCTTATCTCGAAAATCACCAACACAAAAACAGAACTTAACAGGTAGAACCCTGTCCCAATACGGGGCCCAGCACTGCGCGGGCCACACTTGGAGCAGAAACATCTAGCCTGTAAAAGCGGACAAAAGTGAGCGGCGAGGACCAGCTCGCTGCTGCACAAATGTCTTGAATGGAAACACCCTTGAACAAAGCCCAGGATGTAGCCAATCCACGAGTAGAATGAGCGCGCAGGCCCGTTGGTGCCTGCAAACCCTGGCTCGTATAAGCCAGAGCAATCGCCTCCACAATCCAGTGGGAGAGCCGTTGCCTGGTAACGGGCTTGCTCTTATGAGGGTTAGCCCAAGATACAAAGAGTTGGTCATTGCACCGAAACTCTTTCGACCTGTCCATATAAGTGCGCAAAGCACGAACCGGGCCAAGCAAATTCGGCCGCTGTTCCCCAGAGGAACCTAGCGGTGAAGGAAATGCCTCAAGGTCAATGGGAGTGCATGAGCCAACCACCTTAGGCACAAAGGCCGGGTTGGGCTTCAGCAATACTCTCGTTTGCCCCGGGGCAAACTGAGTACACGAAGGATGCACAGAGAGCGCGTGAATATCACTGACTCGTTTGGCAGATGCCAGAGCCAGTAACAACACTGTCTTCAGTGACAGGTGCTTCATGTCAGCGTCTTCCAGGGGTTCAAATGGAGCTCGAGCGAGCCCATCTAAAACCACTGTCAAGTCCCACAGGGGCACCAATGACCTGGAAACGGGGAGGAGCCGGCGAGCCCCTTTCATAAAACGGCAGACCAAGGGATGTTGGCTAGCCGTCTTTCCCCCAAAGCCCACATGGCATGCGGCAATAGCAGCCAGGTACACTTTGATCGTGGAGAAAGCTCTGTGTTAATCAATCAGATCCTGTAGAAATGATAGAATCACACCGACAGGGCATTGAAAAGAGATGTGTTTCTTTTGAAGACACCACTCCTCAAACACCCTCCACTTACAGTCATAGAGAGACCTGGTGGAGGAAGCCCTTGCACTCTGAATAGTGTTTATCACTTCCTGAGGGAGCCCCACTGTACTCAGGTTATACCACTCACGGGCCAGGCCCATAGCGCCAGGCGCTCTGGGTGTGGGTGAAAAATCATCCCCCCCGCCTGAGATAGTATGTCCCTGCGTAGCGGGAGCTGCCACGGCTTTCCGCACAGCAGCTGATATATCTCCGCCAGCCAGTACATTGCAGGCCAGTGTGGAGCTATCAGGATCAGTGTGTGGCGTTGTTCTCTCACTCTGGCCAGAGTTGGAGGTATTAGAGCCAGGGGTGGGAACGCGTACAGAAGGGCCGGGGGCCAAACGTGCGCGAGCGCATCCACGCCTAACGGTGCATTTAGATCGCGCATTGAAAAGAACAGCTGACATTGAGCATTTTCTTTTGATGCGAACAGATCTACCGCGGCCCGGCCGTAACGCACCCACAGCTGACTCACAATCGTTGGATGTAGAGTCCAGTCTGCGTATAGTGGTGCACCTCTGGACAGCAGATCTGCCCCGAGGTTCATCACTCCCGGTACGTGTGTCGCTCTCAGACAGAGGAGACGTCCGCAGCTCCATAAGATCAGTTTGCGTGCCAGCATGTGTAACTGTAGAGAAGGCAAATCCCCTTGGCGGTTTATATACGACATTGTGGTCGTGTTGTCTGTCCTCACGAGGACATGATGTCCCCTGAGAAAAGGCAGAAAGCGTCTTAGGGTGAGAAACACCGCTAAGAGCTCCAGATAATTTATGTGTGACCGTTGGAGGTCTCTGCTCCAGAGACCCCTCACAGGTCGACCTTCGTATATGCCCCCCCAGCCCGTCAGACATGCGTCCGTGGTGACCACCTTCCGCGATAAGACAGCACCCATAGGCACGCCTCGCACCAGGAAAGTCGGGTGCAGCCAGTGGCGTAGCGCCGTTACGCAGTGCACAGTGACCATCACTCTCCGCGCGCCATGACGCGCGGGGTTTAGTCTGAGGGCAGCCACCCAGCGCTGAAATTCCCTCATGTGTAAGCGGCCCAGACGTACTACTAGGATGGCTGACGCCATGAGCCCCAGTAACCGCAGACACGATCTGAAGAGAACATATTTGCGTGGCTGGAAACGAGCGAGGCAAGCCCTGAAGGCTCTCACTCTCTCCGCTGACAGGCGGGCTGTGAAGGGCACCGAGCTCAGGCGTAAGCCCAGGAAGAGCACCGACTGGGCTGGGGACAACATGCTCTTTTCTGTGTTTATTACAAAACCCAGGTCGAGCAGGTGTTTCATGAGGATATTCGTCTGCATAATAGCCTCCTGCTCCGACTGTGCCAGAAGGAGCCAGTCGTCTAAATAGGTTGCCAGGTGAATACCCTGTTGTCTTAACGGGGCTATCGCTGCTTTCGTACATCGCACAAACACCCGTGGGCTGAGAGACAGACCGAAGGGAAGCACTCTGTACTCGTAACAGACACCCTGAAAAGCGAACCTCAGATATTTCCTGTGTGGATAATATACTGGGATGTGAAAATACGCGTCTTTCAGGTCGATTGATGTGAACCAATCGTCCTGACGCACGAGACGCAGCAGGGATGTGTGAGTGAGCATCCGGAATTTGTATTTTCTGAGATACCCGTTCAGAGCCCTTAAATCTAGGATGGGGCGAATTCCATTCCCTCCCCGTTTGGGAACGAGGAAATATTTGGAATAGAAGCCGCTCTGACTCCGTTTGGAGGGTACGATGGATATGGCTTTCTTTTCTAGTAGCGAGAGAATCTCCTGCTCTAGAATGTGAGCCGACGCTCCCCGGGCATGTGATTGCACAATGCCCGAGAAGCGAGGAGGGGTGACAGCGAATTGGAGTCTGTAGCCCCGTGATATCGCCTTGAAAACCCAAGCAGAGCATGT
Organism: Notothenia rossii; assembly: GCF_949606895.1. Taxonomy (NCBI): domain Eukaryota; kingdom Metazoa; phylum Chordata; class Actinopteri; order Perciformes; family Nototheniidae; genus Notothenia; species Notothenia rossii. Next base: position 55,135,838 of record NC_136901.1, on the reverse strand, counting down.
GAGCATTTTCCACCTTTCGCTCCTCAGAGCGAGCGGGGATGTCACCATATCTCTGTTGTCTGCACCCTGTGACCGCATTGGTTGTGTTATGGCGCCCTCTAGTGTCTGAACACGGTGGCGCTCTAGGGTGACAACCTCGGTCGACACTGTGCATGCGCGCGGTGATGGTGCGTTCACAGACCTGGCCACCGTCCGCATTCCGAGAGAGGCGTTCATAGCCACTCTCAGAAGCGGGGCAGTCACCTGACTGTTTATTGACATTATTATTTGTCTTTTTAATATTTTCGACTGTGCCCTTGGCTTTAAGCCTGGAAGCAACAGTGGCAAACATTTTATTTTTAGACCCTTGTGTGTGTTTGTGTGACTTGAACGACTGGCAGGAACTGTTGTCAGTGTTGTGAAGTCTGCTTCCCTCATGGCGCGAACTGGAGGATGACGTGCAGTCATCACCCGAGGCGGCGGGAAGGCGGGAGCGTGGTTGTCCCCCGGAAACACATGGGTGCTGGATACGTGCGGAACACGATCCAGGGCTGAAAGAGAACAGGAAACCTCCAGCCCTTTCCCCGAGGGGCGGAGGGAAGGCTGTCAGGCTGCCCTCTTCTTCTTCCTCGCCTGGTGACTGAAAGTCTGGGTCGGCGGCGCCTGTGTGGCTGCTGCCGGGACCGGGGACTTTCTTGGCCAATTCGTCCGCGCCTCGTGTCTCGGTGGGAGACCGGGGGCGGGCTGTGGCTTCTGCCATCTCGGGACCTTGAACAGGGCCGAGTGCGGGGTAGCCTGGGAGATGGTCTGTCGCAGGACCGTTGGGGCCGGCGGCTGGGCTTTCCGAGGGAGGCAAAGCTGGAGAGCTTCATCCTCCTTCTTCTTGGCCTCACACCGTTGTTGCATGGAGGCAAGAGCGGAGCCGAATATGCCCTCAGGGATGATTGGCATGTCCAACACGTCCTCCTTTTCCCGGTCGGGGAGGTTTGTCAGGTTCAGCCATCTGGCTCTCTCCTGCACCACCATCATCCCTAGCGATTTGCCTGTGGCCTGGACTGCACAGCGCTGTACGCGGAGGCAAATGTCTGTGATCGCCATGATCTCCTCCCACACGGCCGGTTCAGGTTTCACCGTCATGTCCGCACACAGCTCCGCTTGGTACGCGGTTAGCATGGAGGAGACATTCAACGCCCTGACGGACAAAGCAGCCGCTTTGTAGGCCCGTTCAGTCATTGCAGACTGGAACCGGTCCGCCTTTGTCGGCAGTGTAGGGTTCCTGCTCGGGGCCGCCGACAACCGCGGTTGGAGGTGGGCTGCCACAAGCGGCTCCATAGGAGGCATGCGGAGTAACCCGAGCTTCTCCATGCCCTCACAGTCCAGAGAGGAGGCTCGCTGGATTGGGGCCTTGCTGCTGAAGGGGCGGTCTCTCCAGGAGACCGACACCTCGTCCAGCAGCTCTGGAAATACGGGGAGAAGTTGCCTGGTCAGCCTCGCGGCTTGGGGCAAGTTCTTTCCCTCGTATCTAGACCTGGAGGGCTCTCTGGCCGCTTCAGGCCAGGGGATGTCCAGCTTGGATGCAGCGCGTTGGCACACGGCCTGCAGGTCCATGCTGAGGCGGGGGAGCGGTGGCTCGCCTTCGCCCGGGGAGGCGGACATGGCCCCAGGCTTGGCAGCCTGGGCAGACGAGACGAAGATGTCATCTTCGCCCTCGTCTGAGTCGGAAAGAAGAAACTCCGGGGCGTATTCTCCTTCCTCCTCCTCATAGTCCACCTCCAGGACATCCTCCGCGGGTGAGACCATGGTGAGGTCCAGTTGGGAGCCCCAGCTTGACACAGCACGGGGCCCCCTTCCCGCGGCTGCCGCCGCCACCGAGTCCCAGCTTGACACAGCGCGGGACCCGGCACCCGTGGCGGTCGCCACCATGCCCTGCTCGCCGGCCGGCGAGTTTACAGGCATGAGGAGGTCTCGGACCGGCATGCTAGCTTGGCGTGCTAGCCGTCGGCGGCGGCTTTTGGCGGTAAAGCGGGAACAATGCCCGCACGCGCCGGGGGTGTCGATAGCCTCCTGGGCATGTTGCAGCCCGAGGCAAGACGAGCAGACCTGGTGTGAGTCAGTACTCGATATCTTCAGCCCGCAGCCGCAGAGCCGAGCCTCCGACACTCCGTCTCCTCTGGTGTGAGGGAGGGAAGAGTCCATCCTAGCTAGCCTTGGTGCGGCGTAGAAGGGACAAACGAGCAACAGGCGTGTTACCGTTTGCTGGAAAAAATCCAAAACCTTACCGTTATCTGTTGGAAAAAAACGGCAGGGTAGATTCTGATATTAACTGGAGTGTTAATAAAGGGAATTCCCGTGCGAAGCAAAAGTAGCTGGCGAGCGTCCGTCGACCGAAGGTTAGCTTCGTAAATCAGTCTGTGGACCGTTAAGCTAGCTAGCTACTGATCTTTCTCGAGATGTGCTCCGAAGCGAGAAGAGGTGTTTGAATGACGCCTGCGTCGTGGCGCAAGCTACTTATAGGGTTGGTGGATTCCCTGACGTTGGCGTCAAGATCACCAGCCAATCAGGATTGGCGTAATGAGATTGATGCTTCTGGTGCATACGCGTTGAGGCACATCCCATAGTGAGACATCGAACGGAGTGTTATGAATGAGAACTGCTACTATTTATCTCTCAATATTGTCTGTAAAAAATGTGGTAAAAGTTATTCTTTCAGTGAGACAACAGAGCAAGCTTCTACAGTTGCACTACGTTTTGATAACAGTTCAATATTATTTTGATAATAACATATATTTCAATGTTGATGAACTTCATACTTTTCATTCATAATCTGATTGTCTTTTTAGCTCACTGTTGAAATAAAAAAAAAACATTACAATTACAAAATAATTATATCTACAGCCCCTAAACACACAAACACACCGCTTTCATAAATAACACACTTGTTCTGCAATAATATGTTTTATGTTTCCTGTAATTTTTGTTAGGAAAGGACATGCCTGAAAGACACGACATTTTCTCCTTCTCTGAGGGTCAAGAAGAAAATCCAAGAGGAAAATTAAAAGCTGATGCTATGAGATCTTAAGACCAGTACACTACTTTTATTGTAAAAACAGTCAGCTGATCGAATGCACCTATTTCCACATCTACACTCCATCAGCTGATTATTTCTATTTGCCTCGCTTTATGAGCTTCACATCACTTGTGCCTTGTACCGCAGAGTTTGCAACATCACAAATAAATGGGGCCAATCTTCAGTAAGAATAATGGACAAAAGGAGTGCAAATACAAATACAATTTATTGAAATGTGAACCAAAACTTAATCAAACATGTTTTAAATAAAAAGCACATATGGACAGAAGGTGTAAACCTATTAAATGTATAAGTAAACACATTTAGTCAAATAAAGTGACAGACTAGGCCTGTGCAGTTGGTATCAGCTTTGCCCAGCATGGGCTCCTCCATCAGGCCTGGACCTCCTCGCAGAGGAAAGACCCTCAGTCCTCTTCAAACCAACAGACAGGACGTCCATCACACGGAGGTTTCTCCCTGAAGCCTCTGCAGCTCTCTGGACACCACGCTGTCTCAATCCGTCCACACTGAATATGAGAGGGGGAAAATGAAAATAAAAAATGCTTTAGACAATAAGAAACATAAAGTTGACTTTTGAGTTGCTCAGTTTTTTTAGATTGTCAATACTATTACTGTATAACTAATATATCAGGTTAAGAGGCACATTCAAATAAAGATTGGTCTTTAAATACATGTTGTCTTTTGAATTGTTTGTCTAAAGTCAAGGATCTAAAACTGGTACTTAGTTTTAATGATACAGTCTGGTTATTATGCTGTTTGGAAGAGGCCTCACAGGTAAGAGCACTAACTAGCTACCATCACATGTACCTTAGCTTGACTTAAATATATTAAACGTATAATTAAGTGATATCAAAATATAAATAACTAATGTCATGCAAACATATTAATATTTGCTTGATTCCAGTGTTGAATTTAGCACACTTGCATACAAACGTTAAGGGATTTTAAGATTCTGAAGTATTATGCTAAAAACTCAATAACTTAGATTATTATTTATAGTTTTGCTGAATAGTTTAATGTCCGCTTACCTTAGAAACGTAAAATGCCACGGCAGTGTGCAGACGGGGAGCATGTTAGCTTAGCTTGGTAGCTTCAGCTAGCTCTGGAACTTTCAGCTCGGCGGCAGCAGGTCACGCCTCGACTCCGCCTCTTTGCCCTTATTTGGAGCAGGCTGAAGAAGGCGGGAGTTGAACTCTGACGTCACTGTCGAACCGTTAGTGGCCGACTCCGCCTACTAAGGGCTTCTCGGCAACTCTGCAGAATCCTATGGGTGATGTCACGGACCCTACGTCCATTTATATATACAGTCTATGGTCAGCACCTACATAGATATCATTTTCAAATCATTTCATTTGTTCCTCTTCATAATTTCCTTATAAACTAAGCAGGACTATTTAAAACTCAGTTAATTGTGTTAATTTAGAAACTGCTTCAGTTTATCATCATAACAGATCAAAAAGTTCAGATTCATTTTACAATAAATCAAGGAATGATGTACTCCTACAAACAAAAACAACATCATTAAAACATTTAAACAAACTACTAAAAGTAAATGAACTACATTATTCAAAAGTTTCCAGTAACTTCTGATAATAACACAGGGGAAATGTGTCTTCTCTTTGCAATGCTTAATCGATTTGAAACCAAGTCTAACGTAGCTTAAACTTAACGTTAGCTTTCTAGCTAAAACAACACATTCACACACCTTTCTCTGTGTTTTTTTTTTGTAGTGACGAATGACGTTGGATGTTGTGGTGGTCGTGTGTGTCACTGATCTTTATGCTGCAGGCCCTGCATACCGCTGTTCTCTTCTTATTAGCGTCATCGACAAAATAATCCTTTAATCCAAACTTGACTATTTTTGGAGTAACGCTAGCCTCTGCCATGTTAACTGAGACTCCTGCCTTCTAGTGGGTTGCCAGGTTTGCGAGCATGGCGCTATAATCACCCAATCACGTTTCGAAAAAACTAAACGTAATATCTCACTACAAAAGCAAACGCAAATATTTAATTTTAAATAGTCAAGTTCTTTCAAGTCATCCATCTCAAGCTTAACTCAAGTCTCAAGTCATGAATTCCAAGTCAACGTCAAGTCAAGTCTTTTATCAATGTTAGTCAAGCAAGTCTCAAGTCCAAAAATATGCGACTCGAGTCGGACTCGAGTCAAGTCATGTGACTCGAGTCCCCACCTCTGATAATTTGTGAAGAGAATCTCAGTCCATTCTGTCTTCATGAGCCAATGAGCAGCTCTCATAGAAATGAACGAGGGCCATCCTCTGACGCTGTATCTAGTTCTTATTATACATCCATGGGTGTAATGCCTCTGCCATTAAGTTGCTCAAACACCCTAGTTATCATCTTAACATCTTTAACATTCTGAAATCCAAGACTTTGTCATTATTTATGAACGGAAACCCACTGTCTCGGACCCTGCAGTGTGACAGCCTGTCATTCATTCTTTCATTATTGTCCGAATATGGTGATAAAAGTTCCATATTCTGAAAACCAAGACCTCGTTTGTTTAGAATCAACCAAAACCCCAAAAGGTCCAAAACATGAGTTTATGACATGAATCCACGGTTATCTCAGAATGTATCTGTCCCATAAATTGTTTGTTGATGGGTGAGATTTTATCCATTTTACCGGAACTAATGTAAGCGCATCTGTTTAACAATTGTAGAAGATATATCCTTGCCCATCAATGCCTTCCAGTATTACTCCTAGCAGTGTAACAAAGCTTTAACAGTACTTATGGTTATCCCTATATGCATGAAATAAAGATGCATATAAACTCTAAAATGCTGGTTTCCTGTTTCCTCTACTCCATCTGTCTCGTGCTTCAGGTGCTGTGGTCCTCAGTGGCTTGTGATTGACTTGACAAATGTGTTGTGTTGCGGCGCCCTGACAGCGTATCCCACCTGGTCCCACCGTAACACTCCCCCCCCCCATCCATCATCCTGAGATCTGCGGCGGCCATCAGTCTCAATAAAGAAAGTAAACAAACAGAAAGCTGAATGTCACTGGCATCACTCGTGCGTCATTCTTTATCATCGGTGCTGTAATTATGATGATATATTTAGAGGAGGGAATGAACTCACACATTTGTTACAATGCAGTTATTTAAACCGTTAAACAATAAAAGTCCACTTCCTTCAGGAGCTGCTTCACGACTCTGGCACTGCTCTTCCGTGCTGTGATTGGATAAAGTCCTTCCTACAGCCAGGACTTGGTTTAACCAAACATTCTAGCATGTGCACTTCACTCTGCATCAGCCAATCGGCTTGCTTCTCCCTCACTGTAAGTCAGACCAAACCCCTCAACTAAAAACCAAAATGGTGGAAGGAGGTCCCTATTGATATCAGGACAGCAGAAAGTGCTTTTGTCAGTTGCTTTGTGCTTAATTCGTACTAATTTGTCAACACACGTTTGTGTAAATACACAAAAAGAAAACGGAACCCTCACTTATGGCTCCGTGGTTGATCCCCACAGTAAAAAGTGCAAAGTGTCCTTTGGTAAGATTCTAAAACCCCAAATTGCTCCCTTAGGCATGTCTACGTTATCCAAGTATATACTAGTTGCTTTGGATAAGATACATGTAATGTTGCCATGTTAGTCTTTTTTTAAACTCGGAGAAAATTGTTGTCAGATTCTGACACGACAAACATCTTCATCACCTCTGTGTTCCTCATGCCTGTTGTCAGGCCTTGGTCAGGCAGCAGTAAGCCCCCCCCCACCTTCCTACAGCCTGCTCTCATAGAAGGAGTTCAGGCTCTCCCTCACAAATCAGGCATGACATGGGGTTGCTTTGAGTTCAATAAAGGAATTGCTTTGGCCGTTATGCACCAAAGCTGCAGCTCATAGTTCATTCCAGGCAGCCCGTCTGCTACACAACTGTTCCCATACAGCTCGCCCCAGAAATTTTCAGAGGAGAACATATTTACCCTGGATCAGGGTCGCAGTTTGAAGCGAGGGGTTCAAGTTGTGAATTGAAACCAAATCAATACTCTTGTGCTGATATTAGCTTCGTCTATAGGGACTTGCAGAACAGACTAAGTATGGGGTGTTAACTGGTCATTTGAAAGGGGTACATTTGCCTCTTGGACATGGTCAGGTTGCCCTTTAGCAAGGCACCTGATGGGCTGCAGTGGTTAGAGCAGATGCAAGTTCAAACCCTGCCTTACCCATGTCATCCTCTCTATCTTCACCTCTTAACACTGTCACTCTCCAATAAAGGCTAATCTAGCCCCAGAGAAAAGCACCAGTCGCCCTCACTAATCCGTGGGCGCAGTATAACAGCTGCCCAGTGCTTGAAGTATAGTTCAAGCAGTGGGCAGCTGTTGCAAAGTAACCTTTCCTATAGGAAAGGTTACTTGCAGAGGCTAAATATCACTTTGCATTCAGTGCTTTGTGATTGTGTGCGATGATTAAAGGGTAAACTTGTTGGAATCCTCCATTTCCACACAGAAAACGTTTAGATTCATAATACATTTATTTGGTTTGACTTACAAAGTATATTGAAACCTCTGAATGCGGACTTTTGGTTTACTCAGGACACAAATAGTGATATACTGCGTTAGTGTTCCTTTATAATTACTGTTACAATGATAACAAATCTTCCACTTTTATATTATAGAATTCGTTAAATTAAAGCAGTCTTTAATTGTTTGTCCTAAACATAGCAATATATGCTTTTGAAATTTAACATGTCTTTGAAAAAATAACAGTATTCAGTTTATATATATATATATCACCTTTAGCTTGAAAACACATAGATGTGTTTTTTTAATTTATAAAATAAACAGACAGACAGACAGACAGTTTATCAATCCCAAATTGGGAAATTATTTTACAGCAGCAGTGTGTTCAGGTATTAAAATATTTAAAGTTGGAATAAAGTATAAACTACACAACACAAGCATAATGCACAGCAATCCATAATAGAAGTCCGATATGTTCATGAAACTCCCCAGGAGACACCGACACTAACGTGGCCGAGTGGACTCCGGAGTTTGCTGCATGATCTGTGGTGTAGTGGGCTGTCACTCAAAAACGGAGTAGCCAACGGGGACGCACCCCTGAAAGTCCCGCCCACCTGGGATGTTTGTGTCAGAATCGAAAACTAAAAATGAGGGAGCGTAAACGAGAAAGCTGCAGCGAGAGCAAAAGTCTGATCATTGAGAAAGAAGAAACAAGAACTGCAAACAAAAATATATGTTAAAACAAAGAAGGAAGACTTATAGTTTACATCAGTGACCACCAACTGGCGGCCCGCGGGCCACATCCGGCCCGCCAGACATTCTCATCCGGCCCGCACGACGGGGGTGACTGTGGCGTTGGCGTTGTGTTTATGTTTACTGCGTTCGTTCGCCTCCCACCCATTTTTTTTAAAAAAGGTCTCGTGAGTAATGTGCAGTACCGGAGTCCAACAGAGAGGCAGCAGCTGCGGGACAGTAGACTGCGTACTGCGAAACCTTCCCTGCCTTGAAGAAGAAGAAGAAGTGATCCTTCGTTGTGAAGAGTCTGCTTTGTGCGCTCGGCACCACAGCAGCAGCCCCGCTGCGACAGAGTCCAACAGAGAGGCAGGAGCTGCGGGAAAGTAGCCTAGAAGCAGGGTTGGGTTGTAACGGAATACATGCAACGGCGTTACGTAATCAGAATACAAAAATCAAGTAGGCTAACTGTATTCAGCTGGCGTTACATTTGAAAAACGAGTAATCAAATTACAGTTACTTTCGTAAACCTGAAGTGAATACATTTTGGAATACTTATTGGAATTATTGGTTATTGTCTGTGAGCGAAAGAGAGATGCTGCGTGTCTTTGAGGCCCCGCCTCCGCACGCAGATGAGAGAGAGATATCTTTTAAAATATTTTGAAAGTTAGAAACAGAGATGGTTAGATAAAATGTGCAAGATAACGTTTATGTAGCATTTATTTATTGTCGAAATGATGACATTTCATAACGGGATCAAATCAAAGTGAATGGCCTGCTGCTGCTGAATGCATGGGGCAAGTGACTGGAAAAAGTTTTAAAAGTTATTACATCGTTTCAGATAATAAATAATAATGATAATTCATTCTATTTAGGGGCGCCTTTCAAAGCACCCAAGGACAACTTACAATTCATAACATACACCAAGGAAATGTTTTAAGACAGTACAAAGAATGCAGTCCGGGTGATGTTTTTTATGTGGGGTGCAGATGAGAGGGAGCTGTCCAGAATGACACCAAGATGTTGTGTTTGAGTTCTTGATAAGCCATTAAAACAGTAAAATAAGGGTCTCCTGTTCACCAAAACATACCCATCTGTTATGGAAAAAGAAAGTATTCCAAAAGTATATTCAGTATTCAGTAACTGAATACCCCCCCCCCCCCCCCCCCCGGTCAACAACTTCAAAATGCTATGCTATATAAAAATCGCTGGCCCGCAATATTTTCTATTGGATACATTTTGGCCCTTGGACAAATGTAGTTGGTGACCCCTGGTTTACATGATTACACAAATGATTTGTTTGCAACTTATAGTTTTATTTTTTTTATTTTGCTTGACTCAGTTTTTTTCTCTTAAACTCATAGTTTTGCTTTATTCTGAGAAAGTGTTCCTTTATCTTTATGAAACAAAACGAATCCCATAATCATCCCATCTGTGTGACTGAGTGATAAAGAGACAGGAAACAGAAGGATAATGAGACGGACTGAAGAGGCCTTTCCTGCCTCCTAGTGGCACCATGGGTAAAGACAAGAGAGCGGACTCCTGATGGAGCAGCAGTCAGATCTGTGTCTGCTGCGTATCCTCCTGATATCAGATCGATCACATCTGTTAGTCTGCTGCTGAATACTGATCTGAAGGCTTTTGTGCTTCCTGTTTATCGGCACCCCGCTCTACAGTCATGGTATTTATGTTTATGGAAACTTAGAAATGATTTCAAATCAATGAGGAATTGTTAAAATTCATAATTTTGATAGCTACCTAATCTGTGTGTGTGTGTGTGTGTGTGTGTGTGTGTGTGCGTGTGTGTGTGCGCGCGTGCGTGTGTCTCTGTTGACTGTTGGTGACGTAACGGCCACTCTCCTCCCTCCCTCTCGCTTTTTTTCTCTCTCTCTCTCTCCCTCACACACACACACACACACACACACACACACACACACACACACACACACACACACACACACACACACACACACACACACACACACACACACACACACACACACACACACACACACACACACACACACACACACACACACACACACACAGGAGCGCGGTGAGGCAGGAGCAGCAGACGCTCGGTGCCTCTCTCAGTGTGCGGAGCGGAGGAGGAGGACCGTCGGTATGCCTCAGCTCCGGGAATATCTCTCCCCCCTCTCAGTGTCTCTCTCGCCGCTCTCTCCTCTCCTGCCCCAGAGTTCACTTTTCTCCGTCTCCTCTCCGGACTAGGCGCTAAAGGAGAGCCGGCCGCGCGTCATGGTGCATCTTTGCGCATTATTTCTGGATCTTTAAAACAAAAGTGAATTCTTTTTTTGCCTGGACTAAAATGAAGTGCTTTTTCTGTGTGGAGGGAAAGAGGGACAGCGTTGGGCAGCCTCTCTGTGAATATCTGGCTGCAGCTGCTGAGGATCTGCGTGAAGAGTAAATCTGCGCTCTCTGGAAGGAAAAAGGGGTTGCAGTAAGCGGCTTTTTCTCCCCCCCCCCCCCCCCCCCCCCCCCCCCCCCCCGACTCCTTCATGCATCTGACAATGTGCCAAGTCCATCCACCACATAAGATCCAGTTCATTTGTCATGGTGTGGCTGTTTTTCTTTTCCTGGATTGATTTTTTTTTCTTTTTATGGGATTTTTAACCAAAGTGAAGGTCAATGGAGAGACTCTACGGCCCCGTTTTAACACCCAGTAACGGCTGTGCCTGTGCGCTTGTGTGTGAGTGAGTGTTTGTGTGTGTGAGCGCCTCTACCTCCTTTTTCCCTTTCTCCCTGCTCTGAGAACTCACCCCTTGCCCCCCCCCCCCCATCCACGGCTCATGCTGCAAGTTAAATGCTGGATCTATATTTCAGCGACCATTTTTGGCTGTAAAAATGCTGAGCGGCGTCCTCATGCTGAGCGTCCTCACGGTCACCAGCCTGACACCAGCGGAGACGGAGAGCCGCAAAGCGTCCTCCTCCAAAGAGATCTGCAAGACCCGCTGCAGTTGCGAGGAGCGCGAGAACCTCCTGAACATCAACTGTGAGAATAAAGGATTTACCACGGTCACTCTGTTCCAGGCGCCCCCAAATAAAATCTCCCAGCTTTTTCTAAACGGAAACTTCCTGTCACGGCTCGGCGCCAATGAGTTTGTCAATTATGGCAATGTCACCTCACTGCATCTGGGGAATAACGGCTTGCAGGAGATCCGAACGGGCGCTTTTAACGGGCTGCGCTTCCTCAAGCGGCTCCACTTGAACAACAACAACCTGGAGGTGATCAAAGAGGACAGCTTCGCAGGGCTGGAGAGTTTGGAGTATCTACAGGCAGACTATAATTATATCAGCGCCATAGAGCCGGGTGCGTTCAGTAGGCTGAATAAGCTCAAAGTGCTGATCCTGAATGACAACCTGCTGTTGTCTCTGCCTCCCAACATCTTCCGCTTTGTGCTCCTCACACACTTGGATTTACGGGGCAACCGGCTCAAGAATCTGCCGTTTTCCGGGGTTCTGGAGCACATAGGGGGCATCATGGAGATCCAGCTGGAGGAGAACCCATGGAATTGCACCTGCGATCTGATTCCCCTCAAATCCTGGCTGGACACTATTACTGTGTTTGTGGGGGACATCGTGTGCGAGACGCCGTTCAGGCTGCACGGTAAGGACATCACGCAGCTTATAAAGCAGGATCTGTGCCCGCGCAGGAATGCTGGGGAGCGTGTGCACCCCCCCTCTGACTCTCACTTTCAAGGGGCCCTGCCCCCGACCTACCTCCCCGGCATGATCACCCCCACCCGTGCACCCAAAGCTTCCCGTCCACCCAAAATGCGCTACAGGCCCACCCCTCGCATCTCAAAGGACAAACATGTTTTTGGGCCTATAATGGTTTACCAGACACGCTCCCCCGTGCCCATGTTGTGTCCCAGCGTGTGCGTGTGCACGTCCCAGAACCCTGACAGTGGATTGAACATCAATTGCCAAGAGCGAAAGTTGCATAACGTCAGCGAGCTGAACCCCAAGCCCTCCTACCCAAAGAAACTCCACCTGACTGGTAACTACCTACAAGTGATTTACAGAAATGACCTGGCTGAGTACAGCTCGCTGGAGCTGCTTCATTTAGGAAATAACAGGATAGCAGTGATTCAGGAAGGAGCCTTTGAGAACCTTACAAACCTCAGACGGCTCTACCTGAACGGGAATTACATTGAATCTCTTTCTCAGTCTCTTTTCTTTGGCCTGCAGTCGCTGCAGTATCTCTATTTGGAATACAACATCATCAAAGACATTTTACCACAAACATTTAACGCTTTGCATAACCTCCAGCTGCTCTTTCTGAACAACAACCTGCTGAGGTCGCTCCCTGACAATGTGTTCGGTGGCACCATGCTAACCAGGCTCAACTTGAGGAATAACCACTTCTCCTACCTGGCAGTCCGAGGGGTTCTGGACCAGCTGTCAGCGTTCATCCAGATCGACCTGCAGGAGAACCCCTGGGACTGCACCTGTGACATTGTGGCGCTCAAGAACTGGATGGAGCTGTCCAGCACCAGCGTGGTGGTGAACGAGATCACCTGTGATTCGCCCTCCAAGCACGCGGGTCGCCTGCTGCGGTCACTACGCAACGAGGCAATCTGCCCCGAGCCCAGCGAGCCCCCCACGCCACAAAATGCACCCCCTGCAAAAGCCCCCACATTGATAAGCCCTGCTACTGAGGCCCCCACCCCTTCTGCTTTTAGCTCAGTCAGCCCAACCGAATCTCGACTCCAGACCCCCGAGTTGCACCCCGAGGTGCCGCTCTCAGTCCTGATTCTGGGGCTTCTCGTGGTCTTCATCCTGTCGGTCTGCTTTGGCGCAGGCCTCTTTGTTTTTGTTCTGAAGCGACGCAAAGGAGTGGAACATGTCCCCACTGGCAGCAACAACATCGACCTGAACTTGTTTCAAGTCCAATACGGCTCCTACACTCCTGAACCCACCCAAGACAAAGCCTCGGAAAGCCACGTTTATAACTACATCCCCCCACCTGTGGGCTCCATGTGCCAAAACCCTATTTACCTGCAGAAGGATGGCGAACAGGTGGCGTACTACCGCAACCTGAAGGAGCTCAGCTTTGGGCCCCTGGACGCCAAGAAGGACCCTCTCACCCGAAGCCCAGGGGCCTACACCATCAGCACAATAGATTTTATGGATAAACCTCCAACTACGTGTGGGTTGACCTCCCCAGAACCTCCTGAGATGTTGTATCAGAATTTAGGGGAAAGGCCCCACAAAGATCTCCCCGCGGCTGGAGGACCCCCACCGTTCCATTACAACTTTTGCACTTTACCTAAGAGACCTTGCATCGTGCCCCCCTACGAGGTTGCAACAGCCCGGCGGCATATCACCAACCAGGACAGGTTGAACAAAACGGTTCTGTACGGGACCCCCAGGAAATACTACGGAGCGGAACACCTTTCCAAAAACAATGAGCACCCGCTGCTGCTCCCCGGGAAGCTAAAAACAGAACCGGACTACCTGGAGGTTCTGGAGAAACAGACTGCGATGAGCCAACTGTAAGGATAGCAACTATGCCCCCCAACCCCCCCCCCCCCCCCCCCCCCAGGTTCTGTGCAGCATTCATAATAATCACGCAGTTACTGTAATAATCGCCCTCTCTATATCTATCTTATCTATCTGTGTTCAATCCTACATGATTGACTGGGAGCCAATCCTTTGACGATATTTTTTTCTCTCTTCCTTTCCTTCTCTTTCTTGTTTTCGAGATGTATAAAAGGAGTATATTATTATGCAGTTCTATATTTTCTCTGGAAAGATATAAATTATTTCCTCTCTTTTTTTGGAAAGTTCTAAAAAGACTTTGACGACGGCAGGTAAACAATGGGCAGGACTGTGTACAAATACGGCTTTGTGCTTTTCATGAAACTGTATTCTATTTTCCTTGTGACAAACGAAAACAAACGTATGAAATGATTATTCTTTGTAGAAGAGGACATGCTACAGATTGACATTCCTGTACATACTCAGACACAGATACATGGTGAGTGTTGAAACCATAAAAAGAAACCTTTTCAAAATCCAACAAGCGGCAAATCTTACTCTACTTACTCCAGAAAGTGCCTTTGCACTCAAATATTTTATCAACAAAGCTCTCTGCAAAATGCAAATGTTTCCTTTTTTTTGAAAGTGCTGTATTTTAAAGAATCAAATCTTTATGTAAATAGAAGACTTATTTGTCTGTTTAAAAGAAAAAAATGAGACTGGGTGTGAAATGAGTTCTTGATGAGGAGAATCATGTTTATTTTTGCTTTGAATATGAAGTGTCTTTGGATGTACAACTTATAGAGAACATTGTATGCTATAGGGGAGCAATACAGCGTGGCGATGCTGCGCCATTAAACTTTCACTGAAGCACTTTGTCAACATCCTGAGCCTGAGGTACATTTTGTTCACACTGTGCTTGATTACTTTGATGCTGTGGTTTGCTGTGGACTGCATTAATGTGCGCGCGTGTGTGTGTTTGTGTGTGTGTGTGGGGGGGGGGGGGGAAGAGAGACCAGAGAAAATGAAAGTGGAGCGTGCCTGCAGCTCCTCCAGTGATTGACGAGGTGGATGTTTTTTGCTCCTTCTGAGTTGACTGATTGCCACTGCTTCCATCTTTCTACTCTGACACAGCGTTTCAAGCCTTTTCTCCAAATTCCCTCTCCTCTCGGTGAAATATCCACTCCATCAGTTTGATGGTGTGCAGACACAACTAATGTCTGACGTAGAGGCTCAATATCCTCTCCATCAGGGGGGAGGATGTGTCCGAATGTCACTGTGTACTGATTGTGGAATCGAAAACATGTGGCGTTTTTAACAACTACTGCTTCAGGGCGTTGAGAGCTTACCGGAGAGCAGAATCGTCATTAGTGTAGCAATTAACAGAAGTGAATGGCTCCTTGTGGATAAGCAGTAAAGGAAATGTGCCGTTGATGAAAATGTAGGAACGTCTGCGGTATTTTAGTCTCTGCTAGAATCCCCTTCTTAGAAAATGCTGCATTATTTGACTTCAAAAAGTGACACCAGTTGTGTGGATTGAAAGAAATGTGGCATTTTTAACAGCTTCTCTGGAAGTGACATCTTACATGTGAGAATAATTGCAATAAGTAGCATATGACTGTTTAATAGTGTGTGTACAATGTGACAGATACCCTAACCTTCGCCTTCCTTTAGGCAATGCATTGTTGGAATATCTATAGACAGCATATAGATCATGCATAGCCTGTAAAAGTTTACTTGAACACAGTCAAATCGTCCTATGAGTGGTGCTCTGTAGGGAAATGGAAACTAATGTGATCTAACAAAGTGGAACCAGGAAGTTTGTCTGTTATCTTTAACTAATCTTAACAATAGATAGTTTTAGTAGTCATTTTTATAATTTGCTTTAGCTTTCTATTAATCCTGAGTCAACTTCAAGAGTGTTTTTGGGATAATTCTGGGATATAACTTCCTTTTTCATAATCAGGAAACATTAGCCACACATAGGTTTAGCACAATTACTTAAGCCTCTGATTTTGGAGGGACCAAGATGCGTCATTGCACCATTAACAAAGCCTATATTGTGCTTCACTGACAGAAAGCTTAACCAGCACATAGCGCGATGCGAGAAACATTCTTTTAGCGAGTGCACCACTTCTGCCGTTCAAAAATAACACGTTTGTGTGTGTGTGTGTGTGTGTGTGTGTGTGTGTGTGTGTGTGTGTGTGTGTGTGTGTGTGTGTGTGTCTCCCTCCCCTCTCCCCCAGCCGTGACATGGAGGAGCTCTGCTACCCGCTCTAATGCTAATTCTGTTTTCTGTCCTTTAACTCGAGTTGACATTGGCTCTTTGTATCCTCTGTGAATGGCCTCCCAGCGGCCAAACTCTCTCCCCCCCTCTTCTTTCCCCCTTTGTATGCCCGGTGCCCTCCTCCACCACCTCCTCTGCCTTTTGTCCTCGTACCCCCCCCCTCCTTCCACCCCCCGCTGGATCTCAGCTGGCTATTGTGTGGCTGTCCAAGGTGCTGAAATGTTGCCGACAACCGGGCCACGTTCCAATCGGCCGGCTGGGACCTGAGAGCTCCCAACTTGGGGAGTTAGGATTCAAAGTGTTGGGCGTTGTGGTGTTTTGTGAATTCAAAGAATGTGTTTTTGTTCAGCTGGAAATCTCGTCCCAGAAAAAGATGTGTGTCTGAGCTTCTGGGCGTTGGGAGAGTCCGTGCTCAGGGAGTGTTTGCTGGTTGTGTTTGCTGGTCTTCATCTTTTTGTTGGACAGCGCTTGAGTTGGATGCACCAAAGGAATATGGCACATTAACTCAGGGTCCATCTGCATGGGTTTTCTGGAGCTCTTAGCCACCTCTCAGACTCCTCCAGAGTCCATTCATCTCTTTTAAAAACAGTGTTGTGAATGCAGTTTAAAACTCAGATTGGTTTTGGCGACAATGAAATAATTTCTAATGGTAATGATTTCATTGTACTCACTTATAAACATTCGTGTATTACTCACATAGGTTGAGCCAAATTTAAGCCACTGTTTTGAGAGGTACTAAGACAATGCCTAATTTTCTCGGTACACTGTGTTTTCCCTGATGGTTCATTAAAAAATCAACAAACTTCACTGCTTTGTACTGAAAAGTTGGTACCACTTTACAATAAGACTACCCTTAAAACGGGGTTACGAATAGTTTGTAATTCATTTATTAATTAGGTTGTGAACACTTTATAAATCCTTAATAAGCTTTTATAAGACATGAGGTAAACAGGGCAACTGTGACCGGTTGCTTGCCAAATAGTGAGCCCACAATTATCTGTACTGCTAAGCCTTATATTGGCTACCTAGCTTACTTAATCTTCTTCATCAGCCAGCATCCTTGGTATCTGTTGTTCACTGAGTTGATTCCCCCCCTTCCATCTTGATGTTTCTTGGCATCTCTTATAACTCATTTATGAATGAGTTACTAACATTTATAATTGTTCAAAGGGAGCCTTATTGTAAAGTGTGAAACACATCACCATCTATTGATGAGTCACTAACATTTATAACTACTGAAAGGGTGCGTTCTTTTTAAGTTTAATACACACGTCTATTTATGAATGAGTTATAACATTCATGCTGACCTAATACACATTTTTCACATGAAATGCAAAGTAAGATGCAACAGAACCAAGCAAAACATTTTATTCACGCATGAAGAAAATTAGGACTCAAAGTAATGACTGTTTATGACTGATACACATATTTAAACATAAAAGCTTTTCTCAGAAATAAATGAAAGACTTGGTAAGACATAATTCTATTCAGACTGGAAAGGCTTTGTGTATATCCTTGAACAAGCGTACAAGCAGTCCATCAGGGTGAGCAGAGCCAAGAACCTTGAGGTGTTCCTCCAACAAACTCTCTGTGCGGTTTCCTCTCTGTCTACGGACATGTCCTTTGACGGTCGACCAAGCTCTTTCTATATGTTGGGTATGACTGCTGTCTGGGGGTTCACAAACCACCTGCTGTGGTTTATGGTGTAGTGGTTGTACCACATGTTATTCAGCACTCTCCTGTATGCCCTCCACTCAGCACTAATAATGCTACTTTGTGACTTAACATGCCGTCTAATCAGAAGGACAAAGTGCATCTTGATCGTTTCTCAACTAATTTCAACACTAGTCTCGGTCTTTTGTCTTTGACTCCCACCATCCCAAAGACCCATTTCTTCCTTCTCCAGGTCAGAGTCCTGCATCGGGTCGGGCACCCGCGGGTACCCGACGGGTGACCCGCAATAGAAGTGATTTGCGGGTGGTATTTTTTTAAACGCTTTTTTCGGTTCGGTTCTGGGTAAAACAAAGATGATGCGGGTCAGGTTGCGGGTGTTGCATAATAAATATATTAAAATAATAATAATTTAGTTTAATGCTTAAATCCTCAGACCTCTCCCCCGCGGGACCGCGCATAATCATAACCTCTGCAGCGCATCAATCTGCTTCTGAGCGCGCCACATTCGAAATGGCTGAAGCTCTCTAGCGGAGAATTCAGCATTTTCAATAACTTCCTCAAGAGCGAAATCCAACGTCTAGGAGGCTTTTGGTGTCCTCCTAGATGGAGAAAAGAACCAACATCCCACGCTTTTTGAGACAAATATGCAACTGTGTGTCTTAATAATTGGACGTTTTCACTGCTCATAGGATATGCGGGTTCGGGTCGGGTTGCGGATCTTGTGCCGACGGGTCGGGTCGGGTTGCGGAACTAATTGGTAATATGTGCGGGTAGCGGGGCGGGTTCGGTATTGCACGTCGCGGGTGCGGGCGGGAGCGGGTCTTGAAAATCAGACCCGTGCAGGAGTCTGTTCCAGGTATGTCCAAAGCGTCCACCTGCATATTAACAAAAAATAAATCACAACATCATCTTAGGTAACAACAAAATGCACACAAATTACAGTAAAAACTGTTGCACATCATGTTTCAAAATGCCATACTTGTTTATCAGGTGCATTTTATAACATGATTTAAGGATAATTATACAGTAATTTTCCATATTGATTTTATTTTTGTATTCTCTTGTACAAGAAAGCCCAGTCTATAGCTGCCGAACTTAGGAACTGGGTACAGTACCTTTTCCCAGACACAAATACTCAAATAAAATAGTTTACTTTATCAGCATTGGTGTTACCAATGCTTACTGTTTATTTGATACCAATTTGGTAATGAAATTAATAAAAAGAACCAGGTTTGGGTTCGTTCTTCAGATATGACTGACGTTAACGTGTAAGCTCAATAATGAACTCCAGCTCAACCAATCATATTGTAATATCTAAGTAATCATCTTGAAATATGACATTAATAATTGTAATATACACACATCTTATTGTGATAGTGAATTAATTTCAGAAAAAAAGAAAAAGTATGAGAAACACTGCGCGAGTGGATTGTCAAAGAAAAAAATGTGTATGCAAACGTTATTATTAATAATCTTTCTTTAAAAAAAAATTATTAAAAAAATTAATCAATTTTTTCCATTTTTTTTCCATTTTTATTTTGTAATCATCTCGCGACCCCCACTTTGGGAACCCCTGCATTAACTGACTAAAAACATAAGCATCACATACATAAAGTACTTAAATTTCACTTACCGCAAAAACCGCATTTATGAACCGTCTGTTTTAAGAGCAGAGCGAGACACAATAGTCCGATATAAGCATGAAGAATAGTCCACAAGGCACCAGCACAACAAACACGGCCGAGTTCAAGTTATGTTCCCCTGGATGAACTGAGCAGGCAGAGTCTCTGTAGCATCAGGGAAGTGTGATACGACAAAGTGGAACCAGGAAGTCTTTCTGTTACATTTAACTAACATTAACAATAGATAGTTTTACTAATCATTTTTATAATTTCCTTTAGCTTTCTCTTAATCCTGAGACGACTTCAAGAGAATCTGTGCGATTCTGGGGTAACATTTCAATTATCAAAATCTTACACATCATTTCTAATGGGAATTCAATCATTGTTCTCACTGATCAGGGCCGGAAACATTAGCAGCCACCCACACAAATATATAAGCCCCTTTTTCGGGAGAAACTAAGATGCCTCATTGCCTTGGTAACCTGTTTTCCCAGAGCCTATATCATACTCCACTGTTTCGACACTACAGCTAATGATACATTGCAAGCACCAACATGTGTCAATCAAACAGCAACTTTAGAATTTGTTAACAACTGTTGGCAACCTTTCCCTTTTCTTTAGGCAATGCATTGTGGGAAAATATCCTGTCTACAAACCCTAACCTTCTTTTTTGGATACATTATTTGACATTTCACCAATTCAAACACACTAAAGGCTTCCTTTTCTAACTACAGCAAATGTGATGGGACAAAATGTAAAACAGAAGTCAGTCTGTTATCTTTAAATAAACAGAGAGTTTGGGTAAGAATCTCATGTTTGCTTTAGCTTTCCATCCCATTGCCATGTTGCTGCATTCCAAAATGTGAACAATGTTATAATGAGCGATCCGATGAATGATGGCTGAAACGTGAGTTATAGTGTAGCTGAAGTCCTTGATAATGAAGGCTGTCTGTCATCACATCGGCTGTCCAACACTGCGCAGAGTTACATCCATCTAGTAAGAACTGGGGCATCAGAGAACCCCCAGCGCTTCACACTTCTTCCGTGATAGATGGCTTCAATAAAGCAGCAGGCAGGAACCCGAGTTCCTCTCACTAAGCAGAGTTTTGGATAATATTGTTTGCAGTCAAATTATGTTCCAGAGCGAGCTGAAAAAAACATTCTCCTTTAATGTTGTTTTGCTGCCACCGCTGCATGAAACGCCTCATTCACCGCAAATCCTGATACTATATCTACCTGTTCCCTTTTCCCCCCTCAGTGTCGGAACTTTTTATTTTTCTATCGAGTTGCTTTCATCCGCGGCTTCTGGTGCAAAGGGGGAGATGCTGCGGTAAGCAAAGCTGTGAACGCTGTCATGAGGGCTTCTCTTTTTTTTAACAAGCCTCACCATTTCAGCTGCTGTGTGAATGGGAAGGGGGGGGGGGGGGGAGGAAAAGAGTATGAGACGCAGAGAGAGGGAGAGATGAACGGAAGGAGAAAGAGCCGTTCATTCCTCTCCTTCGCTGAAAACCCAGTGATTTTCCTTCCTTGGGCACAATAGGTCCTCTGTGTCTTTTTAGTGGCAGTGAAGGAAAGAGAGCTTGCAACACACACACACACACACACACACACACACACACACACACACACACACACACACACACACACACACACACACACACACACACACACACACACACACACACACACACACACACACACACACACACACACACACACAGGGGATATAAGGGAGGGTTGGAACATGTGCGGCCTTGCACACCAATGAGAAGGCATTCTCCCCAGAACACTCTCCTCTCTTATCTTGCAGCCCTGGGACTTGTGTGTGTGTGTGTGTGTGTGTGTGTGTGTGTGTGTGTGTGTGTGTGTGTGTGTGTGTGTGTGTGTGTGTGTGTGTGTGTGTGTGTGTGTGTGTGTGTGTGTGTGTGGGGTTAATGAGTGAATGTATGACTGAAGGCATCTATATATTAAAATGTATCCCCGCCACTGTAGAGCCTTTCCCCCCCAGCTTGTGTGTCCCTAAAACTGTATTTGTAGAAACAAACCTACACTATGTCCACAAGCTTCTCAAGCAACGAAACAAGCAGTACATTAATTAAAAGTGAATCATTTTAAATATCTTTTTAGGACCGTTAAAAACGCAGCTACGGCCCTGCATTAAACTGCGGAGCGGCGTTCACAGACCGCGGCTCACAGAGAGAAGAGAGACCAAGCTGTCCCAGCACCTGAAGGTGGACCAGCTTCCCCTGGGAGCATTTCCCCTTCCACTGGTTTTGTTTTTAATAAAGACGAGAGCTTGAAACAAAATATGAATAAAACGCTGCCGTTTGAATCAATAGCGTTTAACAGACGGTCGCTGTTTGGGACGTTACTTTACAAAATACTACGCAGACATCGCTAAAAAAAGAAAGAGGGCCAGAGGCAGAGATCAGGAGGCAGAGGAGACTCCAGCTGGACCACATGGTATGTTCTTATTCTCCTTACATATTCCATCACAGCAGCTCAATCTAGCGGCTCTTAGTATTGACACATATTGAAATGTGTTGCTGCACAGGTCACCTTTAGCTCTCTGAAGAGATGGGTGATGTCATTTGTGTACTTAATTAGAACTAAGTACTTTGACTGTACTTACAGTAAACAGAGTTCTAGGGTATCATGAGTACTTCCTGCTGTTTTATACTATATGTTAGTTTGTTTGTCTGAACACCTTGTTTCTCTTGTGCATTAAGAACACTTGTGTTTGATTTAACAATACATAGGTTATACAGTATAAAATACCACGTACTGTCCGCCCTGGCATGACCTCTTGCCCCCCCTTTGTCACCCCATGTAAAATGTTCTAGAACCGCCACTGGCCCCCGTCTATCAGTTCAGAGGTATTTTCCCTTCATATCACTGAAAAAACTAGAGGTTGACTCTAATTACATATGTCAACAGACTCCATATTACTGTATAAGGTTAGATGAAAGCAAAAATATAAAGTTTAATTAGGTTCAACTTAATTTAAGTTCAACCGCTTTCAACTAACCTAATACAGTTAAGTGAAATGTGTTGACATTATACATGTAATTAAAGTCAACCTTTCAGTTTTTTCAGTGTACATCCAATTGAAATGTGTAAAAGGGTATGTTGCGGCCCCTTTCCCTCACTCGTCCCGCTTTAGTCTGCGCCCCCCTCCCCCTCTCTGAACGAGGACTATGCATTGGTATTCCCACAGTGTGGCTCAATATGTGGATAAGCGATTCAGAGATGACTTTGAAGCATAAGGGCTGTTCCTTCAGTTGATTTATAATAGCAGTTTCAAGGGTCTGTACGTGTGTGTGTGTGTGTGTGTGTGTGTGTGTGTGTGTGTGTGTGTGTGTGTGTGTGTGTGTGTGTGTGTGTGTGTGTGCGTGCGTGTGCGTGTGTGTGTGTGTGTTTGTGTGTGTGTGTGGCGGCGGCGGCATTTTCTGACTGTTGTTATTGTTTGACGCCATCTTTTCCACACATGTGATTTTAATAATTTGTCGCAGACTGCTGCAATCCATTGTCCTCATTGCTATGTGTGTGTGTGTGTGTGTGTGTGTGTGTGTGTGTGTGTGTGTGTGTGTGTGTGTGTGGGTGTGTGTGTGTGTGTGTGTGTGTGTGTGTGTGTGTGTGTGTGTGTGTGTGTGTGTGTGTGTGTGTGTGTGTTCCATCATGTGTGTATCCTCATTCCATCAGTCAGGCTGATAGTAACACAGCAAGTCTTGGACAGGGGTTTACATCTGATCCCAAATTTAAATAAAGTGTTAAATTATTATCGCCACATTCAGAGAATACAAACAGCGTTGAAGCTCCTCAAAAGTCCGGAGATGAGCGGCAGACAGAGCCTTGAGCCACCCCTTAAAATAACTATGGCTAAAAACGTGTCTGTAAACTTTCTCTCAGAGTTGTGTCTTGGTAACAATCATTATGTCATTGAAACAAAAATAATATAATGGAAAGCTAAGAAACTCGTCTTTCGGTATATGTGACTCAAAATGTGTTATTGGGTCGATGTGACTGATTTTGATAGAACTCGTAGCAAATAAGAAAGAGAGAAACGTGCCAACATTTGGAAAGTGAAATCAGAAGTGTCCTTACCCTGCTGCTGTCTCTGAGACTGTCTGTCTCTGTTTGGTTTAAAAGACAGTCTTTGCATTGAGTGGATTTCGGTTTTAAAAAAAATATTTTATCAATATGTTTATTAATTTTCATTCTTTTAAACAGCAAGACACAACATACCTTAGACATACTTACTACAACAACAAATACAAATAAAACAAATAATTTAAAAAACATAGGCAGGACATCCTTACAAAAATGAAATAAAATAAAAATAAATAATAAAAATAAAAGACATTCAATTAAATGAGATAAAAAAAAAAAACAATAAAAAAAAACAATTGGGCAGTAGCAACATTATCCTAAAAAGTGTGCATAGTCACAGCAGTTTAAGAAGTAGGCCTACTTTACTTTTCGATTCAACTATATCGCTCTCATGAATTCCCATTGTTATTTCTTAGCATGTTTGACACATTAACATCACATAACAGTTGAGTAAACGGGCCCCAAACCTTATCAAAGGTTTTATTTTTCCTTTTCAGAATATACGTTATTTTTTCCATAGAACAGCAATTACTAATTTCCCTCAGCCGTTGGCCCACCTGTGGCCTCTGAGTGTTCTTCCATGACAAGGCAATCAAGCGTTTTGCTTGTAGTAAACACATGTTTATGAGATTCTTAACATCTAGCATTTTGTGAATTATTACTGACAGAGTGGAGGGACAGGACACTGAAACTGGGTTACTCACTCCAGTTCTGCAACATCTCTCCTCCATTCAGGGGCTTAAGAGAGGCAAAGCTATCATCCCAGGAGGAGATAGGTTTCCTTTCAATAGAGATTCAGGCCCTGTTGCAAAAACAGGCTGTGTCTGTTGTGCACTTTCAGGAGAGAGAAAAGGGGCTTTACTCCACAGGAGAATTCAGACCCATTCTGGATCTTTGCAGCCTGAATCAGCACATTGCCTGCAAAAAGTTCCATATGTACACCAATTACTGGAACTAGGGCAGCCGGGCGATGGTTCACAACCATGGACCTGAAGGACGCTTACTTTCATGTCGAAAATTGCTCCAAAGCACAGAAAGCATTTGCGTTTTGCCTTCCAGGGGGTAGCCTATGAGTACAACAGACTACCGTTTGGTTACAGGCACGTTCAGCAAATGTGTTTGGCCACAGCGCTTCAGCCGCTTTGCGACCATGGCATGAGGGTTTTTTAATACGACCTCATAGTCATGGCCAGGTCCAGGGAAGGGGCAAACACAGCCCAATTGATTGATTGAATTGAAGTGGATTGCGGTCAATTGGAAGAAGAGCAGTCCCATACCTCACCAGCAGGTGGGGTATCTGGGGATTTTGCTCGATGCAGGCAGACTACGTGCCACCCTGTCAGAGAGCAGACAGGCATCCCTGCTTCAGGCAGTTTGCAGACTGCGAGAGGGGGCAACGGTGACAGCTTTGGCCATCATGCAGATTCTGGGTCTTATGGCGGCTGCTGACCTCGTGGTACCACTGGGGTTACTTACTCGCCTGCAGAGGTGGTTTGCCGGCCTTCGTTTAGACCCCAAGAGGCACAAACGACGTCTGGTGACCATCCCCCCCTTAGTGGAGGGCAACCTCCGATACTGGGGGTTCCCAAAGCATCTGCGGAGGGGAACTCCGCTGGGGAGGGTGACCGCTTACGTCACGGTGTTCAAGATGCACCCGTGACAGGATGGGGGGGGACCTGCCTAGAGAGAGCTATAGGTGGTGGCTGGCCTCTGACGGAAACTCGGCAAATCAACCTTCTAGAGCTGCGGGCAGTAGTACTACTCCTACAGCACTGCAAACCCTTACTACAGGCCAAACATGTGCTGCCGCACCACAGTGGCTTACATCCACAGGCAGGACGGAGTCAGCTCTGCCGCATTGTTAAGCGCAGCGGAGAACCTGTGGTTGTGGGCCTTAAGAGAATGTTTTTATCCCTAGAGGCCCCCCACATTCCTCTGTGGTAGAGCCTTCCTCACTATTTTCCATGCACACTCCACACGAGGTAAGCGTGTGTGAGTGTGCTCTATTCAGCCAAGTAAGCTGCGGCCCGATTTCTTCACGGTCTCAACCGGATGAGAGGAAGTTGGGGTGCGGTGGCTGTTAACCAAAGGCCGGTCAGGGGCAGTGTGATGGGTCGATGTTGTTGGACGACAGGGCATTTATCCATCAGGGCTCCACCCAATGTACCCATAGAGTCCAGTAGAGGGCGGAGCCTGTGTAAGATTTAACGGGGGGTTACGTATTGTAACCCTAGTTATATAAGCACTGGCGCTGGAGCCCTCTATCTGGGGGGCCCTGTCGTTCCTATGCCGCTCGCTGAAAAGGGTGTAGGATGACTTATATGTGCTTATATAACAACAAGTGTTTCTGAAGTGAATGACCTACCCTACCTTTAAGAGAATGCTGCTATGTCCTGCATGAGACAAAAAACGTTGACTTTGTAAAAATCACATCTGTAACTTAAATGACATAACAAACATACTTATTTAAAGGCTGTCCTTGATGTTTTAGTCTAAATCTAACAAAGTTGTTTCATAGCTTTTTTTTTTTTTTTCCATTTGCAAAGTTAACCAACATTTGTTTCCTTGGAATAGTTCCAGAGAATGCAGTTTAGTACTATGGGAACATGTTCTCTGAGTAGTCAGCGTTGATACTGATCACAGCTAGCAGCTGGGGATTATGCAGATGAAGCTCTGGTTAGTTTCTGTACTAATATTATGAAGCTGCCATTTAAAGTCTGTTATGTTCACTTTGCATGAATCACAGAAGGGCGGAAATGATGAGGTTAACACAGTCAATCAGGTAATTATGTTATGACCAGGCTTTGACTCATCTCTCATGTCAGTGACCACGTTAACATGTGACCTGGTGACCTGTGTGTTGCTTCCACTGATTGAAAATGACACAACCTTCTATTAGCACTTACACGGGACTAAATGAACCTGATCAGCCTTTAAACAGGTCTCTATCCAGTGGAGATGACGCTTTTAAAGATGCCATCCGGAGCGTGAGAGAATTGCTGGCGTCACACTGATGTGATACGATCAGCCATTTATACTGCGCTATCAGAAGAAGATTCTCCCAAAGAGCAATGTGGCATGTCTGGATGAGTAACTGTTCCAGAGAGGAGCGGTGCCTCGATTTAGGGATCCTCGAAAGACACTCAGTGGCTTGTGCAATATTAGCTACACTGGAAAAAATGCTGCTCCAAAAACAAGTTAAACAGTAATGCAAACAAGCTGTTTTCACTTGAAATAAGTAAAATAAATTGCCAATAGAACACGTGAAAATGTGCTTGGTAAGATTTCTTGAAATAAGATGGGATATTTAGATAAACCAGGCCTTGTGATTAGCTGGGAGAACTAGTTTAGAACTATATTTGACCAGAATCAGGACATGTTGTGTTATAATATAAGCCGCTAATGCTCAAAGGTTTTCTGTTTTCTGATGTTAGTTGGTGATGTTCTAATAAGTATGTAAACAAATATGTGTATCATCTTAGATACAACTCAAAATAAGATTTTTGACTTAACAAAAACAAGAACCGATATCTCCCTGCAGTGTTACTTCTGAAGTTATTATGTCTTATATCAGGTGTACAGACATATTCTGACTAGATATTACACACATATACTTGAAAAGATTTCAAGTTGTTGTGGTGTAAACCAAAGTGTGTGCAAATTAGAGAGGGAATCTGACTGTGTGAAGCCTTGCTGCTGCAGACAGTCAGCTGATCAGAGACAGACCTGCTCAGGAGGCAGCGAGGTGCTCACATAGTGTTAAAATGTAATTAACTCCTCTGTATGTAATTAGCCAGCCCGCTTAAATATTGATGTTACTGTTATTGTGCTTGATTGGATAATTGATTTACATTTTGATGCTCAGGCGTGTTGCAGTCAGGTCCATTTCTTTGCCTCAAAATCTGCTCTCATCAACTGGTGTTCCAGCCGCTGAACTCTGACAAAGTTACGGCTAGCTGGTGAGCACACTGGAGCGTTTCAAAGCTAAAGAGACAGACATTTCCCCCAGGAGTTGAAAGGGCTAAAAATAGACAGAATGCTTAATCTTGCCAGGGAGAGAGGGAGCTCATTTATTTCTGTGTACTTTGTATGTGCAAGGAAAAGTGCTGGAGAACATTTTCACCCTTACTGTATATATCAATATAAGTACACACATATGTTTGTTATTGCATATTCACCTTCATTCGAGAATGGGGAAATGGCAGACATGCAACAGAGCTGCCTTCATTAGCTCTAACCGATCAGTTACCAGAGTCCTCCAGAGCCTCAACAACTTGACAGTTATTTATCAGCGATGTGTTTGCAGCTATTGTTGCAGCCTTTAAAAACACATGATTTATGACTTAGTTTGTAGCACTATGCCATATATATCATGACTTGTGTTGAAATGATCGAAGACAAGTAGCTGATCAACAGCAATAATCAACAATTATAATCAAAAGTCACCCCAACCCCCCATACCGCTTGAGAAGCCACCATTAGACTCCTTTGTTAACATAGTAACATCACTATGTAACACTTGCGTGTCAATTGGATAGCGCTCCAACACATTGTATGTGATATCCCTAAGTGGTTGACCAATCACAACAGAGCCGACCAGCTAACCAATCAGATCAGACTGGGCTCTGGTTTCAGACAGAGGGTGAAAAGAGGCAGTATGAGAAAAATAAAGAGCTTTTTGAACATTAAAGCATGGAGACATGTCCCAGTCGAGACACTACATACTGATATACACCTGAACATCAGCAGGAGAGGACTCTTTAAAGTAGAGACACAACATACTGATATGCACCTGAACATCAGCAGGAGAGGACTCTTTAAAGTAGAGACACTACATACTGATATACACCTGAACATCAGCAGGAGAGGACTCTTTAAAGTAGAGACACTACATACTGATATACACCTAAACATCAGCAGGAGAGGACTCTTTAAGGTAAAGACACTACATACTGATATACACCCGAACATCAGCAGAATATGTGCCTTTTAACAAAAATGTTGAATGTATTTGAAAAAGTATATTAAGACATGTTTGCTGTTCCTTTTGTTGGCACATTGGCCCGTGTATTGGCGTTTTGAAAAGTCTGAAAAAGGCTCTACTATAGAAAATGTAGTCTTTGTATTAATGAATTGCTGCAGCCTTATACCTGACTACAGTAGTCAGTGTGGTTTTGGTGTTGGCGTGGTTCCCCCTGCAGCACTGAGCAATGCCCTCTCACACCTGCAGGATGTCAGAGGGGTTCTGCACCCTCGTATTTGGCAGTGGCATCAATCAGCTGTTCTTTGTTCCTGATATCTCCAGGCAGTGATGTCGTGCGTATGACACTGACTGCTGCCCCTGATTTCCAGAGAGATAAGAAAGGTTCAGCGTGTCTGTGCAGAGGGTTGAATGTCAGAGGTGTTCGAAGCAGCAGGCAGATCCTGTTCCCGTCTCAGATCTCTGTTTCCCGACGGGTGACTCTGACAGGATCCTGCAGAAAAAACTGCACCTTTGATTAGAGTGTTGATGTTCTGTGTCTGACAGACAAAACTGTATACACCAGACAATTTCTCCGAGCTGTTGAAAGCAGCCGTTTCTTATACAATCCGGCATTCTGCTAATGGTTGAATAGCTCGTCTGGCCCTTTGGAGATTAAGAGCACAGACTCATTTGTTTTCAATTCATTCTAGCTCTTAGATGCTGCTTTACGCTGATCAAAGATCTTGTACTTTCCCCTTTCAGTGTGCAGTGTTGGATATCAGAGATGTTGGACCTGGTTGTATCTGTTTCAGGGTGATAGCGCTCTGATCCAAAGTGCTTTGGTATTGGGTGTAAGAGCTTGTTGCAAGTTGTATCTGACTACATCTGCAGTGTGAGGTTTAAGATGCCTGATCATGTGGTGGGGTCTCAATACATGTGTGTCCATCATAACAACACAACACTTTGACACGTAACTGCAATTGTGGAATATTCTTTCTTTCTTTGACTCTTGCTTAGTCCAATCCTAACCCTTTGGTAAACCTTTCTGTTGCAATGGAAAACACTAGTGTTGTTTTGGTTTAACTCCTCAACTAAACTATTAAGACCTCACATTTTTTTTAATATTTATTTTCTACTATTCCAGACAGCCATTGATTTCCATAAATGTTCATAAATGACTAATTGTGTGATTCTTTGATACAGTCCCTCTGAATTTGTATACATTAAATAAATGCATGGAAATCAATGGATGGCAGGAATGGTAATGTAAGCAAATTTAAATCTGTCCAGCCTGAATTTGAAAAACCTTCTACAAAAATATGAATGATTGTAGCTGAGCAGTTGGTTTTTGTAAACAACTTACAAACACATTGTTACAGATCAAGTGTTATTTTGTAGTAATTGGCATCATAACTACCTCCACCAATGAGGTCATTGTTCAGTTTTGATTGTTGGTCACAAGGATTCAGAAATGGCTTTGGCAGTGATTCTTTAATGCCAGTGATTACCTCAAAAAGAAACTAAATCCAGTCATTAATAAACAGTACCAGCATTACCTTTGTTATATACCCAAATATTTACCGGGGTGGGGGAAACTCATTCTAAAGGGGTCCTACTGTGCTTTTTGGGGTTTTCTCTTCCCTGTAGTGTGTTATATCGTTTTAGTGCATGTAAATGGTCTGCAAAGGCTAAAATCCCTGTGTTCTCTCCAGACCGATTTTCTCTCCAACAACCCAAGTGTCTGACAATGCTCTCTCCTAAAACCTTTGGGTTGGATTGGTCCTTAAGCTAGTTTTACACCGTGTGGCTGAGTATCTCTGTGAGTTGTTCTCAAGCTAGGGGAATGTGGTCAGCATCATTCTGTGTAAGAATTCCTTCAGAGTTCTACAGCACTTTCTTTATTTCCTGGACAAAGGTACTTAGCTGGTGGTGGGATTAGAGTTCCTTCTATCTGGATCTCAGGTTTGTGTTGAGGTCAAAAGAGGTCGACCAGGAGGCCTTCTCTGTGACAGGAGGAAGTACAGAGAGGAGAATCAATTACAGACAGATGGTGGGAGAGAGGAAACACTGATAAAGATGTAGAAGGAGAAAATAGAGATGGTGGAGGCCCGGGCGCAGGAGGAAGAGAAACGACGAAGAAGAGAATCGATACATTTGGATCAATAGGGTCATTGGGTTTGGTATTTGCAAGGAGGACTCATTTTCATGTGTGTGTAGGAATGTGTGTTTGGACTTTTAGCACGATTAGCAAAGTGTTTGTGTGTTCCTTTAAATGCATACAGGGCTGCTTTAAGGTCGGTCTCTTGACCTGGTCTCTGTTGGTCAAAGGGGATTTTCCTCATATCGGCAAAGACGTAATGAAAAAGAGAGACGGGGAGAGACGTGGGAATGAAAATGAAGAGTCGCCAGCCTGAGGCCTGTTCAACCATTCAGAAGTCATTTCCTCTAATGGAGCTGCCTCACTTTAAATAACAGCTAAATCAATGCATCTGTATCTACACACAAATCCAAAAGTCAATTTACAACCTATTTTTATTTTTATTTTATGGAACAAAGATAGTAAACCCTTGGATTGACACTGACTCAGTTATTTGCATCACCTTAAAACCTGCTAGGAGGCGACAGGCAAATCAAGCTACGGCCAAGTACCACCTACCCTTAGTCTGCTCTGGCCGCTGGTTGGTAATACATTGAAATGGGAATATTCCCCATATTAACTGAACATATAAAGGTTACACTGACATTTTGTCACATGAAACCTTCTATAAACAAGATCTCAAGCTTAAAAACAATGTATGACTCAAGGCCCTTTGGTGGTTCACATTACCATACGTTTAATTGACAAATGTAATTCATGTGTGACATATACTGAATGTCACACAGTAAACTGAGGGGCTTGGAGGGCCGTGAGGGTCCATAACCCTGGGGCATTTAGAGGTAGTTGTTGGTCAAAAGGGCCCTGCTACACAGTCATTTTTATCTTCTATCTGTTACACTACATTCAAGTCATTTACCTGAAGCTTTTATCCAAAGTGACTTCTACATGTAAGGGCTGGGGTCAAACCACTGACCTTCAGATTAGTAGATAAAGTATCACCTGAGCCACCCTTTTCACATGGTTGATCACCTAAAGACAGAATAAACGTGGTTCTTGCGACCATAGGAGGAGCGAGAAAATGGGAATTGGCGCCTAGGGTGAAAAAAAACAATGTATCGTTTTCTACTGTTTAGGACTTCGAGTTTCACTTTACAAATGCACATATTTTAATTCAAACCATGGTTAACATGAATTACAACTAATAACCCTGATTTCGTTGACATGTGAAACAGGGTGCTGGAATCAGTGAACAGCTTCTCCAAAGAGAATTGGTGAAACCTTCTACATATACATTTATTCAAAAACATATGAAATGTAGTCTTTATAACTTGAAATTGTGCCTTGATACATTTCAACTTTTTTTCATTACCAACTTAATCCTGTTGATCATTATCTACAGTGCAAACAGGAACTGCCAGTAGCTAATGTAGCATGGCGCACACTTGCCAAAATGTTAGTTTGTCAAACAGAAGTTGTCAAAATGTCCACTCACTTGAACATTTGGCTTTCAGTCGCATCTTACGGCCACCATCAGCAAAGGGGCTTTGATGGACGGATGTGTTTGGGGTGAGCAAACCTATGGGCTGAAAGTTGAAAGTGAAACTTGTGCTTGTTACTCCACTATTTACAACCTTCAAGCTGTAGATGTCCCGAAGGATGGTCCCATCCAACAAATGGGTGTGGGTACCTATACTGACCTGTTGGAGTGCATTGTGGAGCGCCTGATGGGAATTGTCCCTAAAGAAAAGTACTTTGAATTTATCAGCTACCTGCATTATGGTTTTTTAAGTAATTCAACCTCACGTAAACATAATCCAGGGAACTCCATGCAGTCACATATGACTATTATTTGTGTAAAAGAGAGAACTGTTATCAGATCACAATGTATATCTCAGATAGCCTGAGTCTGGGCATAGGAAAAGGTATTGAAATCATTAAAGTGTGATTGGTGTATCCCTTCTTCAAGCTTAACTGGAGAATATAAGTTAGATAAACTGTCCTTGAACATGTATATTATCGTCCCACTGTCCAGGGCTGTAGTCCCTGAAACAGGATGTGGTCTTGAGTCCAATTATTGGACGATTTGGACTTTAAAATGATCTTTGTTTTAGATTAAATGGGTAAAGCAAATAAGTATTTTGAGCCAGTTGTCTAGTTTCCATTTTCAACTAGTCCATTATATTATTTTAACTTCATTGAGAAAAATGAGCTGTTATCCAAGCTGTGGGAAGCAGAGCAGAGCATTGGAAAGACACTTTTGCCTATAATAGTTTAGAAACAGACTCAATTTGTGCTGGACCTCGTCTCTGAGCATTTAGTCATGACTCAACCTGTTCCTGGTCTTCACTTGGACACCATTATGTTGGTCTTGACACAACCCTCCCAATGACATGCCAAATAACGGGACTGAGTAGCATAAGTAATGCTAAAAATAACATGATATGACGGGTAGCAATACACATTTAGGTTAAAGGTGCGAACACAAAGCAATAGCCAAGTATTTTAAGGTTTGAATGTAAAGCATATCTTCTGTTGGTCCAGTTTTCATGGCTTCACTTACATTTCACATAAAGGGTGGAAGAAAGGGAAAGGAGAGGAAAGGAAGGAGAGGAAAGGAAGGAGAAAGGCAAATAGAAAAATGTGCAAGGGGTAGGAAGGAAACAAAGAGAAAGCAAAATGTGAAATAATAGTAGGGAGAAAGGGAGGAAACATAATTAGAATCATATTTAACACAGCCATAGAGCTGATACCAGCGAAATGAGGGAATAAGGATGATAGATATGAAGGAAACAGTCGAACAGGGGAGGTGAGAAAACATGTTCTTGTGGAATTAATGAATGTAGCTCAATCCCCAGGCTATTTTTGTCACAGTGATTTTACCATCACTATTAAGCCCATTTTTAAAATATTAAAACCAGCTTTAATATAATTATTCCTATGACTGACATGTGGGTATAAGATTTATGTTGCGTGTTTAAAATGAAAAAAAGAACGGATGAAGGCAAGTAGAACAAAGTAAGAAGACGAAAATGTGAGCGGACGCTTTGATTCCACTCTGGTTTAAACGTTATCGTCCCTTAAGGTTCTAAAATATAGTTTGCAGACAAGGTTTACCCTAAAAACACATTTTAAAACTTTAAATCACAATAACCATAACATCAAAATAAAAGCCTGTTGCAACAATAAAACGCTATAAAAAGCAATTCCCCACACACACACACACACACACACACACACACACACACACACACACACACACACACACACACACACACACACACACACACACACACACACACACACACACACACACACACACACACACACACACACACACACACACACAGAGACACACACACACACACACACACACACACACACACACACACACACACACATACACACACACACACACACACACACACACACACACACACACACACACACACACACACACACACAAACACACACACACACACACACACACACACACACACAGCGTAGAGCCGCATCACTCATTAAGAGCAGTCGATGGTTCTTTTATCGTTGGAGGCTATATAGACAATAAACGAGCGAACGGATGAACGGATCCTCGTGCAGGGCTCCCCGTTAATTGTTTGCTCTTCAATAGACTGCTGCTGCCTCTCTGCACGGCTCATCACAATGTAGAGAAACTGTTCTCTCGACACTCGCTCGCATTTTTCCCATTCCAGGTAAAACACGAGGTCTTCCGGGAAGCAGCGATCATTCACTGATTGATTTGTCCATTTGTTTAGTTACTTTGTGGTTTCCCAGCTTTTACATTGATTCCTTTTGGCCTTGCTTTCTACTTGTTGTCCTTGTTAAGACCATATACACCTGTATATGGGCCTCACAACACTGCTTCAATCTTTGCTTTTTACTGTCATTGGTATCGGAGCAGTTTGTACCCATATGCAGGAGACAGTAAGACTTAACAGAGAATACCTTTATTTTAAGGTTTAATATAAAAGCAAACAGAACAGAACTACGTGTTTCACGACATACAAGAATCTAACAATCACTCAACCGGACTTAGATAGAAGTTTAACTTATGAGAGCATAGGCCAGGGTGTAGGTGTACAAGACATCAGGTGGTCGCAGGGCTGATGGGTAACAGGTGCAATTAATATAAACAAAACAATAAAAAGGCGGGAAAACACACAAAGACAGGACGGTAACAAACTAACTAAAATAACCACCTCTAAAATAACTAATACACTTTCTGTACCCATGCTAAAATGAGGACATGGTGTTCAGATATATTACTCAATGTACAGGTGGAGGCTCAGCAATGTACCACTAAGGCAGCAGAGATATACATTAGCTCCCTAAAACATCAATACCACTTGATATGTACTCATTACTCAGAGTACTTTTTGATATTTAACTTGCAGTAAGACAGCCCTTTTGAAGCAGGCTCTCTTTAACACCATCAGTCTGCATTTATCCGAACGGTATGTTTATCTCACAGGCTAAAGGAAGTTGCTGGTGTACTGCTGCCTGAATTGGGAAGTTAGTTAGTGGTTTTTCTTTTTAGTTTTTTGCCCGGATACACACAATACACATACAAATAAAACATCATGTTAGCAGGTAAGGTAACATTTCTCCTTTTGTTCAAATGAGATGGGTGCATTTAGCGAGTGCGTAATTCCCTTCAGAAAGGGCTGTAAACAGGTGCAATTACCCTGTTCTGAAAGGCCCCATGTCATGGCCATTTCTACTGATCATAATTCCATTGTTGAGGTCTACTAGAATAGATTTACATTGTTCAATGTTCCAAACTCACATTGGTTTCTCATACAGCATCTCTGTATAGTATGTGTATTCACTCTCTGTCCTACGTGGCTTGTTCCAACAAGCTCCTGCCTCTCCCCCCCTCCCTCCCTGTGAGCCCAGTGGCCTTCTGCGAGACAGCGAGACACAGCGAAACCCAGCCCAAACACACACACACACACACACACACACACACACACACACACCACACACTACACACACACACACACACACACACACACACACACACACACACACACACACACAGACACACACACACACACACACACACACACACACACACACACACACACACACACACACACACACACACACACCTGCAGCAGGCTGACATCCATCTACTGTATGTATACACTGACCATGGATAAGTAGCTCATACAAAGCCATTTCCAAACATTCTGAGGCATCCCTTGAATCCCTGCAATCCGACCTAAACTAGCCCTTTTGTTTTGAAGGTTAAAGGTCAAACTTGGAAATCTAATCCTAATGTTGGACCTATCTAGCCTGGAGGCTCCTGTAAACAAGTATTTGATCTTACTGTAGGTCTGATGAATCCCTGCAAACAGGTGTACATGAAAGTATTATAGATTAGTAATACCTACCATTTGCCCCCCACATCTTCATCTGTACATTTCTGCAGTGCTTGATTCAATCATTGTGTTAAAGAACAAGCAGTCCCTTAGGATAATGTTTCAATAGGTTATCTAGATTACATATACACCTCCAGTTCACATATCTAAATGTATTTCTTCCATTCTGCGCCTTTATGAAATGCAAACATCCCCTCACACCTCGACACCTCCGCTCAGATTCCTCAACCTTCCTGCAGCCGGTTGGATCTGCTTTATCTCCGTCTACACTTCCCCGCCCCGCAGTGCATTCACACTTTTCTGTGAATGGGCCAATGCAATCTGCAGAGATACTCTACATGCAGACCTGGAACTCATTTTGAGCCCATTTACACTGAGAGAGGATGTTTGCTCTTCGTCTGAACACAGCCCGAGGCGAGCTGAGACAGGAGACAGAGAAGGGCTCGAATAAACCCTGTAATCTAGGGAGGAGGAGTGTGAGTACAAATTTATGAAAGAGAACAATATTTCTGCCACTCAACTGAACCCAAGACTCCATCAAATCACGTCTCCATCTCACCTCCCCTCAATGAGCAGCCATCCTTCAGCACTTTTCATGTTTTATCAAGTGAAGACAAATGATTCCAGCGTAAAGGCTCTGAGGAGGAGGTGGGGAACAAGGGAGGAAGAGGAGAGGGGAATGAAAAGATGCTCGGTATTTCTCTTTTCCTTTTCTGCGCCATGCAGCTGAACTCTATTTGGATTCTATCATTCAATCTCTCCATTTCATTTCCTTCCTAATTAGCTGCCTTTCATTCCCGGGCAGTGTGCTCCTGCTGCAGCCTGTTGACATGCCAGCACCCGGAGTGTGTGTGTGTGTGTGTGTGTGTGTGTGTGTGTGTGTGTGTGTGTGTGTGTGTGTGTGTGTGTGTGTGTGTGTGTGTGTGTGTGTGTGTGT
Organism: Notothenia rossii; assembly: GCF_949606895.1. Taxonomy (NCBI): domain Eukaryota; kingdom Metazoa; phylum Chordata; class Actinopteri; order Perciformes; family Nototheniidae; genus Notothenia; species Notothenia rossii. Next base: position 55,098,963 of record NC_136901.1, on the reverse strand, counting down.
GTGTGTGTGTGTGTGTGTGTGTGTGTGTGTGTGTGTGTGTGTGTGTGTGTGTAGCTGCAGGGAGGGCTGCTCAAGTGAGTGTGTGAGTGTGTTTGTGAGAGACTAAATCAATAGGCAGTTATCAGATAGGGCCGGCTGAGGGCCGCTCTCTGCGACGAGGGAAGAGTTAAGGCCTCTTGGACAAATGCTCATGACAAATTCATGTTTATGCACAAGCAGGCACACACACACGCTGGGTACAGTTTAGTGATTCTGAAATGATCCCTGAGAGGCTCTGGCTGGCTATGCGGTTTATAGCAGTGAGTGTGTGTGTTTTCTTTGCAGTAATGAGTGTGTGTGTGTGTGTGTGTGTGTGTGTGTGTGTGTGCGTGCGTGCGTGCGTGCGTGCGTGCGTGCGTGTGTGTGTGTGTAGGCCAGAGGTGGAGTATGAAGGACATGTACATGCAGTACTGTAGTTAAGTACAATGAGAGGAACTTGTACCTCATTTCATTCCATGTCTTTTTCAGAGATTGAACTCAACTACCTGTATTTGACATTTCTATGGAGAGAATATATAATATATAAGAATAATCTTAAAACCCTCGTATTACACTGATTAATGAGTGATAACATTATAACCATAAACCATACAGTATTTAAACCATGCACATTTCCCTCATTAGTCTTACATACTTCTTTGTGAAGTGGAGCATTTGTTAGTACTTCTTGCAGTACTGGTGCAGGCACTAGTCTGGCGTACGTGTATGCAGTTATATTCCTGTGTGTGTATGCAGTTATATTCCTGTGTGTGCGTGCGTGTGTTTGCGTGTGCGTGTGTGTGTTTGTGTGGGAGCTGGAGGGTGTGACAGTTAATACTTTTGACATGGAGTCGGTGCAGGCTGGAAATATGGGACCATTTTATGTCAATATTTCTATTCAACACCCACAATCCCCTGCAGCAAAATACAGGAAGTGTAAACAGGATGCGTAATAAGTGAGTGATTGTGTCAGACTGGGTGATGTATGGATGTTAACAAGGTTTCTATTGAGGACAGTAAGTCCTGGCAGTGGATTTAGAGATTTTAAGGGGAGCGTTAACAGTGGACTAAAAACTCAGATATTCCTGTAAAACTTTCTCAGCTGGTAATTTACATTGCCATCACATTACTCATCGTGGAAATAGAGTGGTGCAGCGATGAAGCATTTTTGAAAGCAGACCCAGAAGTTGGCATGGCGAGGGCTCCCTTGGTCCATTGTTTTTTTCATTACATTTGGAATATTGCAGAAAATCTGATCTGTAGCAAACGCATGTTTATGAAACTCGCAGGTTAGGTTCAGAAGGATAATCTCCACAGCTTCACACAGCTTTCATAATAGTTGAAGAGAAAGTGCACTTGGCTGAAGTCAAAAATAACGTTTGCGCTATAAACTATATTATGGTCACATGACTTCACGTCACCACCGCTAAGCTAACGGAGGCTAAAGATCGTGCTGACATGTTCAGATGTAGCGATTCATTTCAGACAGTTTGAAACGCGAGGGCCGTGATTGGTACGTGATCTGCCCTCGCTCAAGGGAAAACCTCCAGCTTGACTTGAGACCGCCCCCGTGATAGATACATGTAATTATAATGAAGCCAGCTGCAATGGATCATTGATCCACCAGGGGGTGCAGTGGGGTTCCACACTGGAGCTCATGTGAAATAAAGTCAGATACAGTACGCTGGATGTACAGCGGAACTTTGTTAAGATCCATATGTCACGGATATCATACTACTGTGCTAAATAAGAGACATGTAATCATTTACAAAACATCACCATGTTGTTATTTAACAAAATAATTTTGTTATTAGAAAAAAACGAACGGGAGGAAATGCAGCCCGGCTCTCGATTTGTAATCCTAATTTAATCATCATCTTCACCACGATCATTTATGTTTATGTTCGCCGAATTGACATGAAATCACTGACACATATGAATATACTGTATTCAACTTCATTAAAACATTATTAACGTGCCTAAACTCAGTAATTCACCAAAAATATGTATATTTTAATGGAGCTTCGTCGGTCGATCAGGATCCCAAAGAAAAAAATGAAAAAAATTCAACAATGACAATATTCATTCCCAGCTAACACGCCACGTTGCCACCACGTGGCCTAAAAGTGGTAGTTTGGTTGCACTGTGCACAACGTGGTAGCCACGTGGCCCCAACGTTGTGGTTCACCACAAGCACCCGTCTAAGTGTGCACAACGTGGTAGCCACGTGGCCCCAACGTTGTGGTTCACCACAAGCACCCGTCTAAGTGTGCACAACGTGGTAGCCACGTGGCCCCAACGTTGTGGTTCACCACAAGCACCCGTCTAAAAATACTGATTTGTTTAATGTTATAGATTTATTTATTTATTTCCTTTTTGTCAGAATATGAGTTTGAAGGATAGTAATTTGTGCAAAAAATATTACTTGGGTGGTTTTACAAAGAAAATACCACGTTGTGGCCACGTTGAAATATAACGTATAAATACCACGTTGTGGCCAGTGGCGTTTTCTCCTGGAGGCCAAGGGAAGCCAGGCTTCCCCTGTTTTTTCGGATTGTAGTTATAATTTTAATAAATAAATAAAAACACTTCGTTTAGTTTCGGAAATTCATTGTTGTGTGTTGCTGCCGGCCCGTCTCTCCTCCATTCTCATTGAGTATTTTACAAATAGTGAAACAGCGCCCCTCTAGATGTTATGGTGAAACAGTAGATTGCACTCTCTGTTGCGAGAGGAGGCCAGCCGAAATTTGCTTCCCTTGGTGAAAAAAAATGGAGGGATTGACCAATCAGATGAGGCTCACGTCATGTCCCTGCCAACCTGTGATTGGTCAGGGCCATGCAGTGGTGTAGTCCAGGGTATACGCAGGTATACGGCGTATACCCACTTATTTTTCAGACAGCATGGCGTATACCCACTTCTCAATCACCGCTGGTGCGCATTATTTAGTAGTGGCTCAATGTCATTTCATAGTACTGTGAAGACTCATGACACAAACCTACTCTGCCTCATATTGGCTAACTCTATGCCTTCGCTGGTTAGATTGGTCAGGTTTTCAGCGCGAGAACTGATTAAAAACCAATCAGAGGCAGAGTAGGGCGGGTCTTAATAAGGGAAAAAAACTGCATATAGACAAATGTTAATTTACTTTCAACTATTTGCCATTACAAAAATTGTATGAACTGTTAAAATGAAGCGAGCCATTCAGACTAAAATTTCCTTTTACAATAAACGTCCTTGTGGAACTACATCGGCCAGCAGCTCAGCTACAGATAGTGAGGCTAGAACACCGGAGCTGTTAGCTGATAGCCCTGTTATCATCAGCCCTGACATCAGCCCAACACCTGCGCTCCCTCCGTCCCCCTCATCCGTTGAAGAGGATGCTGACAGGGAAGGAGATGAAGACGACAATAACGGTGGGTCTCACTTCTATATTTTAAGATTTTTGTAACAAATCGTAGCTAGTGTTAGAAATTAAAATCAATGTTTTAATGGGGAAATGTAGTTTAAACATGCCGTCAGTTTTAATGCTCTTTTATACTGAAAAACCAGACATTCTTGTGCACAAGCAGTTAAGCTTTTATTCTGAAAATCCTTCATCTACGGTTAGCATTTAGCATGTGGCTAATATACGATTTCCTGAAGAGGTGAATTTTGTAGCGAAATGATATGGAGTGGTGCAAACCGAAGCCTACTGACTTAACACTACATCTATAGATGTCGAGATACTACCATGCTGATTATTTAATGAAGGTACAGTTTATTTGAATACATTATTGTTTACAGACGAGAGTAGCATGTGACAACATCCGGAATGACCGGAAACCAAACGAGCCGAGAATTATTGTTTAGAGTATTGATTACAGCGTTTAGAATGTGTTAAATGAAAAGTGATGAAAGAGAATATGAGGAGAAACGGCGTGTTAAGCATATATTGAATGTGAAAAGAACCTATCCTCTGTTTAAATGCAATAACGGACATTGGAGACGAGGTGAGCCGGCTGGCGGGGAGGAGCCAGCAGAGGATATATAACAGCACCGGAGGAGAGATCCATTCTCTTCTCTTCCCTATCGAGGAGTGGATCACAGCTGTTTGTCTGACTGAACAATATCATGCTTGTGACCAACCCGCGCCTTTTTAAATTAAAGTACCCAATTGAACTTTCACAGAGACTCCATTTAGTCTCCTTTTAAAGCTTCTCTCCTGGACGGGAGAATAACGAACACAGTTAACACTAGGTAGTCATATATACTAACATAAAAGTAGTAATAGCATTATTTTCGTTAATAGTTGGTTTCAACTTTTAAATTTAGTATTTCTGATTCTAGTGGCGCTAGTTAGCTATTATAGCTTCATGGCAATGAGCACAGCACACCTTAGTGAGACAGAAAGACATTTGGAAAATACATCCATTATTTGCTGCAATCCATATTTATTACTCTGAACTTTATTGTGTCCCTTATGCTAAGTGTCTGCCCCAACTTTATTTTCCCGACATTTACATTTATCTTGTACACAAAATCCATCCCCATACACCAGAGATAGCCTGAAGGCTTTTCAAGAGCATAGCTAGGTACCACGCAATCTGAAGAACGTTAGCGCTTAGCTAACGTTAGCTAACATAATGCTAAGATCATCGTGTGTTTGGTGACGTGACACAGCTATCTGCTTAATTGTAACATTAGCTGTGGCAACTGAAGATTAGTGTTTTGGATTGTCAGCGTTTTCCTGTCAAATGGAGATAAAAAATTAGCTAGCTAGCACTAGCAGCTACATAATTTGAGGTCAAATGTAGCTAGTGCTAATTTATAGGAGACTGCACAATCTGAGGGTAGATGTTGGCTGCCAGTGGTCTCTTCTAATTAAAGACAGCCATTTATCCCGCCGATCTACCTCTTTTAGGATTGAATAAAGTCTTATATCTGTGTTACTTTGGCGACTGTTGATTCAGCCAACAGCTTAAAAATAGCAAGGGCATTTTGACCTTGTGCGACGCACAGCCAGATTCGGGCATAGCGACGCTACGTGGAATCCACGAATTTGGATACATTATGAAAACGGGTACTTTTATTTTGAAGGCAGGATGCGGTAGGAAGTAAAAGACGTATATGACGGTAAAAGTTTAAAAGTGCGTCTTCCTCACGAAAGGAAACGTGCTGTTGTTTACCAAGGACCTGGTTGAAAAGGGCACAAGGTTTGTCTGTGTTTAGGTCTAATTTGTGTGCAACATTGAGTCACGTCATAACGCCTTTTCTTAGAAGAGTTTTCACACTTTGTATTGACACAGCCATGGATAAAGCTACAGCTAGGCCCTGTGTAATTGACTATTTGACTATTTGGGGGCTAAAATGAAAAAATCTAATAATGCAGATTATGAAGGTGACAACTTTACACTTTTGAATAGGTTATGGTCATTGTTCCCCTTTTATAGCCTATAATTCAATAACTTTTGTTGTTCTTCCCTTAGACATCAATAATGACTGGCCTGACCTGTGGACTGTCAATCAAAAAGAGGATTTTAAATCCAAGAACCCCTGGTTGGGATCCAAAAACAAAAAACTTGGTAAGTTTAGGTATCTTGTTAGTTTAGGTAGCTTCTGAAACAGTGGACACACATTAATATTGTGTGCGTGTGTGTGTCCTTTTATGTATATGGGAAAAATAGACCATGCACACATACAGCTGTGGATACAGTAGTTACATTGTATGTTTATGCTTCACAGGATGTCTGGTTTGTAGCAGTGTGAACTCCATTGGGATCAACAAGGAGCAAGGTGTATCACTCTCAAGAGAATGGATGAACTTTGAAATTCAAGTGTCTTCTCAGGGAAGTAGAGAAACAAGTCTGTCAGTCTTGAGAAATAAGATCAGGAAACATGCTTTGTCCAAGGCACACTCTCAGGCTGTGAAGGTGGCAGAACAACAAAAAGAATCGGCCATTGAGAATTCAGTGGAGGTTATGACTGAGTCCTACAAGAAGGAAACTGATGCTGTGTTCCGAACAGCCTACCATTTGGCCAAAAAGAACAGACCCTTTTCTGACCATGAGAGCCTCATTGAGCTGCAGGAACTGAATGGTGTTAAGATGGGCTCAATACTTCATTCACGTTACAGTGCAACACAAATCATACAACATGTTGCCAGTGAGATGCAGAGCAAAATTGTGAGTAACATAATAGCATCATCCACGAAGTTAGCTGTCCTTATTGACGAGGCCTCTTCTTTAAGTCACAAACCTGTCATGACAGTTTCTGTAAAAGCGTCAATTGAAGGAGCAAGCCCTGAGTTCATTTTCCTTGATCTAGTTGAATTAGACAATCAGAGAGCAGATGGCATAGAACAGGCTTTACTCACCTGTTTAATGAAGGCTGGCTTTACAGAAGAGTGGCTTCTTGAAAACTGGGTAACATTTGTGTCTGATGGAGCCAGTGTCATGCTAGGAAAGAAGTCAGGAGTAGCAACCAGGTTGACCTCGAGATTCCCAAGGCTCTTTGTGTTGCACTGTATGAACCATAGGCTGGAACTAGCTGTGTCAAATGCTGTTGATGAGGTGACGGGTGTCAACCACTTTAAAATATTTATGCAGAAGCTATATTCACTTTATAGTATGTCGAACAAAAATGAGCGTGAACTCAAAGATGCAGCAGCTGAAGTAGGCTCACAACTTCTTCGCATTGGCAGAGTTTTAGATGTACGCTGGGTGGACAGTAGCTTTCGTACTGTTCGTGCTGTGTGGACATCCCTGGGAGGTCTTGTGCAGCACATTAAGAATGCCTCTTCCGATGAGATGAGGTCCACCAAAGAGAAACAAATGTACAGAGGTTTATTATACCGTCTTCAAAGTCCTGAATTTATCTGTGACCTTGGGCTCATGTATGACACTCTCCATGAACTAAGTGTCCTGTCACTGGAGCTTCAAGCTCATTCTATAACTCTCCTCAGAGCAGAGCATCTGCTGAAACGCTCAATCAGAGTGATACAGTCTTTCAAAGAGAGTCCAGGTGAAAAATACTGTGAGGCTTTAGAGGCAAAAGAGGCTGGGGAGTATCGCTCTATAGCTCTAGTATGAAATGCAAAGCTGAAGTCAATCAATCCAGGCCAGTTCTTACAAAGCCTTGTGAACAATCTTGAGCAACGCTTGTCTTTCGAAGATGCGGTCATCAAGGACTTCAGCATCCTTGATCAGAGTAAATGGCCATCAAGCCCCAGCATTCGCCATGGTGAAGACCAGGTTAAGCAACTGTGCAAGCGATTTCACTTGTGCACAGACCAAGCACTGAATGGGATGCAAGACCTACTGGAAGAGCCCAATAGTGAGCCCAAGGACCTAAAACCACTCATGAACTGTATGAAGACATTCCCTGTCAGCACAGCAGAGTGTGAGAGGAACTTTAGCCTTATGAACAATATAAGCTCAGACAAAAGGGCTGTACTACTGATCTCAAACATATCAAACTTGATGATGATTAATATCAACGGCCCCCATACTTCTATGTTTGATCCTCAAAAGTATATGAGGACCTGGTTGAAGAGACACCGTGCTGCCACTTCTATGCGTTCAAGGCAATGCGGTGTGAAAACTCCTGCAGAAAGCAAGTCTGTCTGGAAAATACTGTAATATGAGCACTTACTTAGAAACCCAGCACTGGGTTGAGAGAGTCACTTTGGTTTTCATGGATATGTTGTAAAATGTATATATTTTTGTTCATTGTTAACTATATATTGTTGCTTTGTAACATATCGTTTTGAATTTATTGTTGAATTATTTGAATGATGATATTCAATATTTGTGGTGATATTTATTTATATATATATATATATATATATATATATATATATATATATATATATATATATATATATATATATATATATACACTATATTGCCAAAAGTATTGGGTCACCTGCCTTGATGTGCATATGAACTTAAGTGACATCCCATTCTTAATCCATAGGGTTTCATATGACGTCGGTCCACCCTTTGCATCTATAACAGCTTCAACTCTTATGGGAAGGCTTTCCACCAGGTTTAGTAGTGTGTTTATGGAAATATTTGACCATTCTTCCAGAAGCGGCAACTGAAGTTGGATGAAGAGACTGGCTCTCAGGCTGTGCTCCTAATTCATCCCAAGGGTGTTCTATTGGTTTGAGGTCAGGACTGTGCAGGCCAGTCAAGTTCATCCACACCAAACTCTGTCATCCATGTCTTTATGGACCTTGCTTTGTGCACTGGTGCACGGTCATGTTGGAACATGAAGGGGCCATTCCCAAACTGTTTTCAAAGTTGGGAATATGGAATTGTCCAAAATCTCTTGGTTAAATTACCTCACAAATGCGCTTCTGGAAGAATGGTCAAAAATTCCCATAAACACACTCCTAAACCTTGTGGAACGCTCTGCTTATTTATATCACAAATAATTCACTCATGAGAAGGAACGACAGATGTCCCGTAATGTAGTGGAGTAAAAGTAAGATATTTTACTTTGAAATGTAGTGGAGTAAAAGTAAAAAGTCCCCCAAAATGGAAATACTTAAGTAAAGTACAGATACTTCAAAAAAGTACTTAAGTACAGTAACGAATTACATTTACTTCGTTACTGTCCACCACTGTGTGTAAGTAATACTGAGTAACTATACTGGGTTAATATGTTTGGGGTGAACTAAATAGAGTATGTCACTATAAAACAGGGCGATAATCCTTTGCACTATGGGCTGCTTAAAAAAAATTGCAAAACTAAGAGTATACCCACTTCTCCAGGGACCACTACACCACTGGATATAAATGATATCAATTGCAATCTCTTTATATGAAGGCATAACAGGTTTACCTAAACTACTTTCTAAGTACCTCAAGGACATAACCTAACAATAGATAAAACATTGTCCAAGGTAATACAATAATAGCTGGCCAGCTGAACATTTGTGGCTTTCGAACCGAGACCTTGTAGACTAAATGAACATTTACGTTGGTGGCGCTATATGTATTTATTCAGTTATTATATATATGAATGGCAGTAACATGCATCTACTACGTAGGTGAATTTAAATGAAATAAAATATTTATTTATTCAGTTATTATATTTTTTGTACAAGCTGGCCGAAACGTCCGCCCCGACAAATATACCTGGCCAAAACGTCCGTTGGCCGAAACGTCCGTGCACCAATGACCAGGCATAATATGTGAAATGTTCATCTGAATCTGTATCTGTATCGACTGCAGATGCGACACTCTTCCTTCTCTTTGCAGCAGGTTCCTAAAAAGCAAGAACGCACATTAGGGAATACATGGTATATTAGAAAATAAAATCCTTAATTGTTCCTAATTGATGAGTAGTGATAATGATAACTAACTTTGTGAGAATGCAAAGATTTAAGTACTGATGACACATACTATATGTCAAAGTGGAAAATGTATGTGATATGTAAATGCTTTATTGACAGACATTTGGAAAGATGGACCAAATATTTAAGTAAGTCACTAGAATCCACTATCACCTTGTATTTTGGCCCTCCTTTTTTCTTCGGTGCATATTTGAGATTTTCGGACAGTTGCTCCTCCACCTCGGAAGCCTTGGCTTTAGGATGGTTTTTCAAGCATGCTCCTGTAGGAAAAGTAGCACCAAACTGCTAACCCCAAGCAATGCACGGAAGAAAGGAAGAGTAACAAGTATATGTACAGGTGAAAGAATTAACACTAAAACAACTATTCCTCACAAATCTAAACTAAATAATCCTAAGGCAGTTTTATATTTTATATTTGTAATTAGAATGGTATTCACAGACGAACACAGGATACATCCCCCAAATCTTTACTGGCACCAAATATTCAAGATGGCCAGACAAATGGGTTTCTTGCTGAACCATTTCCCTCATTATCATGATCACCCACTGGGGACCAGTATCTCGCACTTGGGACCAATATCCCCATTAGCGCCGATGTAGGATCAATATCCCCCATTATCACCCACCTGGGACCATTATCGCTAACCGAGATGATTACCCCCCATGAACAGCTGAAAAATTTACGCGGTAGTATGGCCAAACCCCGGAGAAAATTAAGAAAATCCAAGATGGCCACAACAATAAAGATATAAAAATAGAATCAGCAACAAAATCATGAGGGTTCTTGGCCCATGGATGACCAATACTCATACAAATAAGTAAATTAGAATGTCACATAGTTTTGAAAGATCCACTAACGAAGATGCAGACCCAGACACGTACCAACTCATGCACATGAAACATAACATCCCCAAAATGGTCGTTTCGGTTATAATAAATGATAATCAACATGTTATATTGAGTATCTCTGGAGTGCATCAGGCGAGCTTCATAAAATACTGAAGAAGCAATTGCATGCCATTTATGACTTAAACACTTACTGATGAGGACCTTGGTGACCGACAGGTCAATCAACGCGTTCTTGCCCTTCTTTCCCTTGAGGCTATACGTTGACCATAAGGCATTGGTTCCCAACTTGGAGAGCATCCTCCGGATGGTGTCTCCGATGTTGTGGCCACCCAAGGAAGTCATATAGCATGTCTGCAATGTAGATAATTAGTTTTCTTAGTAAAAAACCCTTGAGTACATCCAAGTGAAAATGCTAAATTGTCAGATATATATAACAAAGGCAGCATTGAATATAACTACTACAGTTTTGAAATAATTCAGTGGTCCCAATTATGTCTATCTATCTATCTATCTATCTATCTATCTATCTATGCCTGCCTGCCTGCCTGCTGCCTGCTTAGGTGCATGTCTGCCTGACTGTCCGTCTTCCTGCCTGTTTAGCTGTCTGTGTGCCTGCCTGTCTGTCTGCCTATCTGTCTGTATACCTGTCTGTATGTGTGCCTGCCTGCCTGCCTGTCTGTCTTGGTGTCTGCCTATCTGTCTCTTTGGAAGATGGAGTTACTTCTTCATAAAATGTAAGCGATTCTTAACAAAATAAGTTTTTCTTTCACAATGGAACATACCAATTGTCTCTTGAAGGCCTTATCTGTAAGCCTCTCACAAAGCCTATCCAGCTCCTCAGTACTGCTGACAGGGTCTGGTAGTACATCATCCAACTCCTCTCCTGCTGCTCTGCTGGCACTTGTTAAGAAGCGAAGCATTCTAAGGATTTCCCCCTGTGACTCTTCAAGGTTTTGCATACGCATCAGCATCCTGCTCTGGAATCCTGTAGCAAGATAACACAATTCCACATTTTTAAATACTATGCTTAGAATTTGCATCTATTCACCCACATACATGTATAATGCATTAAGGCAATTGCGACAAATGATTCATTACATTTCATGTTGCGTTGAAGTTAAACACATATTTCAAGCAACGGCAAGTGCTAGATCCCAAGCTAAACGTAAATGGAATGAGAAAAAAATGCGAAAAGGATGCCATAATCATCAATCAATTTGTCTCAAAAGAACACAATGTTTAGAATGAAGAAATCAAAATTGAATATTTTCTGGATCACAATTTTGAAAAATATTCTTGAAGTAAAACTGTTACATTAGGCTTTGTTACCTGTTGGCTCACTTTCATGATTTATTGCAGCAGATGTAGAAGCTCTGGGTGTTGTGGGGGTGCTGAAAACATAACATGAAATTATTACTTCACTGCAGTACATGCCAACAGTAAGCCATAGTTACATGGCATGAGTAGTAACAGAGATTCGCTACAGCTTAATATCAGATTGGTCTAATGTACTACATGTACTAGTCTAAATGCTTTAGCACAGGGTGACTGTACCAATGAATGACCAGGCATCCTCAAAGTCCGGACTCCGGTCCGGATCCGGACCGAACCACAACTGTCTCTGGACTCTGAGCAAATTATACTTTTCATATGCGAGACATCGCCACAACGCAACGAGTCAAAATGTTCCGCTGTGTCCAACAACAAACAGCGCTCTGCATGTCCGACTGTTCCACTGTCTGTGTGTGTCTGTCAACACATTGGTCCAATCCCATTCAGCATCCCGTCAGAGTTGTTTTCCCCCACCAACAGTCTGCGAATCAGAGGCACAGTAGGGCGGGTCTTCGCGGAATGCGGGTGGGAAAAATGCGTGTGTTTAAAAAAAAAAAGTCAGAGAGTTAACAGCTCATCTAGTTGCATCTGTACTGTAGAGCTCTAGTAGCCTAGTTTCACCTACTGGGGTGGCATGGGGGGGCAACTGCTACCCTCAAAATAGGCCTTGCCACCCCAGCTGCCACCCCAGTTGGCAGCTTTGTTTTGAAAGAAAAGTTGTGGCTCATCGGAGAGAAAGTCTCTAATGTCCGAGTACAAGTGAATGCAGCACAAGACGCACGCCTTGTAACCCCTCCCCCGGCCCTGGCGCGAGCTTGGAAATATGATAGGCGGCGATTTCATTTGAACGGTACGGCGCAAAACGAGAAGCATTCGGACCCAAGTACTGATGGAATGAGGTATTTGCGGTCTGCAATGACAGAGAAGAGCCTGTCAGGTTGGCTGTACTCAGCATTGAATCAAAACGCACTAAAGCTGTTGATCTTAATCAGTGTGTGAGGCGTTTTGCTGAACAAGATGGTAATCGCCGCATTCAGCTGTAAAAGACATGTCAACTTGATGCTCTGCTCACGGATGAGCATACAAAACTGTTAAGATGATGACCTTACGTGTGTAAATATATGTTTTTCTTTGTGGGGGTCTGCCCCCAAAAAACAGTTTCAAGTCCTGAGAAAGTCAAATAAGACGGTGTGTAAAACTACACTGCCCAGCCAAAAGAAAGTAACCACTTTGATTGAACTAGGCCAGTAGGTAAGGGCTTTCCACTGGATCATAACTGAAGTATAAAATAATGCATGACTGAAGTGATGGAGACCATGTTTGAAGGCAAACTAAAAGAGGAAATAACAGGTCAAGCAAATCCCCCTCTCAGATTCCACAGCAACCAGAAGAACATAAATACTGGCAGGTGATTTGATGAATCAGCTTTGTGATGGAATACAAAAAGCACAGTGCGTTTCCTTAGCTGTGGATGAGTCCACTGACACCACTGACAATGCTCAGTTGCTGGTGTTTGTGAGTTTTTATGATGAGGCAAAGAGGGGGTTTGTTGAAGATGTTGGGCCTGATGAACCTCAGTGGACACACAAGGGGGCAAGACATTTATAAAGCAATAATGGGAATGCTGAATGAAAGAAGGTGCGGCTGCCTTTATTCATAACTGCAGCTCTTACACTGCGACCCTGAGGGATCAAGCACAGACACAATAACAAGGAAAACTGCTGCATACAGATTATTTTTGTTTTTGCAACCTCGTGTTAAGAATCTTGTTGTAATTGTTTAAAAGTTTGAATGACCGTAATAAACGGACCTTTGTCTTGTTGAAAAAAAAATGTTGGACCTTTAAGATTTGTATTTGAGTACCCCTGGCCTAGACCAATCATGGTGAGCAATGAGATATACATGTACGTACTACTCTCAGTAAATACTTGGGTAAAACTACAAAGCCTCAGATTCCTTACCTGGTATGGAAGGGTTGCTTTCCTCCACGAGGATCCTCAGACAGTCGTGCACTTGAAGTCATCACTGTATACAGAGATAGTAATGTCATTAATTTATAAATGTCTGTATCAGAATATTTAAATTAATATAAAGTGAAAGGCTAAATGGAGCAAAGTGAAAACAGTGGTGCCCCTTTTGAGTGACCTCATTTTAAGACCACCTCTCTTGGGAGACCACTACAGCATGCACCAATGGCTACACATCCCATGCTATTGAACCTCTTATGAGAGACCACCCTTTATGACAGATCGGTTTGGCTTGGCAGATGGGGTGGTCTCTCAAGAGGACCAATGTATATCATTACTCGAAACAGGTTGTTTTTTTTAAATATGAAGACAAATGCACAATGTCAATAGTCCTAAATACCTGATCTTGTGTCACTGTTAGGACACACAGGAGACTGGATTATATGGCCAGAAATAGACCTGGAAGGGGTACTGGTACTTGGTGATATCGCTCTCGGTGCAGAACAGCCTTAAACAGAATTTAATGAGTGCGGTTATCGATAAAACATTATTAATGCATTTTTCATTAGGACATGAAAGCAATACTTTATTTTCACTGCAAGAAGATACTCCCAAAATATCAATTTACCGGTACTGATCTACCTGGTACTGCATAAATGTCTGTACCAAAAAGTAATCATTGTTCTATATGTCAAAATAGCCCATAGTTAGCCAGTTAGATACTGTGTTTAAGAAAAGGTTGGACCTCCTGGGAATAAAATTAGCATACAAGCAAATGCTGTTTTTTTCCTTTTGTGACTCAAGCTTCATGTTGAAACTAAAATAATTGAAATTAACAGTTGAGGATATAGCTCTACTTGATCCTTGTGCCAACCTCATTTACCATTTGTCCGTTGAGGAGGTGTTGGTAGCTCGGCCAGAACTAGAGCAGGGACACTGTCACTTGCCTCCAGTATCTCCCCTTCTTCGTCTGTATTAACATTATTTAATAAAGATTAACAAGTGAAGTGAAGCACCACATTAAATGACATTTAATAAAGAAAACTGAAAGGGTTAATATTTCTTATTCCGTTGAACTGTTTTTCTATTAATTTGTGGCAATTATGAAGCCATCTATGTCGTCACATATTTAAATATACTCTTATGCCCAATTCTCTGTATTTACCATCAGCATCTTCAGTTTCTGAAACCTGAAACTTTGCAGGCTTCTTAGTTTTCCGTCGACATTCTTCTGTGTCAGTCTCTACATTGGAGGTATCCTCAGCCTTTCTCGCCCTTTCTTGAGCCTTCTCATAGGTGTCTGAAGTTGGAAACAATATGTTATATTAAGAGACCTGATATACTGACAAGGTAATAAAATTAACGTCATTCTGTTTCCTTTTTTCACTTCAATTTATTACAGTTCCCGCTTAGTACACAAAACTAGCATGAATTATGTACTTAATCTAACGTTTCAAACTGTAAATATTAAATGCTTCCTACCTCCAAATGAAAATATCCTAACTTCATAAAGCTTCCATTTCTCTTTGTCAGGCAGCTCCCCTCTCCTGGCTTTTGAAGAGGCTCCACCCCTTGCTGGCCAATAGCAACACAGACGCTGAAATATAACAGCAGCGACTGAATGTAGTTAAAATGTTTTAATGAATTGCTTAGTGATATACAGTGGTCCTGTATTGAGATCAAGGGCTATACATCCCATGTTATTGAAACTCTTATGAGAAGTGACCTCTCTTAAGAGACCACTTTTTTGGCCCAAGGGGTGGTCTCACGAGGCCTGTAGATAGTAAAGATGATAAAAGCTTAAGGCGCAGTCACCGAAATGTCACTAACACCACCCCCCCCCCCCCCCTTGACTCCTGACTAGTACACCTCCACTGAGTGTGGAGGGAGTGGAAAAGTGCGTCCACCAGTGGGAAAAAGGGCCAAAATTCCTCTAAAGGGGGAAGAAAAGCCCCCTAGACACCACCGCCCCAACCAACCACATATGTGAAACGCTTTAAGTTCCATTTTTTATCAAACGGCTGCAAACCCATATATTTGACAATGTTCCAAGTACATGCATGTATTTACTTACATCTCTTGTTGACTGTATCCATTACTTGAGGACGACTTCAACAGCCATCTCGTCCACAAACTCTACTACAACAAATTCGCCCGACATCTTTTACCTGAAGACCAAGACACAAAAGCTGTTTATCACTAAGCTTACTATCATATATTTAATTGCTACATCATCTGTGGTATACTTTGGATAAACTATAACCCATGCAGAACAACTAAATACTACTAAACTACTATAATCTGATAATGGCGGTTACGAGGGCTGGGCGCAGCGTGGGCGCGCGTGGCTAGCTCTATTAGGCTTGCACCTGGTCAGCCTGTCTTAAATTCCTTTACATTCCCATAGAGTACGTTCGTCTATTAACTGGGTAGTCGCTATCTATTGAAAAGTCGGGACATATCTCAACCAGATATAGATCTCCCACGGATTTAATGTAAGCTTTGTTCACACAGCCCAGCGGCCCTGCTGAAAAAAACAACATGGAGGCCGAGTCCGAGATTAGGCCACACATGAGGCCACAAGGCACCTGCTTAATTTCGGCAGAAAAAGTGTAAAATATGCTGAGAGCTGTGCATAGAACACTCCCCCATATGTTCATGACCCGAATTACAAAACTTTAAAAAAGGATGGCTTCCTTACCTGCAAGTATATATTGAAAGTTCTTGACTTGAATAAAAAAAACGCGGTTTAGGCCTAACGTTCCAGAGATTGACAGCGTGTCCTCGTTTTCGCAGATCCGTTTAACCGTTTGTAGGTCGCTGAACGGCATTAATTTTAACCAGCGCTAGTGGGGGCATCGAGGGACAGGAAAGGGTGTCGAACTGGGAAAAACGATCGAATAACTGTCTGTTTTGCAAAATACATCCCATCTTCTGGGAGAATAGATGGATATTTGAGGGACTATATAATTTGTATGCGTATGGTCGACCAGGATGTGAAGTGGTAAATCCAGAACACTGAGAAAGGGCGCGAACGAAATTTGCCGTGATTGGTTGAATTCTTAGGCTGGTGAGAGCATATACAGTTATAAACATCAACAGCAACAAATGGACGAACAATATTCAACTACATAATAGAGTAGACTCCATCTATTTACATACAAATCATATGTATGTGCACCCACTTGCATGGAAAGGACAACGTTATATTTCAACGTGGCCACAACCAGTAGCGTGGCGTGGGGAAAAAATTAGGGGAAGCCAATAATACGTCCTTTCTTTTGGGGTGGGGGGGTGTGGTGGTCAATGTAATAACGTAACCAGATGAGTGATTACAGCGCCCGGTATCATTTTACACGCATTTGTATCATACAGATGCAGGACTTACACACGCCTGTTATCTGACCGACAGGTCCGCACGCACTCTCCAGCCGAAACTCTAATAAGCATTCATTCACAAACTAAATCAGGAGACCTTTAACGTTTTACGTCCGGTTCGCTCCTTTGTTCCTCGCTGTAAACGGCTCCAGTTTGGGCATTGGCCTGTCATCAGATTGTATTTGTTGTTGCTGCTGCAGCGGAAGTTTAGTCCAATTATTTTTGATTAAATACTCCAAATCTCCACCCTCCATAATTGCACTTGCTTCAGTTGCTTGCTACTTTCTAACGGCGGTGAGAGTGGTGCAGTGACGCTATCTATCTTCTATCGATTAGATTTAAGATTCGAAAATTATAAAAGTAGGGTAGACATGTGGATATTATCCGACTGAACAAAACGTGCATTTACCGAACAGGTTCGTTTTCCACTGACCTTTTTTCGAGCTATTATCCAAAATCCTATGGAGAAATCCCATTGCTTTTTTGTCGAGGGAAACCGAGCGCAGCTTACTTCCGCTTTTTGGGACCACTTTTCTGCACCACTAAATTGATGCGATTTGATTGGATTGTGAGGCAAGGGAAGCCAGCCGCCTCTGGCTTCCGTTGGCATGGCCCCAGTGGTGTAGTGGTCCCTGGAGAAGTGGGTATACTCTTAGTTTTGCAAAAAATTTTAAGCAGCCCATAGTGCAAAGGATTATCGCCCTGTTTTATAGTGACATACTCTATTTAGTTCACCCCAAAAATATTAACCCAGTATAGTTACTCAGTATTACTTACACACAGTGGTGGACAGTAACGAAGTAAATGTAATTCGTTACTGTACTTAAGTACTTTTTTGAAGTATCTGTACTTTACTTAAGTATTTCCATTTTGGGGGACTTTTTACTTTTACTCCACTACATTTCAAAGTAAAATATCTTACTTTTACTCCACTACATTACGGGACATCTGTCGTTCCTTCTCATGAGTGAATTATTTGTTATATAAATAAGCAGAGCGTTCCACAAGGTTTAGGAGTGTGTTTATGGGAATTTTTGACCATTCTTCCAGAAGCGCATTTGTGAGGTAATTTAACCGAGAGATTTTGGACAATTCCATACTCCCAACTTTGAAAACAGTTTGGGAATGGCCCCTTCATGTTCCAACATGACCGTGCACCAGTGCACAAAGCAAGGTCCATAAAGACATGGATGACAGAGTTTGGTGTGGATGAACTTGACTGGCCTGCACAGAGTCCTGACCTCAAACCAATAGAACACCCTTGGGATGAATTAGGAGCACAGCCTGAAAGCCAGTCTCTTCATCCAACTTCAGTTGCCGCTTCTGGAAGAATGGTCAAATATTTCCATAAACACACTCCTAAACCTGGTGGAAAGCCTTCCCATAAGAGTTGAAGCTGTTATAGATGCAAAGGGTGGACCGACGTCATATGAAACCCTATGGATTAAGAATGGGATGTCACTTAAGTTCATATGCACATCAAGGCAGGTGACCCAATACTTTTGGCAATATAGATAAATATCACCATATATATAAATAAATATCACCACAAATATTGAATATCATCATTCAAATAATTCAACAATAAATTCAAAACGATATGTTACAAAACAACAATATATAGTTAACAATGAACAAAAATATATACATTTTACAACATATCCATGAAAACCAAAGTGACTCTCTCAACCCAGTGCTGGGTTTCTAAGTAAGTGCTCATATTACAGTATTTTCCAGACAGACTTGCTTTCTGCAGGAGTTTTCACACCGCATTGCCTTGAACGCATAGAAGTGGCAGCACGGTGTCTCTTCAACCAGGTCCTCATATACTTTTGAGGATCAAACATAGAAGTAGGGGGGCCGTTGATATTAATCATCATCAAGTTTGATATGTTTGAGATCAGTAGTACAGCCCTTTTGTCTGAGCTTATATTGTTCATAAGGCTAAAGTTCCTCTCACACTCTGCTGTGCTGACAGGGAATGTCTTCATACAGTTCATGAGTGGTTTTAGGTCCTTGGGCTCACTATTGGGCTCTTCCAGTAGGTCTTGCATCCCATTCAGTGCTTGGTCTGTGCACAAGTGAAATCGCTTGCACAGTTGCTTAACCTGGTCTTCACCATGGCGAATGCTGGGGCTTGATGGCCATTTACTCTGATCAAGGATGCTGAAGTCCTTGATGACCGCATCTTCGAAAGACAAGCGTTGCTCAAGATTGTTCACAAGGCTTTGTAAGAACTGGCCTGGATTGATTGACTTCAGCTTTGCATTTCCTACTAGAGCTATAGAGCGATACTCCCCAGCCTCTTTTGCCTCTAAAGCCTCACAGTATTTTTCACCTGGACTCTCTTTGAAAGACTGTATCACTCTGATTGAGCGTTTCAGCAGATGCTCTGCTCTGAGGAGAGTTATAGAATGAGCTTGAAGCTCCAGTGACAGGACACTTAGTTCATGGAGAGTGTCATACATGAGCCCAAGGTCACAGATAAATTCAGGACTTTGAAGACGGTATAATAAACCTCTGTACATTTGTTTCTCTTTGGTGGACCTCATCTCATCGGAAGACGCATTCTTAAAGTGCTGCACAAGACCTCCCAGGGATGTCCACACAGCACGAACAGTACGAAAGCTACTGTCCACCCAGCGTACATCTAAAACTCTGCCAATGCGAAGAAGTTGTGAGCCTACTTCAGCTGCTGCATCTTTGAGTTCACGCTCATTTTTGTTCGACATACTATAAAGTGAATATAGCTTCTGCATAAATATTTTAAAGTGGTTGACACCCGTCACCTCATCAACAGCATTTGACACAGCTAGTTCCAGCCTATGGTTCATACAGTGCAACACAAAGAGCCTTGGGAATCTCGAGGTCAACCTGGTTGCTACTCCTGACTTCTTTCCTAGCATGACACTGGCTCCATCAGACACAAATGTTACCCAGTTTTCAAGAAGCCACTCTTCTGTAAAGCCAGCCTTCATTAAACAGGTGAGTAAAGCCTGTTCTATGCCATCTGCTCTCTGATTGTCTAATTCAACTAGATCAAGGAATATGAACTCAGGGCTTGCTCCTTCAATTGACGCTTTTACAGAAACTGTCATGACAGGTTTGTGACTTAAAGAAGAGGCCTCGTCAATAAGGACAGCTAACTTCGTGGATGATGCTATTATGTTACTCACAATTTTGCTCTGCATCTCACTGGCAACATGTTGTATGATTTGTGTTGCACTGTAACGTGAATGAAGTATTGAGCCCATCTTAACACCATTCAGTTCCTGCAGCTCAATGAGGCTCTCATGGTCAGAAAAGGGTCTGTTCTTTTTGGCCAAATGGTAGGCTGTTCGGAACACAGCATCAGTTTCCTTCTTGTAGGGCTCAGTCATAACCTCCACTGCATTCTCAATGGCCGATTCTTTTTGTTGTTCTGCCACCTTCACAGCCTGAGAGTGTGCCTTGGACAAAGCATGTTTCCTGATCTTATTTCTCAAGACTGACAGACTTGTTTCTCTACTTCCCTGAGAAGACACTTGAATTTCAAAGTTCATCCATTCTCTTGAGAGTGATACACCTTGCTCCTTGTTGATCCCAATGGAGTTCACACTGCTACAAACCAGACATCCTGTGAAGCATAAACATACAATGTAACTACTGTATCCACAGCTGTATGTGTGCATGGTCTATTTTTCCCATATACATAAAAGGACACACACACACACACGCACACAATATTAATGTGTATCCACTGTTTCAGAAGCTACCTAAACTAACAAGATACCTAAACTTACCAAGTTTTTTGTTTTTGGATCCCAACCAGGGGTTCTTGGATTTAAAATCCTCTTTTTGATTGACAGTCCACAGGTCAGGCCAGTCATTATTGATGTCTAAGGGAAGAACAACAAAAGTGATTGAATTATAGGCTATAAAAGGGGAACAATGACCATAACCTATCCAAAAGTGTAAAGTTGTCACCTTCCTAATCTGCATTATTAGATTTTTTCATTTTAGCCCCCAAATAGTCAAATAGTCAATTACACAGGGCCTAGCTGTAGCTTTATCCATGGCTGTGTCAATACAAAGTGTGAAAACTCTTCTAAGAAAAGGCGTTATGACGTGACTCAATGTTGCACACAAATTAGACCTAAACACAGACAAACCTTGTGCCCTTTTCAACCAGGTCCTTGGTAAACAACAGCACGTTTCCTTTCGTGAGGAAGACGCACTTTTAAACTTTTACCGTCATATACGTCTTTTACTTCCTACTGCATCCTGCCTTCAAAATAAAAGTACCCGTTTTCATAATGTATCCGAATTCGTGGATTACACGTAGCGTCGCTATGCCCGAATCTGGCTGTGCGTCGCACAAGGTCAAAATGCCCTTGCTATTTTTAAGCTGTTGGCTGAAACAACAGTCGCCAAAGTAACACAGATATAAGACTTTATTCAATCCTAAAAGAGGTAGATCGGCAGATAAATGGCTGTCTTTAATTAGAAGAGACCACTGGCAGCCAACATCTAACCTCAGATTGTGCAGTCTCCTATAAATTAGCACTAGCTACATTTGACCTCAAATTATGTAGCTGCTAGTGTTAGCTAGCTAGCTAATTTTTTATCTCCATTTGACAGGAAAACGCTGACAATCCAAAACACTAATCTTCAGTTGCCACAGCTAATGTTACAATTAAGCAGATAGCTGTGTCACGTCACCAAACACACGATGATCTTAGCATTATGTTAGCTAACGTTAGCTAAGCGCTAACGTTCTTCAGATTGCGTGGTACCTAGCTATGCTCTTGAAAAGCCTTCAGGCTATCTCTGGTGTATGGGGATGGATTTTGTGTACAAGATAAATGTAAATGTCGGGAAAATAAAGTTGGGGCAGACACTTAGCATAAGGGACACAATAAAGTTCAGAGTAATAAATATGGATTGCAGCAAATAATGGATGTATTTTCCAAATGTCTTTCTGTCTCACTAAGGTGTGCTGTGCTCATTGCCATGCAGCTATAATAGCTAACTAGCGCCACTAGAATCAGAAATACTAAATTTAAAAGTTGAAACCAACTATTAACGAAAATAATGCTATTACTACTTTTATGTTAGTATATATGACTACCTAACTACGATTTGTTACAAAAATCTTAAAATATAGAAGTGAGACCCACCGTTATTGTCGTCTTCATCTCCTTCCCTGTCAGCATCCTCTTCAACGGATGAGGGGGACGGAGGGAGCGCAGGTGTTGGGCTGATGTCAGGGCTGCTGATAACAGGGCTATCAGCTAACAGCTCCGGTGTTCTAGCCTCACTATCTGTAGCTGAGCTGCTGGCCGATGTAGTTCCACAAGGACGTTTATTGTAAAAGGAAATTTTAGTCTGAATGGCTCGCTTCATTCTAACAGTTCATACAATTTTTGTAATGGCAAATAGTTGAAAGTAAATTAACATTTGTCTATATGCAGTTTTTTTCCCTTATTAAGACCCGCCCTACTCTGCCTCTGATTGGTTTTTCATCAGTTCTCGCGCTGAAAACCTGACCAATCTAACCAGCGAAGGCATAGAGTTAGCCAATATGAGGCAGAGTAGGTTTGTGTCATGAGTCTTCACAGTACTATGAAATGACATTGAGCCACTACTAAATAATGCGCACCAGCGGTGATTGAGAAGTGGGTATACGCCATGCTGTCTGAAAAATAAGTGGGTATACGCCGTATACCTGCGTATACCCTGGACTACACCACTTTTTATATCCCTCTTTGTGTTACTACATTTGACCATGGCTTCATTATGTTCTTTTGTTCAGGAACATACAAATTAAACTGGTTACTTATACACCTTAAGTTTGCAGAGAATATTTAAATTTCCATAATTGTAGAAATATGATAAAAAATATCATTCTACTGTCTACATGTCCTAAAATTAATTATGGGTTTATGGAATTTCTTATTGATATATATCTATCTGTCAATTTGAATCATGTCATGATGTATTATGCATTTGAACCATTGAAATGCAAATAAAATTGTCTAAGAAGTGTATTATTAAAATTTGAGTTGTGTTGATTACTTTGACATAATTAAAGCTAATCGAAAGAAAATATAATTGCAAATAGAAAGTGGTCTAAAGGTGGTGTGAACGTTACATTTCAACGTTACATTTCAATGTGGTGACCACGTTATTTCAACCATACAAAATCACGTGGCCTCCACGTAAATTGCCACGTTGTCACAACAACAGCATCACGTGGCTGTAACGTGGCAGCCACGTGCAATTGTTAGCTGGGTTGTAATTTAATAAATCCTTCCAACACACATTGTAAAAAATAGCCTACTGTAAGTTAAGAAATCATTCCAATATGTACATCTTCTGATGTAACAACAATAACATTATAAATAGTAACATAGCTGAACATGGTATTGCACATTTAGCTTTGAGTGTTACTGACCTGAGATGTTTTTAATACATGAATTAAGGTGACTGAGGCTTTTTAACATACAGGGATGCAAACTCATCAGGTATGAAAAAGGTGACAAGGATCCGAGCCCCAGGCTCCCCCACACCACGGAATAACAGAGGATTTGAGCAGTCAGAACAACTAAAGCAGCAGTGTTAATAATAACAGAAACGCCAAAGAGTCACATCTAATAGAAATATATAAAAGCATTTATTTTAAATTGTGTAGCAGTCAGTTTATAATTTTGGCAGCACTGTTGAGCATTTTGAAAATGTATTTTCATGCCTCTGTGCAAGGCTTAAGTCTTTTTATCTTTATAGCCACATGGTGTAAAGCAGGGGTGCCCACACTTTTTTGGCTGGTGAGCTACTTTTGAAATGACCAGCTAACCGAGGTCTACCAACCAAAAATAAAATCCCAAATTGCAAGGGTTGCTGAATAACACGTTTTATTTTTACATGGGATAACTACAATAGGGCTGCAACAAACGACTCATTTGATTATCGATTAATCTATAGATTAATGAAACGATTAATCGACTATTCGGACTATTACTGTGTGCCTTGCACAATTTCTCAAACGCTCTTATTTAGCCATCAACTTTTAGATTTAGTTTGAGGTTGTTTTAGGCATGTGGAAACTAACAATGAAGACAATAAAGATCAATACCTGATTCAAAAATACATATATTATTAAATTAACTTAACAAATTGTGAACAAAATTAACATTGCTTTTTATTTTAATTAAATAAATAATATTTCACATCAAAAGAAACAACAATGTTTTAACAAATCTTATTAAATAATCTGATGACAGAACTGTAAACAGAATAGCTGAAACTTTAACAAAATAAATAACTCAGTTACCTATAATCATTAACCCATGTTTGTATAATTGAGTTAACTCTGTGTGTTGCTGCTAGCATACATAACACCTGACGTGGAAACGTGACTCGTGGATGGGGCTACAGAGCTACTAGAAAGACAGTCGAACCCGGTGCATTCCTCCGTCTGAATGTGGTGCACTTTTGCTAAATGTTTAGACAAATTGCTCGTGTTACCGCCCTTACATGCTAAACACTTTTGGTGACGAGCATTGTCCACCTCAAGACGGGTAACATGTAACCACACCTTGGAGCGCTTCTCTCCACCATCTCCTCCGTGTGTTGCTGCATGTAGCAGATGCGTGTGTGTAAACTGCCCCGCCCCCTTGCAAACAGACGGGGGAGAGAGATCTCTTCTGGATTGGAAAGATAGAAAATACACCGACCATAGACGCATTTGTTTGTCTTTTTGCATTTTAGAAACGAGTTGGCGACACTAAGACTAAGAGATAATGTTTGTGTAGCAATAATACATGACCTTTCTCTTTCTCAACTCGCTCCTCGGAGGGAAGTCGCTGTCATATGCCTTGTGAACACTCCGATAATGCCTCTCCACGTTACCTTTCTTTGGCAGAGCGATGCTTGCTTTACAAATAAGGCAAATAACCTTTGAATGTGACATCACAAAAAAAGATTCTCCCTCTCATTCTGTGTGGAAGTGGTATGTCTTTAGCTTTTTGCTCGTTCCCGCACTCATTTTGTTGTTTGTCTCTCCCGGCACTTGACTGATTTTGTATCGCTTTGCATTCTGGGTTAACAGACTGGAAAGCAAGAGGTCGCTTTTTCTGTCAATCAAGTCAACTCCTGAATTAAGTGGCAGGGAGGCCAAGGGAGGAGGGATCAAAACCTGTTTTGTCTATTTTAACGGAGCTGGATTTTTTTTAATTTATGAATGACTCGCGATCTACCAGCATTGCCCCCGCGGTCGACCGGTCGACCGCGGTCGACGTACTGGGCACCTCTGGTGTAAAGTAACTAAGTTCATAAACTCAACAAGTACTATACTTGGGCACAATTTTGAGATACTTGTACTTTATTTAAGTATTTCAATGTTTTGCTACTTTGTTCTTCTACTCCACTACAGTTCAGAGGTACATGCTGTACTTTTCCTCCACTCCATGTATGTAATAGCTTTAGTTACTTTACAGATGTGGATGAATGATGTGAAATATAATCAAGTGTTAATTCCGACTTTAGTTCCACCTGGAGCAAATCCACAAGCTACCCTGCTGTATACAAAGTCATTCAAACTAGCTGCACCTTTACCAGCTTTGAGAACACTTTCATGATCAATCATTATAAAACATATCATATCTATTATTCTGAAATGGACCAATCTGCACAATGACTACTTTTACTGTCGCTACTTTAACTATATTTTGATGATAATACTTTTCTACTTTTACTTGAGGAACATTTTTAATGCAGGACTTTTACTGTAACAGAGTATTCCTACACTCTGGGACTATTACTTTTACTCAACTACAAGATGTGAGTACTTCTACTTTTACTCAAGTACAAGACCTGAGTACTTCTACTTTTACTCTAGTACAAGATCTGTGTGCTTCTACTTTTACTCAAGTACAAGACCTGAGTACTTCTACTTTTACTCAAGTACAAGATTTGAGTACTTCTACTTGTACTCTAGTACAAGATCTGTGTGCTTCTACTTTTACTCAACTACAAGATCTGAGTACTTCTACTTTTACTCAAGTACAAGACCTGAGTACTTCTACTTTTACTCAAGTACAAGATCTGACTACTTCTACTTTTACTCAAGTAAAATATATATATACTTATACCACCTCTGTTTATAGCCTATGAAAAAAACTATTAGAAATAGAAGGCTAAAGCTAACGTTAGCAGATAGTGACAATGTATGCTAGCTAGCTAGCTCAACGATTTCTTAAAGAGCAACTTCCAGGTTAAAGACACCTGTGAATACATGTGTATGAAAATGATGAATACACTAGATTTTCCAAAAAATATACAGAAATATACACTACAGTGACATCTGGCGTCGTTTTTGTAAGAAATATTCACTTCCGCATAAAAAAGCCTCGGCACGTGACCTCCCGTGTGTGACGTAACACGGGGGACACAAGGGGGAGAGTGGCCGGTGTAACGTATTAATAAACATGGATCCCAATGCTAGTTTCGACACAGAAGACACAGAAGAAGTTGAACATGAATATTCAAATGCATATGACGGACCACAACCTTATAATTATGAGCCTGCTAGGCGTCCAAGAGACCAGGAGCAGCCAAGGATTAGAAGAAATAACGGCCATCGGAGAGAAATTGAGCTGTGGTGTGAGGAGAACCAGTGGAGAACTGGGCAGCTATCTTGGTGAGTGACCGGCGTTAGCTACAGAATGTTAGCTAACGTCACATCACAACATTGTAAAGTTAGCTATCATATATCAGGCAATAACTAACGTAGCATTGATAGTATAGTAACGTTACTGGCAGGACTGTTGATACTGATCCATAACAGAAACTAATGCGCAAGTATCAGCCGTATCTCGCGTTACCTAATGCAACTCCACACTACGGTGCTGTGTACCGGAGGAGAGACGCGAGATACGGCTGATACTTGACGATCTGGCGGAGAAAGGTTGTGGAGCCTCCGTTGATATGTCGTTGTAAATGGCTTGATGGAAAGCAGGTGTGTAGTCGGGGAGGGTGCACAGCTGATTGCAGCAGGTGAGTGGAGGTTAAGCCGGGAGCCAGGAGTGACAGCCACCACGCACACACAAACATAACAGACAGGGGCAAAACAAACAAACACAAAGGAGACGGCTGGAGCAGTACAGCCACCACAGCGTTACCTAATGGAACTCCACACTACGTCTTATGGTGCCGTGTACCGGAGGAGAGAGAGAGAGAGCAGTGAAGGGGGTGGGGGAGAGAAGTAATACGGTTTCCTGATAAAGCTGTGGGGAGTGTGCTGCAGGGAGGTGGATGCATAACGCACCCAGGAATGAACGCTAGCTCCGGTCCTTTTTACTGTGGACTCGATGTCCTGACAGGCTGGTATTTGTGCAACCTGCACAAACACAATACTGCACCATGATTACAAATGGTGAAATACAATGTAAAACTACCGAAAAATACCAGCTCACCAAAACACAACCGCTCTACTCAACGCAACTCTACTATACCCGCGGTCAGAGAGGGAGATGTGTCCCCTGTGTGATGTAATATGACGCGTTTGACGTATGACCTTAAAAAAAAGCAATTTTTAAGAGCAGAGCTCAAAATTGCTCCTTTCCCTCTGAATTCCTGCCGTTATGTCTCGTAAAAACATATCAAATCCTACATTCACTTTTTTAATTGTAATTTTCAAGCAAGTTTAAGCATAAATGTAGAAAAAATAACAACCTGCAAGATGCTCTTTAAATAATATTGCCACAGAAAAACTTTTCAGTTCACATCACGCTCTGCCGCTCCGACAGGGAGCTCTCAATCAATCAATCAATGTTTATTTATATAGCACAATATCACAAATGTTACATTTGTCTCAGTGGACTTCACAGTTTGTACAGAATATCAGTATGACAATACGACACCCTTTGTCCTTAGACCCTCACATCGTACAAGGAAAAACTTCCAGAGAAAACCCACAGTTTAAAGGGAAAAATGGGAGAAACCTCAGGGAGAGCAACAGAGAAGGGATCCCT
The DNA here is from genome assembly GCF_949606895.1 of Notothenia rossii. Lineage (NCBI taxonomy): Eukaryota > Metazoa > Chordata > Actinopteri > Perciformes > Nototheniidae > Notothenia > Notothenia rossii. The sequence continues at coordinate 55,071,066 of NC_136901.1, read as the reverse complement.
CTCCCAGGACCGACAGACGTGCAATATATGCCGTGTGTAAATTGAAAAGATAATACATTTGCAACATAGGTAGTCCAAATGTTTGGAAATGCATGTGTGTATAATAGGAAGATGAATCCACGAGGATATCCATCCAGGACTTATGATCCAGGACCACAGCCACGACTCAAGATCCAGGACTCGCGATCCATGACACAGGACCGCAGGATCATCCATAACTCCGGATCCCGGCGTATATAGACACCAAAAAGAAAGACATTTGGGGAAGCTGGGTTAATCGGAACATGAGAGTACACAGGTATAGACAGAGAGAAGGAAGAAGTAAGATGTCCCCCGACAAACTAAGCCTATATCAGCAAAACTAGGGGCTGAATCTAATCAGCCCTAACTATAAGCTTTATCAAAAAGGAAGGTCTTAAGCGCACTCTTAAAAAACGGATAGGGTGTCTTCCGCCCGAACACAAACTGGAAGCTGATTCCACAAAAGTGGAGCTTGATTAGAAAAGGCTCTGGCTCCCATTGTACTTTTAGAGACTCTAGGAACAACCAACAACCCTGCATTCTTGGAACGCAATGCCCTAGTAGGACAGTAGGGTATAATGAGTTATTTAAGGTAAGATGGCGCCTGCCCATTAAGGGCTTTTTGTAGGTGAGAAGAAGAATTTTTAATTATATCCTGTGTTCTATAGGGAGCCAGTGTAAGGCAGCCAGAACAGGAGTAATGTGCTCCCTTTTCCTAGCTCTGGTTAGTACACGAGCTGCAGCATTTTGAATCAACTGAAGCGACTTGACTGACTTCTTGGTACACCCTGATAATAAGGAGTTACAATAATCCAGCCTTGAAGTAACAAATGCATGGACTAGTTTCTCTGCATCGTTTCGAGGCAAGATATGCCTGATTTTTGCAATGTTACGTAGATGGAAGTAGGCGGTCCTTGAAATTGATTTTATGTGGGTGTTAAAGGATAAATCCTGATCAAATATAACACCAAGATTCCTTACAGTCTCACTAGAGTCCAAATTAATGCCATCCATAGTTAGTATATCTTTAGATAATTTGTTTCGTAGATTCTTCGGGCCAAGTACAATAACTTCAGTTTTGGTCGTGTTTAACATCAAAACATTTAAGGTCATCCACGTTTTTAAGTCCTTGAGGCAGTCTTGAATTTTATTTAAATGATTAATTTCATCAGGCTTGATTGATAAATATAGTTGAGTATCATCCGCATAACAATGAAAGTTTACAGAATGATTCCTTATAATATTGCCTAACGGAAGCATATATAATGTGAACAAAATAGGTCCAAGCACTGAGCCCTGTGGCACTCCATGGCTAACTTTGGTTTGCATGGAAGATTCATCGTTGACACGTACAAACTGAGAGCGTTCAGATAGATAGGACCTAAACCAGCCTAAAGCATTTCCCTGTATGCCAACTAAGTGCTCTAGTCTTTGCAATAGTATATCATGGTCAATAGTATCAAATGCAGCACTAAGATCGAGCAAAACAAGAATAGAGACAAGTCCCTTGCCTGAGGCTATTAGAATGTCATTTGTGACTTTAACCAGAGCTGTCTCTGTGCTATGATGTGTTCTAAAGCCAGACTGAAAATCTTCAAATAAATCATAGTTTTTTAAGTAATCACACAGCTGCTTTGCGACTGCTTTCTCAAGAATTTTTGAGAGGAACGGAAGATTAGAAATAGGTCTATAGTTGGCTAAAACCTCTGGATCGAGGTTGTGCTTTTTAAGAAGCGGTTTTATCACTGCTACTTTGAATGATTGTGGAACATAGCCTGATAATAAAGACATATTCATAATATTTAATAAAGAAGTGCTAATTAATGGAAACACTTCTTTTAACAGCTTAGTTGGAATCGGGTCTAAGATACACGTTGATGGTTTAGAAGAGAGAATCATTGAATTTAATTGTTCAAGGTTTATGGCTGAAAAGCATTCTAGTTTACTATCTAGTGTAATATTAGAACTTACGTTTCCGGGAGCTGTTGATAATACTATACTGGTCAAAGGCAAGAGGTCATTAATTTTGTTTCTAAGAGTAACAATTTTATCGTTAAAAAAGCACATAAAATCATTACTACTGTAGTGCTATGTGAATAGAAGGCTCAGTCGAGCTGTGGCTCTCTGTCAGCCTGGCTACAGTGCTGAAAAGAAATCTTGCATTATTCTTATTCTCATCTATTAATGAAGAGTAGTAGGCTGCTCTCACTTTACGCAGTGCTTTCTTATATTCATTGAGAGTAATATGCCAAATTAAACAAGATTCTTCAAGTTTAGTGGAACGCCATATCCTTTCAAGTTGTCTCGACTTTTGCTTTATTTTGCGGGTTTCGGCATTATGCCATGAAGCTAATCTATGCTGTTTTATTTTCTTCTTTTTCAAAGGAGCAACAGAGTCTAATTTTATTCGCAGCGCATCTGTAGCACTATCAACAACATGATCAATTTGAGGTGGTGTACATTTTGTATAAGTGTCCTCCCTTACATGCAGACATGCTATCGAGTTAAGTATTGGTGGAATCTCTTCCTTAAATTTGGCTATAGCACTAACGGATAGGTTTCTGATGCAGGAGCTGTTGACTAATGCTTTGTAGTCGAGTAACAGTACTTCAAAAGTTACTGAGAAATGGTCGGATAAGGCAGGATTATGCGATTCGACTAATAGTTGCTCAATTTCAATACCATAAGTCAGAACAAGGTCAAGAGTGTGATTATAGCAGTGGGTTGGTTTATTTACACTCTGACAGAAACCAACATAATCTAATATAGAGTTAAATGCAACAGTAAGGCTATTTTTATCTTCGTCAACATGAATATTAAAGTCCCCTACGATAATTACTTTATCTGTTTTAAGTACCAAAGCTGATAAAAACTCAGAGAATTCTGATAAGAATTCTGAATAACGACCTGGTGCACGGTACACTGTAACAAATAAGATTGGCCGCAAAGTTTTCCAGGTCGGATGCGTAAGACTAAAAACGAGGCTTTCAAAGGAGGTATAATTACATTTTTGTTTAGTATTGATAAGTAAACTTGAGTCAAAGATTGCTGCAACTCCACCTCCTCGGCCTGTGCCTCGGGCAATATGAGTATTGATATGGCTGGGTGGAGTGGCCTCATTTATGCTGACATATTCTTCATGTCTCAACCAAGTTTCAGTGAGACAGCATATATCAATATTATAATCTGATATTAAATCATTTACCAATATTGCTTTAGATGCTAGAGATCTTATGTTTAAGAGACCACATTTAATCTGCCTGTTTTGTTGCACTGTAGTAGTTGTTACATTTACTTTTATTAGGTTATTATGTATGACACCTCTATTAGGTTTTACTTGAAATTGTCCTTGGGCAGACACACACACCGTTAATATTAGGTATTTTATTGGGTTCGGGATTCCTATGGATGACTGCCTAGGAGAGAGCGCAGAGAAGCGTGTAAGACTGCTCTGAACACCTGAACGGCCCGTTCTAACAGTTGCTCACCAGAGGTCCAGTCTGTGCCACAGTGACTCCGGACGCACAGTTAATATTAACGAACGCACCCGTAGCTGCTGAAGCTAGACCATCATCTCGGAGCAGCAGAGCCTTATTATACATCCATGAGCAGAGCCGACAGGCAGAAAGACTCGAGCACACAGCTCGTACTTCATTATAATATATAAAAAAAGAACACCATGCGTGTTGTTAAATATGTTCTTTATTCTCGCGTCCAGGAGAGAAGCTTTAAAATGAGACTAAATGGAGTCTCTGAAAAGATTCAAATGGGATACTTAAATTAAAAAAGGCGCGGTAGTGTTACAGACAGAATATTGTTCCGGCAGAAAACAGCTGTGATCTGGCTCTCCTGAGCAAGAAGAGAAGAGCCAATCCCCCGTTCGGTGCCGTTATATATCCTCTGCTGGCTCCTCCCCGCCAGCCGGCTCGCCTCGCCTCTAATGTCCGTTGTTGCATTTAAACAGAGGATAGGTACTTTTCACCTTCAACATATGCTTAACACGCCTTTTCTCCTCATATTCTCTTTCATCACTTTTCATGTAACACATTCTAAACGCTGTAATCAATACTCTAAAACATACAGAAAATGCTTCACGGCTGGTTTGGTTTCCGGTCATTCCGGATGTTGTCACATGCTACTCTCGTCTGTAAACAATAGTGTATTCAAATAAACTGTACTTTCATTTAATATTCAGCATGGTAGTATCTCGACATCTATAGTTGTAGTGTTAAATCAGTAGGTTTCGGTTTGCACCACTCCATGTCATTTCACTACTCTATTCACCTCTTTAGGAAATTGTATATTAGCTACATGCTAAATGCTAACCGTAGATGAAGGATTTTCAGAAAAAAAGCTTAACTGCTTGTGTACAAGAATTTCTGGTTTTTCAATATAAAAGAGCGTTTAAACTGACGGTATGTTTAAGCTACATTATACCATCAAAACATTGATTTTAATTTCTAACAGTGTCATGATGGCACATAACAGCTCAAGGCTGCAGATTACTCCGGGTCCCGGAGTAATCTGAAACATAACATCTGAGACATAACATCTGAGATGTAACAACATAATACACTTTTTGGGGATGCTTGGGATGTGAGGAGTGAGGGACACGGCTTAGAACGGGCGTGTCGCCTGGCAGGACAGGAGAGTGTGTGCACCAGTCTGCCTTGATCTATGAATTCATGTCCGTGACACTCACTGCTGCCCACAGCTGTTTTATAGAAGGAAATTCCTTCACTTCATGAAAGTGTTTTAACCACACACACCTCTACACACACATGACGGGTGTTATTTTCCCCATAAGGAACAAGTCTCTGCAAATTATCCCGCTTATTACACGGCCACATTCTCAACAAAGTAACGACATGACTCCCAATATGAATTTAAATGCTTTTATGGATTTAGAAAATGTTTTTATTGATTTAAATAATAGTTGTATGTATTGATTTAAAAAATAGTTGTATGTATTGATTTAAATTGACATGCATCCGCTAAGAAAAATAGTCCGTTGTTACAGTTTTTTAAACAGTCTGAATGAAACGGCAGCTCTCAGCTGTGTATTTACACAACTAATGGCCCATCAACCACAGCTCTCTCCCCCCCTCCCCCCTTGATCTTTCTTCTCCAGCAGCTAAATTAACGGTAGGTTACTTTGAGTGACAAGCTTACAGTTAGACATAACACTGTCATTGCAAGTGACCCTCAGTTAGTTGACTTTTATGTTCAACTGCTAAATTCGTTACTGATTAAAAAAAAGGGCTTCTACTGTACCTAATTACCTTAACACTAGAACCGCCAAAGGTTTTTGTATAAGCCTACCTAAACCCATCAAATCCCGCGATTAGAATGCAATTTTTAACAACATAGGGTGCTAAATAACACACTTTCAGGAAAAGTCACGGACTGAGAGACTTTAATATTTTATTGAAAAAAAGTTACATTGCACACACACAACACACATCACACAAATTGACCCGATTGGCGGTTCTAGTGTTAAATAAACTCACTAATTAATGAAACCAGTTCATTACGCATTATTCTTATTCTTATCATTCTTTATGAGCGCAGAAATAGTCTTAAAATCAGATCTGTTTTTTAAATGAAATCTGACGGCAGGCAGTTATCTCTGATCACCTATGATAAATGCGCAGCACCTAATCGCTGGCCATTCAGCCACAGACACTGTTCAAAATGGGGGGGAGCTAGGGGGAGTTTGGCTCCCCCGAAGAGGGAGGGAGCTCCCCTGATGGCTGACTTTGAGATAAATACGGGGAGCCCAAAACAATCGTGCATATTTGTGTCACACAGATTAGAAATGTTGAGTTTCTGTAAATAACAGTTCTTGAAATAAATAATAGTTATTGTTCATTACAGTTTCTGAATATTTGTTTTATATTTGTGAATATGTCTGGGTGTTGCCATCTGTACGTGGCGGCGCTGCATTCTTACGTTGCTATGGTTATGGCGGTGACGCCGGCGCGGTATTTGAAATGTTCATATTGATATTTTTTTAACTCTGACTTTGTAATAAAAAATATGGCAAAAACGAAAACAGCCAAGCGTCACAGCTTTTGGATTCACAAGCAAAGAAGCGAAGGAGTCTAAAAATGACAACGTGAACGGAAAACAACTTTTAGTTGGCCGGCTGTAAGCGGCGTTAGCGTCGAGCTTGACAGCTCCACACCGAGGGAGAGGCCTGCCGATGCGGACCCTGAAGAGGCTTCAACAACGGCCACATCCGCCGGCATAGTGACACCGTCTGTATTAGTAGAAGAGTGTTTTTATAGCAATTGACCTTTCGCAAAGCCACGCCCCTTAATGCCCGTTGTCCAATCATATTCGATCACGTGCGCGGCTCCCTGTGGAAGTCCGACAAGCTCAGCGTTCAAATTCATTGCGAAAATGGTGAAGCGTTGTGCTTATGGTCTTTGCAAATCGGATAGCAGATATCCCATAAGCTTAGAGGGGGGGGGTGATATTTTACCCGTTTCCTAAACCCAAAACCCGAGAGGAGAGATGCCGCCAGTGGATAAAGAAATGCGGCAGGCCCCATGCCCAGCTGAATATGGCGAATATCAACAAACACAAATACGTTTGCTCCAAGGTAAATACGTGCTAAGGTAGCTAGTTAGCTAGCAAAGATTACATTCACAAATTCACTAACTAATTTAATTAACTAATTTCACTAACTAACGTTAGCTAAAGTCACACGACTACAGCTGTAAGCTGTGTGCTTATAGGTCGTTTTGACCATGTATATCACTTGATGCATAATAATGTCTGAACAGCTGAGCTCCGTTATTAGTCTACCTGTGGTCAAAGTACAAACAAGAAAGCCAACAGGCAATCATTCATTTATATTTTGCTTTAATCTTTGTAGCATTTTGTTAATGGAAAGCCTACTGCTGACTTCCCTAATCCTGCTGCACAAGTGGGCACCCCGACCCCCACAAAGGAACAACAAGGTGGATGCAGAAAGCCACCAAGGAAACGGTAGTTAACTTTAGACAAACTACAACATTTAATGCCTCTTGTGATTGTATTGTTTTATTCCAAAATAACACAAATTATGGTTGTACAGACTCATCAAAACGTTGCAAGAGGCATCCACCTCCAGCACCATTGAAACCCCGGAAGAGACTCTGTGTGTGATTTTCAATGGTGAGTAATGAACCATAGCTTTTTTTCCACATTTCAAGTTCAAGTTTCAAGTAGTTATATACATATATACAATACAGAGTGAATGAGATTCAAGAGGATTATTTGTCACATACATACCAACTAAATTCCAAACAAAATGACAAAGCAAGTCATTGTAACAAAACAAGTAGCCGAGAACTGTACTGTATAGTTAAGGTGCAAATAGGTATGAATGTAGTGCAAATCTCTTTAATAATAGATACATATAAAGTGTCTAAAGTGAGTGATAAGGTGAGTGTTTGTTTAAAGTGAGTGTGTACATGTGTGTGCAGTGAGTGTAGATGATGGGTTATTACATAGTGTCATTTACATTTTACGCTGGATTGTAAAAATCAAAGTAAAAAGCATCAAGCTTGCTCTTCATCTGCTCCCATTTTGCTACATTAAAGTGTATTCTTTGTAGGTGGTAGTCTTCTGCACAGTGAACATAGAAATCACACCATGACATAGCAGTGAGCCCGAGCTGCCCTGTTATCTGGTAGTGATAATCGTGACACTCTTTTAGCTTGTAGCTGCCATCTGCCTGCTTTAAGAGGTTAGCACACTCAGTGAAGCTTTCCTTGGATGGACACTTAATTTCTAAAAGCCCATAGCTTGGACTTTCACTCTCTCCTATTTCTAAGACCTTACGGTCAGGTGATGTACCGAGGTGTGGTGCCTGCGGATTCACAACAAAACCACATGTATACACTTGGTTTCCTGTTAGCTTTGTGTATTGTGTTGCTGCTATGGGCTCTAGTTCTGTACCTCTTTTCATGGCCTTGGTTTGTACTGATCCTTTATACTTGAAGTTTACAGCAAGTGTGTCATGGTCTGCTCTCCTGGAGCAGATTCTTTTAAAGGCGCTTGATGTTAAGCGATCAGCTCTTGCATTAAACCACAGGTTGTTTGTGTTTTGTTGTCTGGTGTCACATTCTAGGGCTATAGATTCGGGTAGGGAAATGGTCACTCTGTTGTAACTATGCGTGCCATTTTCATCCAGGACTGTGCATAAACTTGTCGGTTGGGATGGTAGAGGAAAGCTGGGGAAGTCATCTGGTTGACAGACAGGCGGCGCTTCAGCATCAGCAGAAGGGGCTCCCTTGTTTAATAGGGGAAGCTGTAAAAAAGAAAAGGTGGGATCAAAATGCTATCATTAACATGTAAATATGTGTCTTTCCAGAGACTGTGGAGCCACCCCTCCTTTCTGAACAAGGTCAACTGGAAGGGGGACCAGATGAGGAGCAGTCCACAGAAAAAGAGAAGAAATTAGAATTAGAAAATGGTAACCTGAAAGAGATGCTGGCTTTAAAGGAAACAGAGGTAGAAAGGCTGAAAGCAGACATTGGCACACTTAGAAAAGGAACTCTCACACCCGAACTCCTCCAAAACAGTGCCATGCCCCAAATGTTTGCATATAGTACTGGGTTCACATATGAACGATTCAACCATCTGTGCACAATATTTGGCATTCCAAATGATCCATGTGCCACTCAAATAAATGTCCCCTTAAAATACCAGCGGAATGATTGGCAAGTTGTTGAGATGCCCCTGCGTAGCCAGCTGTTATTTGTTTTAATGAAACTACGCAACAATGAAGACTTGAAAAACCTTGCCTTTAGATTCAGCATAACCGTGCAAAGTGCAAGTAATCTTTTCAACTCCTGGATTCATTATATGCTCGACGTATTGGGTGCAATACCAATTTGGCCTCACAGAGATGTCATTATGGAAAATATGCCAGACACCTACAAAACGGATCCATCAACATTTGCAATATTGGATTGCACTGAACTAAAAATGGAACGGCCTACCTCACTGGTGTTGCAAAGTCAGAGCTATTCGAGTTACAAAAGCACAAACACTCTGAAATCGTTAGTTGCCTGTGACCCCCGTGGTGCTGTGATCTTCTCTTCTGCACTTTTCACAGGCTCTATGTCTGACAAGGAGATAGTCAGAGAGAGTGGTCTCATCCCACTACCGGAGAAACAGATAGAAATTGGCTATCTGCAAAAAGGTGATGGCCTAATGGCCGATAAGGGCTTTTTGATAGAGGACGATATCAAGTCTGTCGGACTGCAGTTAAACCTGCCACCCTTTGCGAGGTCTAAGAGGCAAATGCCATCTGGAGATGTGCTCACAACTAAGCGCATCGCAAAGCACCGTGTTCATGTTGAAAGGGCCATCGCTAAGATAAAGAAATTCAAAATGGTGTCAGACCGAATTCCCAATACTAGGTTGGGGAATATAAGTCAGATCTGGTATGTGGTGAGCGTATTCTCAAACTTCCAGCCACACATTCTCAAACAGTGAGGGCACCGGACTCTATACATCCTTGTATATCTTCCTGTACATTTTACTGTATATTTTAGAATGTATGTACATCAAAGTGACTAGTAACTTCAGGGTTCAGATAAATGTAATGGGTTAAAAAGTACAATATTTCCTTTGAAATATACTCAAGTAAAGTACAACATTGAATCTATTGAACAAAGCTACAGATAGATGTTATCAAATGTTTGGCTTGGTGACATTTGTGTTTAGTGGGACATGTTTAATATGACAGTCATTAATATGCTGAAAGTGTAATCCAGTTTTTTTTTTATAGTACTTCTATTCTGTATTTAATTTGTTTACTACCAAAATGTAATAAAGTACTTCTATTCTGTATTCAACTAATTTCAAACTGTCTAATTTGCATCATCAATATAACTAATAGGGCATACAGACCCTCACACTTGTTTACACTGTTGATTTCTCTCATATTGTTAGATTCAAATGCCTATATTTATATATTTCTACTATTACCCTCTTACTAGTTATGCTGTAGTACTTTAATTACTTTTATTAATTTGTATATTTGTACCCAGTTTAACCACCTGTACATTGTATTTATATACAATGAACAGGTGGTTAAACTGGGTACAAAATATACAAATGAATAGTGTAGTGTTAATCAGATGTATGTGTACAGAGCTGTATTATATAGGGGGGGTCTTATCATATTCCATAATTATATACGTTTCTCACCTGGTGGCTTAGGCCACATCCCACAGCATATGTCCTGCCGCAAACTTCTACCTCAGGTGTGTCTTCTGCGGCAAGGTAGCTTATAGGCGCATCTGTCATCTCTTTCATGAGCTTGTATGTATTTGTTCCTAGTGTTTGCCTAGACACAGAAATAGCATTATTAGCAAGAGCATGACTGATGGTAAATATGGTAAGTATGGTAATATGCAGTACACACTACACAGAATGGAATAACTTACTTGTTGTGGGTATAGTTGGATGTTATAGGCTTCCGCTTACGGTTGACTTTGGCCTTGGCTACCACCACATTGAAAATAGCTTGGCCAGTTATTTTTTTCCCTCTGGCTTTGTGCCATTGTTGAGGTTGGCTTGTGGAGGAGATCTGTTCTGTTTTTGCACGCCAAATGTCCAGTGTGTGCATCAAGCCCACAGTATGTGAACAGTAACCTGGCATACTGTAAATTATTTTTAAAAGATCAGCTTGGTGGCATGTTTATTTCATGTTTCACTCGATTCATTTATTGTACAGCTACACTTGCAAACATTAGCTAGCTTGATAGGATGATCAACATCGACGTTAACGTTAGCCCTAAAAAATAACTAGATGTACGATTTCAATAGCAATGACAACTCGATATTACAAAAGCAGAACATACCCAGCAGTACACGAACAAGCCTGGTCCACAATATTGTGCTCGTCGAATTTGACATACAGCTCATGTGGTTTTTCACTCTTGCACTGCGACCTGTATGCAAGTGCCTCTATTGATGTTGTGCCTCCCTCTTTTCTAATGTTTATACTGTGGATATAACCCTCCATAGCGTATTGTAGCCCCTTTTGTCGGGACCTGGAGGATATTGCTACGTTATTGCTCCAAAATGAGTCTGTTAAGGCGACTCCGACGTTACGGAGACCCTCCATTATGGCTTTGTTTAACGCATCTGGCTCTCAGCTTGTCGGACTAGCAACAGTAACCAAGGGGGGGCGTGGCTTTGCGAAAGGTTAATTGATCGCATCCGCGCTGCTGCGCCAGTCAACAGAGCGTGCGTGTGACATATTTAGTAGCAGGATGTGCTCTGAAAAATAGGGCTCCCCGAAAGCAAATGGGTAATTCGAAAACTGACAGAGCTCCCTCTATACAAATCAAACTGTAGACGGTGTGAAAGCACCTATTGTTTTAAATAATGGTCGGAATGTGACCTGTGAGCCTTCTGAATTACCGTGGGACAGCACATTCTAAACTAAAATGTTCAATCAATAAAGTAACATCTTATCTTATCTTAATAATATCTTCATATTAATAATAATAATAAATCATACAGTATGTTTCCGAAAGGGAGCAGGAGGAAGCAAACACAAAAATATACAAAAAATATACTGCATATTAAAGCAAACGATTGTAAAGGTTAAAGTATGAGCATAACAAATAAAGAAGTGTAATGTAAACATTTACATTATAATTATGATTATTTAATATATAAAGACTATATATTATTGAATTACAAGATTAGATATACTTTAGTTGATCTAAAATATTGATGTGTTCAAATGCTCTTCAAAACACAACTGAAAGTCCATGAAACTTGTCTTTCTGTATTTGTGAATGAAGCGCCATCTCCTGGTTAAAACCTGAAATTGAAAATCTGGCAACGCCCTCTTGGAAAATAGTGGGAGGGCTTAACATTCCTCTATACTGGTCTTTGGCAGGTCGTAGGCAGGAAGCTGTAAGATGGAGTCTGAAATTCAGTGCTACATCTGTAGTTGTCCATTTAGCAACTTGTTACCAACAGCCTTTTTTTAAACACATACAATTTGTAGATTTTTAACAACAGGCTTTTCACTGACGTGGTTTATGGTGTACACAAACATGAACATCTCTTCAGCTTGATGTTTTTAAGCCCAGTAACTTTATGTGTTGACAACAATTATGCTAAATGAAATGAAGAAGTTTAGTCATTCTTTCCCCAGCTTGTATGCCTATTAGTATGAATAATCAATCAAAACATTATTGAAGGAGATGTATTTAATTAAACACATTAATACACAGGAGGAGTCAATATAATAAAAACAACACGATTAAAAATAAAGTCAACATGTCTTTGGAGAGTGGGGTTGGAATCGCCAGAATTTGGATTCCTGACTCCATAAATCCTGCAACCAGCTCTAGTTGCAACCTTGCCTCATACAGTTAACATTACATGTCAGCTTATATGCAACAGAGATCTATTGTTCACTGTGAACCTTCAGTATGAACACAGGTCTAGTGTCAAAGTATTTGCCTCCCTTTATAAAAGTTGCTTATCTGGTTAATCGTCACATAAGAGGAGTCGTGTGAGGGGTGAGATCGGGTTCAAGTTTAGCTAAGGGAAACTTGATCAAACAGGGAGTAGAATAAACTCAGAGGAAATTAAAGGTGTAGAAGTCGCTGAGAACCCGGAGGTTGTTGTGTTACATGCTGGATGTCAGTGATAACTTTTGATAAACTCGCTTTTTCAAAATCTTACATGATTTCTTCAGTCTTCCCTGGTAGACGTGAAGAGTGGCTAAAGTGACAAAGAGGCCATTGGAAAGTCCAGGAGAAGCTCTCAACGACCTTCTGTGCTGTTGATTTGTATCTTTACTATATTTCCAACAGTCACTGCTTCTTCAGTTAACTGATACATAAGATACTTTCAGTTGGCTAGAACAACACTGTGCGAGGTAAACAGTGAAAGTGCTGAACATACAGATCAAGAGAAAAGTGGATTATGCAGCATGAGTCAACAAAAACCGCTGTCCCCAAAGAACAAGGTACAAACTGTTTACAGCCAACAATAAAAACACACAAAAGGAATTAGATACTTAAAAAAGAGGGACTGTTTTTCAATATGTTCTATTTGCCTGAATGATAAAAAACCAAATCCAGGTAACATTTCCCCCAAATGTACTTTGTTAATGCAAAATGACGGTGTCCGACAGGTGCAAACGGAGATGGAAAAACAGAAGTGCTCAAACACATTCAAATTAAGAAACATCTTCACCAAATAGACAACACATGCGCAGCATTTCGTAAACATTCACCAACTTTAGGTAACATGCACATTGTTTACTAAAAGCGCTGCAAATACAGAACGCTGCAAGAAGCTCAAAACACAACCAAAACAATAAACAATGACGCACACTGCTGGGACCGGAGCACTTGTTGGTGTTCGGGGAATATAAAGTTGGCCAGTTGTCACTGGTGGAAATTTAGCTAAAATATACATTTTATTGACTTATATTGAAATGTGATCGCATGATTCCTTCTGATATTAATGCAGATATGCTAGCTAGCTAGCATTGCTAACATAGTCATTTCCAATGTACCGACAAAACTCAATTATGAAACAGACTAACTGTGCAAACAGAGACACTTTGCCAACTTCATAATCCTAGAGACCCCGTTTCCGTTGTGTTCTGAGCTTCTAGCAGCGTTTTGTATTTGCAGCGTTTCATCTACACTGCATTTTTAGAAGCCTCATGGCAATGCATGTTTCGTTAAGTTAGTGAAGATGTTTCTTCATATTCAAATGTATTTTTTCATATTTGAATTGTTTTTTAAGGAGACAGGCGTTTTTCCTAATGGGAGTGGTTTGGGCCTTTGTAGCTAATTGTCGGCTCCCGCACAAAATAATTAAATATGTATGTTAATAGAATAAAAGATTGACACCATCGAGAACTATATCTTTACATTTCAAATGTTGCACTTTTTCCTCTATGCTAACGAATTAGCCAATGTTCTAAATCTCCAATTTTACATTGCACATTAGCCAATTTTCACTGTCAAACTAAACACTATTCCACTGACAGAACATTCCACTCATAGGCAGGATTTCAAGGTTATGATCCAAAGGAGAAAAACAATCTGTGTCATGGCCGATTTCTGAGAAGAATATCCTTTAAACATGACTGTGACAGATGAAACAACAACATACCTCTCACAGGCATGGCTGTTCCAAGCCACAAGCTGGGGATTTGTGACTTGTGACTCTAAATGTAATGAAGCATTCAGCGAAGGTGAGGGTTGGGGTTAGCCTCAGGAAAAGTAGTCTACACAGGGCCCCCACAATAACAGCAAGACAAACGTGTATGTGTGTGAGTCCCCCTGCGGAGGACTTCCTCCCCTGACTCTGGCATCATGTTGACGCACAGCTGGGCTACTGTAACTGTGAGCTGCTGTAATGTGATGCGATTGGACCAGACATTAAGGTCAGGCTGTAAGAAAAACCTCATGAAAATAAAACCTCTTCATATAGCAGCGAAGGTCATTTCGGGGGCAATGGCCACAGATTTGACCGCATTATGATTGGCCGCGGTGTTTGTCTTTAATGCAGTGACAAAGCACCTCTGACTCTGCTGGTTAATCATTGCCTCGTCTGTATTTAATTATGCAGACACTCAAACTGAAGTCATTTTTCTGAGTTATAGTTTTTTTTATAAAGCTACTGCTGATGAAATGTGAAGGAGGGTGATTCTATAGTAAAGACTGTACTCAGGCAGATGGTCACTTCATAGGTTTGGGATCGCAGCCTTTCAAATAAATAAGGGCACTTTATTCAAATCAATACCCCTTAAAAATATATTAGGGACATTTCTGCAAGGGAAACAAAAACGATCTGAAGCAGCTTATTAAGAATGTGTTGTAAAGATTGTTTGCTGCTCTTTTTCTGCAGGAAATTTGGATTTTGGCCATTTAAAAAAAGAGAGATATTTACTATTTTTCTACATTTAATTTATTATAGTATACTTTATTTAGCCAGAAATGTCCCATTTAAATACACAATCTCTTCTTCCAGCAAATCAAAGGATCAAAATGTGTTGTGCACTGAGAGAAATGCTAGAAAGGTTCATGTTGTTTATGTTTGCTTTCTCTCATTCCAGGCTTCTTGATTGTTTGCACCTGTCATCCACCCTGTGTCTCCTGTGCTCATCAGTGTCAGCCCCGCCCCTGATTGGTCCCACCTGTGTCTTGTCACCCTGTGCTTAAATTCCCCTGTCTCACAATGTTATTTGTCAGCTCGTATTGTCTTATGGTATGGTATGGTCAGGTCGATGTTTCTTGTGCTCGTGAAAAGTTTAATTCCTCACTGCGTGAGCGCTTTCATTTTTTGTTCACTATTTTTGTCATCTTGATAGTTACCCTTTTTGTTGTTCACTGCTGTATTGGAAAATAAAGTATCTTACAAATACTTTACCTCTGTCTCCCGGTCGTGCAATTGGGTCCTACATCCTAAGTGTCTGAGTTCGTAACAAAATGCATTATCAGTTTTACATACTAGAACCATAGTCTTCATATGAGAAGTGGACTTGGTTATGAAGCCTAATGTTTGGCATTTTGTGTTTTTCTTATTGTTTTTTTGGAACCAGAAGTTAAACTAAGTATAACTGAGCGCTGAACAAGAGCTTTGAAGTTAACCAGAATGTTATTAACTTTTATGAAACGAAAATCCACCCTCAGGGTTGAACGTTAACACTGCAGTAGGTTTCTATACAATCGGACTTATTTTTAAAACCAGTTGAGTGTGGAGCACTTTAACATTGGTTTTATTCTTCAGTTAATTGTTAGTTTTTCACCATAGATAAAGGTAAATGACGTCCTTAAGAGATTGCCACACTTAACTAATTGTGATACAAAGTTAAAGATCAAACTTCCCAACAGGATAATATCAAAAGTACTTCAATACATTTGGCTGCTTGTAAAACCTGTTTTTTCTGACAAAACGAGAGAAAGAAGCAGCCAGTAGACGGGGTTCCTTCAATAGTCAGCCTTAGGCCATCTGGAAATAAACGATGTATTCACCAGTCAGTCAGACTCCTCTCTGCATTCTGTGCGCACACTTTAGCAAAGTCTGTATATGAGCCCATTTGGAAGAATTATAAGCATCCAGATGTGTCAACTAAGAGCCAGATATACCACATCCCGACATGCTGCACATACACAAGTAGTCAAGAGGTGCTTTCACACCGCAGTACTTTTCCCACAAAGGTTCATCAGAACTTAGTTCACGAGAACTCTTTAGTTCTCATGAACTAAGTACAGATTGCGTTCACACCGGAATAAGTCCCTGAGGGAGGATCAGGCAAATTAAGCCGCTGACGTCACTTCTTCTTCTTCTGCTTTGGGTTTACTGGCAGGCCGCAAACCACTTCACGGCGTATACTGCCACCCGAAGTCCCCGGCCGGAAGTCCCCGGAGTTGGGGACTGGCTTCTAGAGATGGCAAATCCGGATCCTTTTATGGACTCGGTGTCTTATGAGTCAGTCATTGAAGAGATCCGGATCATACGAGTCATTTGAGTCAGCATCACCAAGACAGTAGAAATCCTACCGGTGAAACCGAAAATTTGTTGCATTTCACGAGCATATTCAACTGATGTTACATTAACCTCCACTACACAGTGCCTTTTGCTTTAATAAAAAATGTTGATCACAAAAAAAAAAGGGTTATTTTGCGATTTGGGGAATCTGAGTCTGCTGTTGACTCGTGCATGAGGACGAGTCTGCTGGATCTCTGGATCTGCTGCTATACGGTTACGGCTCTGAATCCGAACGAGTCTGCTATGTTTTGCACAGTGAGTCAGGATTTGCGAATCTCTGAGTCTGCTGTTGACTCGTGCATAATATAGGGCTCTGAGTCCCCACGAGTCTGCAGGAAGTTTCACTGATCCGCGTCCCCTCCCCTGAGCCAAACGATAACTTCTGGAAGCTATCCTACTTGCTAAAGGGTAGGCAGATGGACTGGGGTACGTTGTAATGTTATTTTACATGTTATAAAGAGAGTAGCGAGTGACGCAATTGATAGTTTTAATTTGTAGGTCACACCAGGTGTAGGACTCAAAGGACTCGGGTTAATGGAGAGGGGAGACTCGTCACGACCAGCTCATTTCTAGGATCCGGGTTAATGATCCGGATGAATCAGGACTCGCCCATTTCTACTGGCTTCAGTAGAAGCTGCTGGGACTCCCAGCTGCTTCTACTGAAGCCTTCCGAGTAAATCGCCAGAACGCCGACACCTCCTCATCTCCACCGCTCCCATGTTTTCTTTTGTGTTGCCATAAGTTAGTCTCTCTGCGTTTGTGCGCTGGGCTAATGCTAATAATGCTAATGCGAGGATAATAAAATGGCGGCTTCACAAAACTTTTTGGGAGTTTTACGAGGCGTGGTTTGCAATCCGCCCAGCCAATCAGACATAGGAACCCTTTTCTCCCACGAAAGTACCTGCTCTCTAGCAGGGACGGAAAAGGGTGTAAAAAAGGTTCTGATGAACTCATTTGAGTTCCCGCTCTTTTTGGTGTGAACGCGACATTTCGGAACTATATCGGAACTAAAGTGGGAAAAGTACTGTGGTGTGAACGCGCCTAATGCCTCTTAGAAAAGAAATGCTTATTTTTTTACATTCTATTTTCCCATTGACGCTGGGAAATAGAATGTGAAGAAAGTCTATGCCAAGGTGGTGATTTGCACCAAGATGCAGTCTTGATATAGAAACCAAAAAGAATAATGGCTGAGTATGTTGAAACGTGTGTCATATGCATCTGTTATTCAGATTCTTTACTTAAGTACAAATAATATGGTCTCAAAATACTCAAGTAAAAGTAAAAGTAAAAGTTCTGATTTCAAAATGTTACTTAAGTAAAAGTACAAAAGTATGTGCATCAAAAGTACTCATTCTGCACAATGACCCATTTCAGAATAATATAAAGGACAGAAGAAGTATCAGCTAAATGTACTTCAAGTATCAAAACGAAATGTTCTCAATACACAGAATGGATCTTTTCACAGTATTATGTTATTATGTTTTTTTATACATGTCAGAGCAATTTAGTATTGTTGTCAAAACTTGGAAATGCTGTGTAGAGTAGTAGTACTATACTGCATTATACAATATCTGCGTATCATGTGTTTGTATATGCACAAAGTAACTGCTAACTGTAATTGGTACAATAAATGTAGGGGAGTTAAAGTACACTATTTGCATAGAAGAATAAATTAGCATTAAATGGAAATACTTAAGTAAAGTACAAATATGTCAAAGTGCAATACTTGATTTAATGTACGTTGTAAGATATTATTGTCGGCTTGTATACAATCTCTCTGATGACAGCTTGTTTTTTTGCCCCGTCACAAATTACACATTGTGACCTTGTTCCAAGACCAAGGCACCAATTAAATATTTGAATAATTTTGGCAGTGTTCAAGGCGCACTGATTCATTCCTCCAGCTTCAGGCACTTGTCCTTGGTTGGACATAGACTCTTTAATTAAGCTTCATTTAGCCTCGGGGTGAGTAATCAAGACATGTTGACATCACTTCATCACTCGCTTTGGAAGGGACTATTGTGGTAAAGGATATAAAGAGGATATAAGAGTGTGTGGATTACATCGTCACCACTTTGCTGACTTTGAGATACTTAAAGCAGGTTCACTACACCATGCTTTGGGAGAGGGCTGGTCTGTTGGTCTGGCTTTCTGTAAATAACCACTGAGGGCTTAGTCACACAATGGAAGTCTGGGTGTACTAGAAGTCCGCCTTCCATCAATTGATAGGTCCTTGCACTCTCCCGCTAGCCTTTTAAATAGACATCAAAAACCTTTTTGAAGCATATTAAATTATTTTTAACCTGATTATTGTTGCACTAAAAGGGTAACGATTGTCTAGCCAATGAGAAAGTGTTGGACTGGAGACTATTGACAACTGAGCAGTGTTTGGGTAGGTTAGGGATATTTTCAGATAATTAGCTTTTAGGATATGTAATGGCTTTATATTATATTTAGTTATGAAGGGTCAATATGGTGCATTGCCTGGAGCTACAACATTGTTTCAATATAAGGGCATGAATGCAGAGCTCCATCTAGAGAGAAAACATGCCGTTTTATGAATGCACTTTTTTGTCAACGTATCAGCCTTCATATAGAACCTTTTTGTTTGTAGTTTTAGCCAGCTATTGGGGCTGTCTTACCCGAAGAATATTCTAGCTCACAAATTAAAGAGGGCATATTACACTCATTTTCAGGTTCATATCAGTATGAAGTGTCTCTACTTTAAAGAGTCCTCTCCTGCTGATGTTCAAGGTGTATATCAGTATGTAGTGTCTCTACTTTAAAGAGTCCTCTTCTGCTGATATTCAGGGGCCTCATTTATAAAGGGATATACCGCAAAAAAAAAATGGCGTACGCCAGTTTCTACGCAATGTTTGCAATTTCTAAAATACTATCTTGACGGGAAAACGTGCGGTCCTCCGCGCAAACTCTAATCCATGCGTGCGCACTAAACACAAAAACGGGAGAGACGAGAAACTGCGACACCGTTGGCAGAAGGCAGAATGGAGAGAAATATGTGAAAATAATACCATAAATAAAATGTTACCTCTCATTTATCAGATATGAAGAATTCATTTTCAAACATTGATTAAAGCCAATCTTAAAATTATTTAACAAACGCCTGTTTGAGACTCCTCAGTGCACACAAAAACTTAACTGGGAGAAATAAATAAATACGGATGTTATTTAAAACCACCTTGAATATGTTGTGTTAATGTTATGAAATGTTTTCTCATAAATGATGCGGTAAGCAGGAGGACAGAATTACGTCTAAACTGACGCCGTTTTGCTATTCTATAGGTTGTAGATACGAGCATGGTTTTATATACTATCATGTTTATTCATGTTTTATGCCGTTTGCTAAGACTTGATAAGTCGCTCATAAAACACAGGAGGTATGGAAACTAAGAACACCATATGTGGTCAATTGTACAGCTAATATAACGCAACACATTAGTTGTATTTCCTTTAACAGGGGGGGGGGGGGATGCACAGGCTGCAGCGGAGACGATGCACACAGCTGATCGACAGCTGGGACACAAACCACCAAATACGAAAACATAATTCAGATCCAGTCGTCATGACTCCACTCCGGAGGGATTCCCCGATCATTTCTTAGAGTTTCTCATCAAGGGGGTGTCTCCTTTCCCCGGTACAAACACACTGCCTGAGGAAGGCTATGTGTATTTTTTTTGTCATTAACCTTTTTCGGACCACTTATTTATTTATTTTGGTGATGATCCGACCTCCATGCTGCTACTCTGGTTCAAACAGCATCCACCAAACAATATGATTTATCTCGACCTCCCCAAAATAACAAAAATCTGACACGGTGTGAGATGGGTTTTTTAGCTGTTCTGTCGTCATTTCCTGCGATCTTCTTCATGTAGTCAGTCAAAATGAATGAATGAAAGGGTGTTTCTTTGACTATTTATAGGCAAATATGGGCGTTACGTGAAGCCCGCAAAAGCTGCACCGCATTTCGAGTCGATTGTGATTTATAAAGGGAAACCGGCGTAGGAAGTGCTGTACATACTTTCCTCGCCGGTACGCAATGTTTGGTGAATCGGAAAATGTCCTTCTGATGTTCGTGAGTATATCAGTATGTAGTGTCTCTACTTTAAAGAGTCCTCTCCTGCTGATGTTCAGGTGTATATCAGAATATAGTGTCTCTACTTTAATGAGTCCTCTCCTGCTGATGTTCAGGTGTATATCAGTATGTAGTGTCTCTACTTTAAAGAGTCCTCTCCTGCTGATGTTCAGGTGTATATCAGTATGTAGTGTCTTTACTTTAAAGAGTCCTCTCCTGCTGATGTGCAGGTGTATATCAGTATGTAGTGTCTTTACTTTAAAGAGTCCTCTCCTGCTGATGTTCAGGTGTATATCAGTATGTAGTGTCTTTACTCTAAAGAGTCCTGTTCAGGTGTATATCAGTATGTAGTGTCTCTACTTTAAAGTGGACCTATCATGCTATATTTGAATAATATAGTGTAGGACCATACCTATATAAGGCATATTTATACTTTTTATTTTTCAAAGTACCAAACAGATCATGCATTTTAGCCATTCCTCATTTCGCTCAATTTAACACTGTCTTTTCATGGGCTGATTCTGTGAGAACAGCACCATCTACAGGCCTGGCATATGTACTACAGCGTCTCCAGCGCTTTCGAACGGCAATGTCCGTGGCTGTCTCCTCCTGATTGGTGGAGTTGGCCCAATAGCCGTAGCGCCACTTCTGTGACGTCAGAGAAGTGTTCAAATCTGGATCAGTCTGCATCAGATCCGTTGCAGGCCCTTTTTTAGTGATTTGGGTATGGAGGAAAATAGAGAGGGATGTGTTTTCTGACACTTGGTGAGTTCCCTGGAACACCGGGGACACATATTCATGTATAAAAGACTTACAAAAGTGCATTTTGCATGATAGGTCACTTTTAAAGAGTCCTGATGTTCAGGTGTATATCAGTATGTAGTGTCTCTACTTTAAAAGAGTCCTCTCCTGCTGATGTTCAGGTTTATATCAGTATGTAGTGTCTCTACTCTGACATGTCTCCATGCTTTAATGTTTAAAAAGATCTTTATTTCTCTCATGCTGCAGCACCTCTTTTCACCCTCTGTCTGAAACCAGAGCCCAGTCTGCTCTGATTGGTTAGCTGGCCGGCTCTGTTGTGATCGGTCAACCACTTAGAGATGTCCTTAGAGATCACGTACAATGTGTTGGAGCGTTAGGCAGAATAGGGCCTCTTTCATGCTTTTTTTTCTTTGTTAAGCTGCAATCCAACACCCATCTAACTGCATGCATCAGAACTGGAGACTGGAGGTCAGTTTGGTGTCTGGACTGCCTCTACATTGTCAAAAAGCTTCGCTAGAAAAATGCAGACATACAAGTGAATGCCACTGGAACGTAGGTATGTAAAGAAAGAACCCCTCTATTGGATCCCCCTAACCCAGCTGTTGAGTCTAACTGTGCGATGGATCTATGGATCGATGGATATCACATATCAGGTGCAAGAACGACTCAATCATGGCCTCGATTTGTATAGGTTTTCTCTCTTTTGTACAAAACTGATAAAAGTCATGGTCATAAACTTGTGAACAGATGCAAGTTGTAACAAACTGTCTCTTTAGAAAATATTTAACTGCAGGATGGAGCATTTGAAAGCGTGTTTCTACTTTAACATTCGTAAATGATATGCTTCTTCCTTTACACATTTCTTCTTCCAATGGCTCAATGAGGTTATCAGAGTGAGGAGAAAGTGCTTCTCTCCCAATAGGCGTTCTTCCTTTCCGAAATAAATCTGAACTCTGCTCACGTCCTAAAGCCGAGGATCTTATCACTTATCCGACTGCTTCCAACTCACTGGCCTGCTTGAATAGTGGTGAGTTATTATAAGAGGAACTTCTCAGAAGATGTGATGATTATCCCGGTGTGTGTTAGGCCTGTTAGTGTGCGTTTGTGTGCCGATGACTAATACAGCTATTTCACTGCGAAGCGAAATCATTTGGAGATTTACCACACACATTCTCTCTCTCTCACACACACACACACACACACACACACACACACACACACACACGAACACACTCTCTCTCTCTCTCTCTCTCTCTCTCTCTCTCTCTCTCTCTCTCTCTCTCTCTCTCTCTCTCTCTCTCTCTCTCTCTCTCTCTCTCTCTCTCACACACACACATTCTCTCTTTCACACACACACACACACACACACACACACACACACACACACACACACACACCAGAATGCTTGAAAGGAGCCAATGCATAGTTAATGCATGGTTAGCAACGTAAGCAAGCCGCGGCAATGTACAGCTGCTATCGCAGTGTGGTCATGATTTATAGTGAATATTATCAGCACTCAGAGGAGGAGGAGCATGACGGAGGATAGAGGAGCAAATGGTGATGGAGGACGGGAGAGGGGGTGGGAGGGGCAAAACAAAGAGTGGAAAACATGGAGAGAGAGAGGTATAGACATACAAGGAGAGTGGGAGAACAAGGCAGAGAGAGGTAGAGATGAGGGATGAAGGCTTTTGCAATCTCACCCATGACTAAGATCAATGTAACCTTTCTGCCTGTGATTCAGTGTGTGTGTGTGTGTGTGTGTGTGTGTGTGTGTGTGTGTGTGTGTGTGTGTGTGTGTGTGTGTGTGTGTGTGTGTGTGTGTGTGTGTGTGTGTGTGTGTGTGTGTGTGTGTGTGTGTGTGTGTGTGTGTGTGTGTGTGTGTGTGTGTGTGTGTGTGTGTGTGTGTGTGTGTGTGTGTGTGTGGCTTCAGCGTGACACAATATGCGCACGTGCTTAAACACTGGTGTGCCTGTCTTCGTTGGAACGTGCCTGCAGGAGTGTGTGTGTGTCCCGGCGTTGGTTCCCTCTCAGGCGAAACCCATTGATCTTGATGGAGAGAAGGCCAGCGGGAGCAGGAGAGGTGAGACACATGAGAGACAGGACGGAGCGGGGGGGAAATGGAGGGGAACGGGATTGAGCCGGGACATTAGTTGGATCGGAGAGGAACACAGGACAGGCCTCGTTCAGGAGTGATTAACACGGAGGAGAGAGCTGGAGCTCTCATTCAGAGGTGTAAAGTAACTAAGTACATGGCAGGCTGGGGCTGCTGGATGAGGAAAGGCTTCTCATGCTTGTGGGAAATTGAAACTCTTTTCTCGTGACAATTAGTAACTGATTTTTGAAGCCCTGAACTGTACAGCACCGCCAAAACTATCACAGGCGGACTGCTATACCACCGGTTCCGAGGCACTGTGATTCGTGTGGGACCCTCGAACAAACTGGACCACCGTGGTTAGTGCTTTGCGGCAGCTAGCGACCTGCTAAACCTGGTGTGGCTAGCCTTTAGCCTGGATCCGGGCGGGTAGGTCGCTGAAGAGCTGTAATGCTGTGATCCTCTACAGCCGGGACACTATATAGGACCACCGAACGTGAGCCCAGCCTGCCCTTTGGTACAGAGTAAGGACGTGCCAAGAGGGAACCCAAAGGAGGCTAACGTAGCTGCTAACAGCAGCTAACTGGAGTTAGCGTCAAACTCACGGTAACCAAGCAACCATGCCGCCGAGAGGAGAGGACAACGTCAGCCTGTCACAGGTGCGTGAACTGTTAAAACAACAACAGGATGTATACGGGCAGCTACTAACGCAGCAAGAAAACCATTTTAAAAGTTTCATCCAAATCTTGGTTGATTCCACCAACAAGAGAATGGATGATATGAATAGGGAGGCTCAGGACCTTAAGAACAGTCTACAGTTCTCCCAAAAAGAAGTGGATGAACTAAAAGATACTTGTAAGGAGTTGAAGAAGAAGAGCCAAGAAGCACGCACATACATTAGTACTGTGGGTGAATCTGTTATGACAATGAGTGGAAAATCAGACTATCTAGAGGGCCAATCGAAACGCAATAACTTAATTATTGATGGAATCCCAGAGTCTCCAGGGGAGAGTTGGGAGGAATCGGACTACAAGGTCCAGGAGCTGCTCAGAACAGAACTACAGATGGATGAGGAGAGGATCGAGGTGGAGAGGGCACATCGAATGGGAAACGGCAGGGGCGCAGACAAGCCTAGGCAGATTGTTGTGAAGTTCCTGCGTTTCAAGGACAAGACGGCTGTGATGGGGAGACGAAACAGGTTGTAAGGAACGAACATCTTCCTCAACGAGGATTATCCTGAAGCGGTACGCCAGAAGAGAAAGGAACTCATCCCTGCCATGAAGGCCGAAAGGAGCAAAGGGAACATTGCTTACATTAGGTATGACAGACTAATTGTTCATCCTCCGCAAACCCCCACCCCTCCCCCGATCCCAAAGGGCTGTGAGAATGGACTCACGCCACTCATCTCAGAGGACTGAGAAAAGGGACTAAAGAGACAGAAGGGGTTTGTAGCTTGGTGCATGCATATACACACGCACACACAAGGGATGCACACATACATGCACTTTAGCATCAGGACTGTAATGGACATTGTGCTTAATTTGCTGTTAGTCTCTCTATTTATGTCAGTGAATGCTAAACTACCTAAGAAAGGGCTAAAGATCGCTCACTTGAATATCTGCAGCCTTAGAAATAAGGTTCAGTGTGTTCAGGATATGTTGGTATCAAATAATATTCATATTTTGGCCATCACTGAAACTCACTTAGATGACTCGTTTGAGGACGGTGCAATATCAATACAGGGGTAACATTTTTACAGAAAGGATAGAAACTGCAATGGGGGAGGAGTGGCTTTTTATGTACAAAGTCACATTCCTCTGAAGTATAGGGAGGATTTGATGTTAAGTGAGGTAGAGATGGTATGGCTGCAGGTTCACCTGCCCCATTTAAAACCTATGTTGCTGGGATGTTGTTATAGACCACCAAGCTCTGATAGTAATTATCTACATAAATTGTGTGAAATGATTGAGAAGGAATGTGATGAAAACAGGGAGATATATTTATTGGGTGACGTGAATATTGACTTTCTGTCATCAGACTGTTGATTGAAAAACAAATTGATGACGGTAACAAGTGCATGTAACCTAGATCAGATGATCAATCAACCAACCAGGGTAATTACCAATAGCTCTGGAGTAACATCATCCAAATGCATTGATCACATATACACAAACGGCAGTGAACTGTGCTCAAAAGCGGTATCAGTACCAATTGGCTTCAGCGATCATAACCTTGTAGCCAGTGGTGTAGTCTACTTTTTTGTAGTGGGTATACTGTAATAATTGTATTCATCCTGTCTCGAAGCAACACCTCATGAACACCATCACACTTACTAATGCATAGACTAGTCTTGAGACTGGTTATGTGTTATCAACATGTCAATGTATTATAAGCATTTTTATGTGACTTTTAACTGCCAGAGACATTAACAATAAAAAAATAAAAGAATGAACAATGATGGAAAAAGCCCACTTATCTTCTAGGGTTGAACAATTAATCGACATTTTTATCAAAATCTCAATATGGCCTAATGCAAACACTGTCTCTGACACAGCTCTCACCAAATTTCCAACTAAATCCTGTCCACCCTTCTCCGTGAGCTCCTGGGCTATTTTGTGTGCTCTGAACGTCTCATGTCGTCTAACCTTGTTTCTCAAAGAGGCCAGAGATGTTGATCTGCTTGAATCTGAGGACTGGATCTTAAAGTGCACCCACTCCTCAGACATAGACACTCGTTGTTCTGTGAGGACACCTGTTGATTTTGTAGCGCTGCAAAGAGCACAACCTGGAAATAAACAAAACCATGACTAATTAGCATAATACAAGTTTTTACCAATAATATATGCAGAAAAGAGCCAAGATTTACTCAAAAGTATTTAATAAACTGCTTACAATATTTACATCATGGCTAACAAATGCATGAAAAGCAGATAAAAGGAGAAAAATGTTCCACTTTTTCAATAGCTAATTATTTGACAACTACTGATAACTAACATATAGTAATATAATGGTGCAAATGTTTTAAATGCACTTTTAACATGACCATGAATTAACTCTCATTTGCATAGTCATTGACTTTATGAATTTATGTTGTTTAGATCAGCTTTCCTTTGCATGTGTGCTGACATTTACCTAACTTTCTGTCCCTCCACTCTAACCAAGGATGCCTGTTCTTACATTCCAGCTACTGTTACGTTAATGATAACCATGCTAATTCCACTTACCGGGCAAATTTGCGGTAGCGCCGGGCTCGTTCTCTGTCACCTTTAGGACAGCCGCCTGACCTGGCTCTTCTTCTGTAGTGGTAATAGGGGAACACTTCGGAAAACATTAAAATATTTTCGTCTGTTTTCGTTTCATGTTTGCTTCCTGTTTAGCACTCTGCGAACTTGAATGATGGAAGGATCAAATTCTGATAACGTTAGAGAAACGTGGGGTTTGTCAGAGCCGAACCAGCGCCATATAGACTGAGAGTTACGTCATCTCCGTTCACAGCCAATGGACCACTTTTTTACTGCAATGGCGGATCGTGGAGCCTCTCAATCGTTCCCCGGAAGTTAGCGCCAAGGCTAACAGAGCTGTAGAGTTGCAGCATAATAGCCAGTTCGTGACGGACTTTTAAAGGTAAGAAGAAGTTTAAAGATTTATATTGCGGATATTATCAGTGCATCTGATTCAAATTAACATGTGTATTAAAGGATGTCAGTGGATTATCCCTAAATTAGTAGATTTAGGGAACGTTTACAGATAACAGATTAAGCTAGGATACCATACCATAGTACCGGCATACACTATACCATAGTGGTTGAATACACAGTATTAGGAAACACTTTATACTTACTGGACATGTTATACTCATTACATACTGTATATAAAATATGACCAAGAATGTGAGACAACTTTATAGAAATTCATATCACATCTGTTACTGATGCCATTTGTCATACTTTGTTAAACTCACAAATAATAAAGTTCCATAACTTCAGTTGGGAACAAAGACCACACCTTATCTCCCCAAGGCAATTTCCCATCCAATAGGTGTGCTATATAGGTGTGTATAACCCTTTCTCCTGTCTGTTACTCCCTCTTTCAGCACAAGAACCAGAGGGGGATTCAATGGAGCCTGAATACCTGCATTGAGACCCTCACCCTGCACCCTGAGTCTCAACTCTCAGTGTTTTTCAAGCCTTTCCCTGTTTTTTTGTATTAAACAAAACATTAAGCTTTCCCAATGGTGTGGTTTTCGTTTTGTGAAAAAGTGCAAATGCAGTGTTTGTATATAATAACCTCACATATTTGTTGCTGTTGGTCGTGAAATTGCTACTGCTGACTTGAGCCAGCCATTTTTTCCTCCGCTCTGTGTCAGTGGGGAAGCCGTACATTCGTACTCCTTTCTCGGAGCGATTTGAGCATCCCCAGGCAGCACAGCAAACCATGGTGGCGACTAGGAGGCAGCACAGCAAACCAGGACAACACGGAGGAAAAGGCACAGACAAACTGCATGATATGCTATTCAATGTTTATTGAATTCCATGAATTTGCAATGGATATTCCTAAAATAACACATTTAACATCATCATCATCATCATGCTGCTGCTGCTGCTGCTGCTAGTCCTTTGATAGTCACCTGTCGGTCTCCTGTCCTTTCTGAAATCCATAAAGATGACATTAGTCATTTAGATAACTTGTGTCCTCAATTACCATGGGATTACTGAAACTAACATGAATTTAAGAAAATGGTAGAAATGAATCTAATCTGAATTTTGAAGCATTCCTTTAGATCCCCTCCCTCTAAATATATCAATAAACATTAGAAAGTGATGCTCCTGACTAACATACAAGTTTAAGAAGATACTATTGGTTTTAAAGAATTCAAAGCTATAAATAAACCGCAACAGGCTCTTTAACCAAGGCACTGTTAGCCTAACATGTAAACTAGTTGTTCACACTAATCCTAATATTATCAATTAATATTAGCAAATTCTATTTTATTTTTTAAAACATATTGATGTAAATACATACACATATCGATTTGTTGTATAAATATTGTAAATCAAAACCTTTATTCACTAATAATTACCAAAAATCGTAGTTCTATCTCCTGTTATCAATGCATTCACATTGCCCGCCATGAACTTCCGAGGAACGATCCTCGTCTACATGAACCACGTGACGATAACCGTTTTTGGACTTCCGCTGTCGTAACTCTTCTATCTATATGGCGCTGAGCCGAACAAAGTGTGTTGCTGTTGCTTAGCAACAGGCCAAAGGCGACGGAAGCCCCAGACGTCCAAAAGTATTAACACAGAAGGGGGCGAAAGCGTGAAAGCGAAGTCACAAAATGATGTTGTTACGTATCATCGCTCATTTTTAAGAGGGCATACGGAAATCACTGGCATTTTCTAGTGGGTATACGGCGTATACCAGCGTATCACGTAGACTACACCACTGCTTGTAGCAATATGTAGGAAAGCTAAAGTCCCAATAGCAGGACCGAAAATAGTGCTGAAGAGATCATATAAAGGGTTTTGCTGTGATTCATATGTGGAGGATGTTAAGGGAGTATGTTGGTCTAATGTTTTTAAAGAGAGTGACCCAAATGTGGCACTGGATGTTTTCATGAAATTGTTGTTACCAGTAATGGATAAACATGCACCTGTTAAGAAGTTAACCGTTAAAACAGTAAAGGCACCATGGATTGACGAGGAGCTAAAGAAATGTATGGCTGATAGAGACAGAACAAAAAGGGCAGCAATAAATTCCGGCAATCATTCTGAGTGGCAGTTATATTGCAAAATAAGAAATAATGTGACAAAACTGAACAGAAAGAAGAAGAAAATGTATTATGAGATTAAGATAAATGATATAAAGCATGATGGAAAAAAGCTCTGGGGTACCTTGAATACCATAATGGGTAAGAAAAACAACTCAACACCATCCTTTATAGAATCAGAGGGGGCATACATCACTAGACCACTAGATATTGCCAATTGTTTTAATAACTATTTCCTTGATAAAGTGGAGAAGCTAAGGCAGGGAATGCCAAAATCTAGCTGCGAGTCCTATGTTAATATTAGAGAACGTATTATGAAAATTTTTAATTGCACCTTTGAGCTGGGTAAAGTTAGTACAGAAGAGGTGGACAAGTTATTGTTGGCAATCAATAATGATAAACCACCAGGTATTGATAACTTAGACGGTCAGCTATTAAAGAATGTAGCCAAGTTCATTGCTGCACCCATCTGTCATATTTTTAACATGAGTCTGGAAGGTACATAACCGCAAATCTGGAAAGTAGCTAAAGTTATTCCACTCCCTAAAAATGCAAAGAATGCCTTCACTGGCTCTAACAGCAGACCAATAAGCCTGTCACCTGTTCTAAACAAACTACTAGAAAAAATTGTATTCAATCAAATACAATGCTATTTTTCTGTTAACAGTCTGATGAGTGAGTATCAACATTCGTATAGAGAGGGTCACTCAACAGCACTAACACAAATGACAGATCAATGGATGAAAGAGATTGATGTGAAGAAAATGGTGGGAGCAATACTATTAGATTATAGCGCTGCCTTTGATTTGATAGACCATAGAATTTTAATTGACAAATTGGAGTGCTATGGTTTTGCCCCAAAGGCGATATCATGGCTAGAAAGCTATCTATATAACAGAACTCAAAGTGTATACTTTAATGGCAGTATCTCTAGTGCTAGATGTGTTGCAAGTGGAATTCCTCAAGGAAGTTCACTAGGTCCTTTACTCTTCTCAATCTTTACAAATGATTTTCCATTAGCTCTTGAAAAAGCACAAGTCTCTATGTACTCGGATGACACAACAATATATACACAGGCTCCCACAATCGGTGAGATAACTGATATTTTGAACAAAGAACTGAAAACAGTAATGGAATGGGTGACCAGCAACAAATTAGTGCTCAACATTAAAAAAACAAAAAGTGTTGTATTTGGCACAAATTACGTACTAAGGTCTCAACCGCAGTTGAATCTGATGCTGAATAATGTAGAGGTTGATCAGGTGGAGGAAACAAAGCTCCTGGGACTCATCCTAGTGAACAATTTATCATGGACGAAACACATAGATTCAGTGGTGGCAAAAATGGGGAGGAATATATCTGTCATCAAGAGGTGCTCAGTATTTTTACCACCGCAACTGACAAAACAAGTCATTGAGACTCTAGTCTTTTCACAACTGGACTACTGCTCAATGATCTGGTCAGGGGCAAACAAGAGGGACCTGGGAAAGCTGCAACTGGTTCAAAACAGAGCAGCTCGGCTTGCCCTTATGTGTACACCAAGACATAATGTAAACAAAATGCATGTCAAGCTCTCCTGGACATTAGTCACGGAGAGGCTAATGGTATCACTCCTTGTCTTTTTGAGAAACATAAATGAGCTGAAACATCCAACCTGTCTATATAAGCAACTTACACCTAGCTCTAAAATCCATACATATAAAACGAGACATGCCACAAGAGGTTGCTTTCAAATCCCTAAAGCCAAAACAGAGTCTATGAAGAGCACAGTGCTGTATAGAGCCATGGCTGCATGGAACACACTGCCAGATCAGATTTCTAAAGAAACAACTAAAGCAAGCTTCAAAAGACGATTGAAGAGGCATCTAGAAGCCCAAAGATTGTAAATTACACAAGCAGCAGACAGGTTATGGTAAACATACAGCAGCACACCGATTCATATAGGTTTTTTAAACACATGCAGGAATATGGCACTTTCGCTAACACAGACACACACATAGCATTTCACAGTTATGATTAGGATTGTATTTGTTTAGTTTGTTTTTACTCTAAAAGAAGCGAAGGGAGACATTTGTAAAATTACTATTATTCTTTTATTTCTTTTATTTTTCTTTCCAAGGAAATGGGGAATCAGAAAATAAGCTGTATGTGATGGTTGATATGAAAGTCACTGTTTGAAGGAAAATTGACGCCGTACGCGATTTGTTTCATTGTCTTGTAATTTACTGTCAAATGTCATGTTTTATGTTATTTGTGGATCCCAGGAAGATTAGCTGTTGTTATGCACCAGCTAATGGGGATCCTAATAAACTCATAAACTCAACTACTGTATTTAAGTACAGTTTTGAGAGACCTTTACTTGTTATGCTACTGTGTACTTCTACTCCACTACAGCTCAGAGGTAAATGGTGTACTTCTACTCCACTACATGTATTTAATACCTTTAGTTACTTCACAGATGTGGATGAATGATGTGAAATATAATCAAGTGTTAATTCAGACTTTAGTTCCACCTGGAGTAAATTCACAAGCTACCCTGCAGTATACAAAGTCATTCAAACTAGCTGCACCTTTACCAGCTTTGAGAACACTTTAATGATCAATCATTATAAAACGTATATTATTCTGAAATGGACCAATCTGTACAACGACTACTTTAAGTATATTTTGATGCAAATACTTTTCTACTTGAGTACATTTTGAATGCAGGACTTGTAATTGTATCACCTTTGCTCTCATGAACACCTGGAGTGATACTTTCAAACTAAAGAAGCTTGTGTTCCATTTGTGTAGAACACTTCTATGCAGGGATTGAAGCCTGCTTTTCTTCTGCCTGAAGCTTCTTTCCAAGGGTGTCTACAATCAACCATAGAGCTACACATTCAGAACAGCAAGAAACAAGTACATTTGCTTTAAATACGCCGGTGGGCTGGTGCTGATTCTTTGACCTAACTCTTGTAAGTACAACATTTACAAATGTTTTGTGTTGTTGGCCGTGGTGCAGTCAAAACATACATTTGTAATGCATTTAGTATTGCAAGTATACAACAGCCCTAAAGCTCCCTGACACAATTAGTATTAAGAACAAATGCAGATTCAAATGTGTTTTAACCAAGGTGTGTTCATCTGTACTGTCAATAAAAAAAAAACACCTGCAGCGGACTTACTGTGCAAAAGACTTTACACTACAAATTCAATCATTAGCTTTTAATGAATAAATCATTTGAAAAGGTATAGATCAGAAAGAAGTAAACAGACTCCATAGTCAAATATAATGATAAAGGGTGAAATTGCGAAACTAAATATTTCATTTAATCTCACATTTTGGCCTACACTCAATTGTCCCCATAAGGAAATGTGTTCTGGATTCCATCCTGCAGCTCCATACAAATCATACATACTACAAAATACAAGCGCTACGAGAAGTGTCCTGGCAGATGAGAAGCGCTATATAAATTACATTTATTATTAAATGTATTATTACTACATGATAAAAGATATTACCATATTAACACATTAATTATGTGAATAATATAAGTGTGCACATACACTGACTGACAATAGCAAACCACTGCACAACCCCCAGGGCCAACATCTCACATGTTAGTGTTGAGAAGCTTGATGCATACACTCAGGAAGGAAGATTCAAATAGTAGTTTATCTGAAATTGTAATAAACTGTAGATTCATACTGTAGTTAAACACAATTATGATCTGTATTATTGGAAATGTCTTTCTTCATATCAAGTATATTCTAACTGCATGCTTTGCTGAAAGCATTGTTTTCTGTTGAACTGAACCATTTGAATTGAAATGCTTTTTTGGGTACACGTATTAGTATAAATCACTTGTGATTGCAGCTGAACACAAGCAATAATTAATAACATCATCTGCAGGAAAGGTCCTTGAAAATTGACCAACTTGTAAAATAAAGCTTCGGTGATTCTTAAATGTAATAAGAACCTCTGCTGAGTGAAAATATTCCAGGATTAGTCATAATTGATCGTGCAATCACTGGACCAGCGTGGTTATTGCAGAAACAGGTGCACCTGAAGCTTCTTTTACAGCGTGACCTCACAGTTAGGGGTGTTGTTGTGGTTTTCTCCTCGCATAATGAGCATTAGAAAGTGACACAAACAAAAGCAGAGGACTGACACGTTACACGCCCAGAAGCCTGGATTAAACTAAATCTGAATTTGTGTGCTAAGAATGTCATCATATGAGTCATAAAGGATAAACTGTACAGTATGCTCCACGGGAAATAACGCAACAAAAAGTTTCTCATCCTCTAGTGTCTCTTCTCATTATAACAAATTACCGCAAATGTGACATTACATAACAAACAAGAACCTTCATATCATAATAACAACCGATATATATCGCTTTTTATTTCCTACATGGATCTGAACTCTGAGCCATTGAGGTCTGCAATCTCGGGATTATCTTGAAACCTTTTAGTAATTTTATTAATAAATGACTTTCATTTTATGTATCTACTTGAAACAAAGTATGAACTATTGCTTAAATATGAATTGTATATCAGGTGAACTTTCCTACCTCCAATAGACCCATGTACAGCAGCTTCTCTGAGCCAGGACATTCTGAGGATACATCTGCACGGTACAATATTAGGAATTGGTCTGTGAAAGCATTTCAAAATGTCTCTCATTGGACATATATTTAACGTAAAGCACCCTTCAACTGCCATTAAACTGACAACTCACATAAGCAAAGAGCAGATACTCAGCTGCTTAATTAAGGCCCTTTGTCTGGATTGAATCTACTAAATGTCAAGGACGTGACAGTGACTGGGACTCAAATGCGACGACTCGACACAAAAGTAAAAGTCTTTACTAGATTGAAGTAAAACAAAAGAAAATCAAGCTTCAAGAGGAAAAAAAGGCAAAATGCAAGACTAAATAAACATGGCTCACGGTAAAAGACTGAGTTGAGTTATTGGCTTGGAAAATGCTGGCTTTGTTGACTCGGCACAGAACAAAGGGAGACGAGGACTGTTTACAGAAGAGTTAATGGGACACAGGTGGCAACGATCACACACAACATCAGGAAGTCAAGGGATAAGTAACGAGATGGAGATTACAAAATAAAACAGGAAGTGCAATGAAAGACAGTGCACAACAAGACTACACTTGAATTATCATAAGCTAAACATGTAACATATAACTGGATATCTAACAAACTAAATAGACATTAATGTGTCGAGAACTTAACATGGCAAAAATGAATATACTTGACTTGATCTTAAAGTAATATACTTGACTTGATCTTAAAGTAAACGTCTTGAATTTGTCCTTTGTCAATGTTACCACTTTACAATAAGACTTATAACGGGTTTGCGAATAGTTTGTAATGCATTTATTAATTAGGTTGTGAGCACTTTATAAATCATTAATACGCTTTTATAAGACATGAGATGAACAGGGCAACTGTGACCGGTTGCTTGCCAAATAGTGAGCCGACATTTATCTGTACTGCTCAGCCTTATATTGGCTACCTAGCTTACTTTGTGTTCTTCATCAGTCAGCATCCTTGGTATCTGTTGCTCACTGACTTGATTCTCGCTAAGTAGCCAATATAAGGCTTAGTCATCTTGCCAAATAAATGGTTCTTAATGATTAATAAAGTGTTTACAACCTAATTATAAACCCTTTCTGAATCCTTTATAAGGGAAGTCTTATTGTAAAGTGGAACCCAGCATAAGTTCCTGCTACTCTTCCCCATCACAGTTAGAACTCAAACTGAGACATTTCCTCAGTCCTTGGAAAGACACATTGGCTGACCGGACAAAGAGTGTCTGTTACATTACGGCAAAACACATCAAAAATCATTGAGAATACCAATCAAATGAGAAGAACTTCCTGCGACACATGAATATCACCTTAAACTCCAGATTACTTTTTTATTCAGT
The DNA here is from genome assembly GCF_949606895.1 of Notothenia rossii. NCBI lineage: Eukaryota > Metazoa > Chordata > Actinopteri > Perciformes > Nototheniidae > Notothenia > Notothenia rossii. Next base: position 55,035,849 of record NC_136901.1, on the reverse strand, counting down.
CGCTTGTGTACAAGGACAGTGTTAATGAGCGATGGGCGAATGAATGAGTCGGGCAGGTGGACTACTTAGACTGATTAAAGAGACTGGAAATGGACTGGACTACTTTTTACCTTACAGAACGAAACACTTTACAATGTGCTGCCCATTCGCTCCTTCACACCCGGATGGTGGAGCTGCCATGCGACACAGACTTCAGCGCCTTGCTCAATGACGGCTGCGGACAAGAGGAGCCGGGATCGATCCGACAAACTATATTCAGTTTCAAGGTGTTTTGCTCTCTTCACCCTCTGACAAATGTCAGAGGGTGAAGAAATAAAGAACTCATTATACCCTACTGTCCTACTAGGGCAGGAGCCGCAAAACATATGTCATAGCTTGTATTTATTGTTATATCAGACAAAAACTACAGTTTTTTTGCATTTATTAGGCTATTTATTACATTATATAAAACTGTTAACCTCTAATAAGAAACAAAGAACCCCTATAAGGAGAATTACAAAATAATACACAGGCCTACTTTAAAATAAATTAAACACAGCACTTGGGGAGTCCTCTGCACATTTGAAGGAAAACAAATATTATTAAAATGGGCCCACTTTGAAATAAATAAAACATATAGCTGCACCCTAAAAAGAGTTAAAGGTAGGGTAGGTAAGAATGGAGAAACCAGCTCGAGTGCGCTAGAATTTGAAAATACACAACCGGAAAAAATATGCCTCTTCCTTCAGACTTCCTCACAGAGCCCCTCCTCCAACACACACGAACGCGCAACATGACCAATGAGGGCACGAGATAAGTTTGTGCACAGATGGAAGGCTGACAGGCAGGTAGGCCATCCAGTTATTTTAGCCGGGCCGGCTCGGATGATTGGTCGCGCTTTTTACAGCGCTACGGCTTCCAGAGATTAATTTTTGTATGTATTTATTGTCAAAGCATTTAATATATTCATTGTTATCGGGATGTTAAGAGCATTCCATGGAATATAACAAAAAGTGTTTTCTGAAATAAATTACATACCCCATTGAATTATGACTGAAGACCGTCAGCTGTCTTCCTCTCCGTGTTGTTCCCGTTTTTCCTCGATACGTAAAGGCTGCAGTGCAGCACCTTTGACAACTTCTCTCTACATATTAAACATACCGGTAAACCAGCATCGTTTGCTGTGAAAGCATATAACTCTGTCCACACAGAATTAAATCCTGTGTTTCTCCAGTACTGTTCTTTGATTTATCCATTCGCTCATCGAGCCGGGGGTAAGGTTATTCACCCGCAGGAAAAGGCGCTCGCGCGGGACCGTAGCAGGATGTGACACATATTTTAGTTGACCTAATTAAAACCGTTTTGTTTTTTATTTATGTGTCACAGTATCACCTCAAAATACAAGATACGAAACATTTTCAACCGTGCAACAAAACATAAATAGTCCTCCAAATACTTTTATTTTATTTCCTTCTTATTTTTGTCAAAGCTCAAGGGAGCCAGAGCAGAGGGCTTAAAGGGCCGCATGCGGCCCGTGGGCCGCGGGTTGCCGACCCCTGTACTAGGGCATTGCGTTCCAAGAATGCAGGGTTGTTGGTTGTTCCTAGAGTCTCTAAAAGTACAATGGGAGCCAGAGCCTTTTCTTATCAAGCTCCACTTTTGTGGAATCAGCTTCCAGTTTGTGTTCGGGCGGCAGACACCCTATCCGTTTTTAAGAGTGCGCTTAAGACCTTCCTTTTTGATAAAGCTTATAGTTAGGGCTGATTAGATTCAGCCCCTAGTTTTGCTGATATAGGCTTAGTTTGTCGGGGGACATCTTACTTCTTCCTTCTCTCTGTCTATACCTGTGTACTCTCATGTTCCGATTAACCCAGCTTCCCCAAATGTCTTTCTTTTCGGTGTCTATATACGCCGGGATCCGGAGTCATGGATGATCCTGCGGTCCTGTGTCATGGATCGTGAGTCCTGGATCTTGAGTCGTGGCTGTGGTCCTGGATCATAAGTCCTGGATGGATATCCTCGTGGATTCATCTTCCTATTATACACACATGCATTTCCAAACATTTGGACTACCTATGTTGCAAATGTATTATCTTTTCAATTTACACACGGCATCTATTGCACGTCTGTCTGAGGTTTCTCCCATTTTTCCCTTTAAACTGTGGGTTTTCTCTGGAAGTTTTTCCTTGTACGATGTGAGGGTCTAAGGACAGAGGGTGTCGTATTGTCATACTGATATTCTGTACAAACTGTGAAGTCCACTGAGACAAATGTAACATTTTTGTTAATGGGCTATATAAATAAACATTGATTGATTGATGTGTTTTTACAGGATCACGCTTGCATGTTGGTTTTGTGAGAAGATTAATGTAGTTCAAAGGTATTTTGATGACATTTCTTTATTTTACATGTGATTATTTTTCCTGACAGCAGCCTTTGAGGCAAAACATGTGTTCAAGGACTGTCTGAAATTAGAAAAATCTGCGTTTTGTACCTTATGTTATAAAAGCTGTACATTTGGCGATAAAAAAAAGAAGAAAACAAGTCTTTCAAAACCATGGGTTCAGGGTTGTAGGATGACTCGCTTTGCCTCCGGTGATGGAAGTTACTTCTGTACAGCAGGAACAGCAAGCACTGTAGCTTTCTATTCTTCGTTCAGTGTTGAACAAAAAGGAAAAGAACGCTATCAGTTTCCTGAGGGCATGGGGTAGCCCTGTGGGTGCACACAGCATGTGGGGCTGGATGAATACCAGAGCTCTACAGGGCTGAGTGTACACTACAAACACTCATATCTTGCCCAGTATATTCGTCTAATATGCAGTCAGAATATGTAGTTACACTTCATATAAGACCCAATAACACAATGCTGTGAGATATAGGGTGAGATCTTCTTCTATATAAAGGCCCTGAGTATCTGCTATTTGCTTATTGGCAGTTAATGGGTGTTTTTCAACAAATATATGTCCAATGAGAGACATGTGCTTTAAGAGACTAGTTCCAAAAGTACTGTACAAAGTGTAGTAGACAAAGACTCTTGAACACATCTTATTTTCAGACAGTGGCGGTTCTACGGGGTGGCACAGGGTGGCAGCTGCCACCTCAGAAAAATGCCTTGCCACCCCAGCTGCCACCCCATTTGGCAGCTTTGTTTTGAAAGAAAAGTTGTGGCTCATCGGACATTTATGAGAGAAAATCTCTAATGTCCGAGTGCAAGTGAATGCAGCACAAGACGCAAGCCTTGTAACCCCTCCCCCCCCCCCTGGCGCGAGCTTGGAAATATGATTGGCGGCGATTTCATTTGAACGGGAGGACAGCGCAAAACGAGAAGCATTTCGGATACAAGTAGACCGAAGCAATGGTGTAGTGGGCGTTGGACGCGGGGGTACGCCATATCCCCACTTATTTGAAGCATGATTTCTTTTTTTAATAGTCTAATGCATCTAAAATCATTGCCAGTGTTATCAGTTGCAAGTGTGTGTTTGTTGTATTAATGACGAAAACATAATAGGCAGATTTCACAGTAATTATAATAAAAACGTAGCTCAAGCATTTATGCAACTTGATTTGAAGCGTGTGTCTGTGAGGGGCAGAACCGTGTGTGTAGGGTGACCAGGTGTCCCGCACTGTTCGGGACTGCACACACAGCAGTTTTATTATTTGTCCCGCGTCCCACACATTGAGACTATGTCCCGCAGCGCGAGTGTCTCCCGTCCACCCAGTAAAAAAATCCCCACTAAACCACTGGACAGAAGGAATGAGGTATTTGCGGTCAGGGTATGACTGGGGTAGGCTAAAGCCATACCAATAAATGGCTTATCCCCACAATGAAAAATGATGTTAAAGTAAGCAAAACAAAGTCTGCCAACTCGCGCGGAGTAAATTGCACAGACAGCATAGTAAGATTGATTTCAATAGCCACTTGTCTGGAAATACCGAAGACTAGAAACGGTTTTGAAAACTTTTGTCACGTAGTGATCGTCTTCTCAATAGAACATCTTTGATAATGTCTTCTGGCCAATCAGAATCAAGATAATGGCGTGGTGTTGTTGCAGGAAGTCCTGACGGAGAATACTTTTGCTGTAGTACATCTCTATATACACCGGTACAACTATAAGACCCCACGGTTTGATGATTGATAGGTGTGTGGGCTGTCTTTCATTTTGACACACAGAACAATGGGGGCTATCCACCCTTATCCACAATGTAAAGTCATTCACACAGCCTCTTCCCTCTCCTCTCTGTGAGGAGCAGCAGGTTCAGCTTTCAGAACAAAGTAACAAAAAACTAAAATGGCATTCATTTTTTTAAATACGTGGTGTAATATATTATTTATTTATTTTTCTTCTCAAGAGTGCACCAGAATGTGTATTTGATGTTAGTATTTCAAAAAATCTCCTGGGGGAGAATCCCCCCAGACCCCCCTGCAGGGGATGGGTTTTCAACTCTTTCACTTGTGGGGAAATTGCAGGACTGGCTCCAGGTCGCCCTTTTTATTAACTACAAGACAAATGTGCCTTTTTATTTCATACAGTTCAATTTGGATTGAGACAGGGAAATAATCTAAACCTCACGCGTGGCGTTTCACTGTCAAGGGGAGCGTGTATGTAATTACATTGCAAATACTGACTTGAGCCCCACCACTGTATGGGTTAGCCCTACCATAGATTACCCAACACAAATACTCTGGAGCCGCAACTGTTTGCGGTCTACTATGACAGAGAAGAGCCTGTCAAGTTTGGCTGTAGGCCTACTCAGCATTGAATCAAAACGCACCATAGCTTTAAATCTTGATAAGTTTGTGAGACGTTTTGCTGATCAAGATGGTAATCGCCACATTCAGCTGTTATAGGCATGCCAACTTGATGCTCTGCTCACGGATGAGTCGATGAGAATAATAAACTGTTTAAGAAGATGACCTTACATGTGTAAATACATGTTTCTTCTTTGTGGGGGTCTGCCCCCAAAAAACAGTTTCAAGTCTTGAGAAAGCCAAATAAGACGGTGTGTAAAACTTCACTGCCCAGCCAAAAAAAAGTAACCACTTTGATTTAGCTAGGCCAGTAGGTAAGGACTTTCCACTGGATAATAACTTCAGCGATGTATATGTTTTAGCTGAATATACGTTTTTTAACCCTAACTGATGCAGTTAGTCATTTCTTTAATGTTTGTTCTTTCTGATGTAAAGTCAAGGTTGTAACTGTTTGCAATGAAGTTGTGGGGCGCTGAACTGTTCCTTTGATTCTTTTGAATTATGATAGTAATTACTGGTCTTTCAAATTTGAAGGAGGGTGAGCAAGCATCTTGAGGAACGTTCATCATTAACTCCTCCAAAAAATATAGTTTATTTAATAATAACGCTGAATATGTGAATCATAACATTGATTGACAGCTGATAGGAATAATATGATTGTTAATATTATCATATTCATACAGACACACATCGATGAGACAGTTAATTAATGTACTTATTGCAGCAGTCTGCATATTTGGTACCCCTGCTGGTCTAAGACTTAAACCAACTCATTCCGTTAAAATTCATTAAATGACGTGTGCCACCTTAATATATTTATATTTAAGGCTTTACTGATGTGCCACAATAATGTCACCTAATGTTAGTGAGTTAAAATATCAATATTGTGGCTTTCCAAGTTAACATTGATTGATACGACTGCGATTAAATCAGCATGTACTTCTGCTAGGGGATGCCACCCCTGAAATTCTCCTGCCACCCTCTTGCCACCCCATGAATATTTGTCTAGATCCCTGTTTTCAGATAAAAAGTATTTTTATTGGAAAATCACCAATTAACATCAGAAAATATTCTGAATCTGGCTTATTTTGTTACACAACATTTTTCTGATTCTGGTAAAATGTAGGTCAAAATAAGTTCTTCCAGTTAATTACAAGATCCTATTTATCTAAATGTCCCACCTTTTGCCAAGAAATATTACCAAGCACAAACAAAAACACTGTTTTCATTATTTTCCTACTTGTTTTTGGAAAACTGCTTCTCAATCTGCCAGCGCCGACGAAAAGGGGGAAACCATTCACCGGCAGGGATTTTGAGATTGGCACGGATCTAATGCTCGGCTCACGGGGAAGAGCTGTGAGGGCGAGTGAAGCCAAAGGGCCCAACCTGGACTCAATATGTCTTATTCTGCACACTCCATCTCTCACAGGGGGAAAAGGTCATCGGTCTATCAGGGTGAGTGACTTCCAGAGCAGGAAATGTATTTCACTGCTTACATGTCACATGACATGAAACACATCCACACCTCGTATATTTACCTTGGAGATGGGACAAGGTAGCCTCTGGATTTGATAGAACGCAGGTCACATGTCCACATGCTTCACCTAACCTTGGAAGTATGACAATTGTTGGAGCTATTTGTTGATAAATAATGTATTATTTGTATTTCTTCATACTCTAACATTTATTTTCTTGCTGTTTTTGTTTAAATTAAATGTATCATTATTTATTGCAATTATTTGTTATGCTTTTAGTTTCGGGGCATCTGGTGAGTATTGGAGGCAGGTGCTGGTGGGATCAGCGCACCAGTTTAGGCATATGGATTTTTACGAGGGTGAACAAGTAAAGCCATAGGAAAGGGAACAGCACACAGGGTAGGGGTGCACCGAATGGGAAATTCTTGGCCGAAACCGATACCGAAAATAGGAAACAGTTGGCCGAAAACCGAATGCCGAAAATGATTAATAGAAATATATATATAATATAATGTATACATTTTTTACCAATGTTGTTCAGCTACCTGATTATGGAAAAAGACATGATTATGGCAAAACTTAACTTAAATAATAATCACTATTATGGGTCCATAAAACATTTATTCAGCACTTTTGAATGCATACTGTAGGCCTACATTAATTCCAAGTCAAGTGCATTTTCTTTTCTCTGTAGGATAACTACAACAAAGTGCATTCAGAACAAAGCCAAGGTGCTTTAAAACTGCATAAACATCTAGGCCAGTAGGCCTACTACAAAATAGTGTAAATAAAGACTGTAACAGCCAGGCCTTCAACAACAACAAATGCACCTATAAGTTTGGTAACCTAACGTGTTGTTGTGATGACATAATCAAAACACGGCGACAAGCACGGCGCGCGACCATGCTCGCGGCTGGCTCACAGCCAACATGTCTGCCGCTTGGAGATATTTAAAAATATCAGAGAAAGAGGCGCAGATTGCAATTTGTAAAATGTGTTCAGCTGACTTTTCTCGAGTGGGTGTAACTGCAAAGACTTTCACCACTTCGGGATTACTCCACCACTTGAAATCAAAACACCCGGACAAATATGCAGAGTATGATCAACGTAACCCTGTTTTCTGACATTCGGTGATATTTTTTCGGCGCTAAAACCCTTTCGGCCGAAAGGGGCTTTTTAACCATTTTCGGCCGATAATTTTCGGTGGCCGAATATTCGGTGCATCCCTAGGTGGAACCATTGGTAAATTGTACTTTGTTGACTTTGGATCAACGAAATCAAATCAAAGTTTATTTATATAGCCCAATATCACAACACATTTTTTTCTCAGTAGGTTTTACAGAAGAACAAACATATATGACAGTGTAACATATAGTTACAATTACAATAATTGTGAATATATTTGATGATAGAACGTGAGATACAAGTAAAACTAGATCAAATACAACAAAAATACAGTCAAATTACAACAACTGTATTTTTAAATACATGTAGGACACAGGAGGACAAACAGGGGAATCTGAAACCAGCTCTAAGTAATTTATTAAGTACAATGTTGGACTCTGTTTGCCTCCCGGATGAAAACAGGAAGTTGGTCCAGAGAAAGGGAGCTCTGAAAACTAGACTCAAAATAAATGTACGAAACGTCATTCCTGCCTGGACTGGGATCGTTCCCTGCGTAAGATTCGCTAACTGGTGCCTCAGCTACAATTTTTGAGTTGATTTTCTGTTTTAGCTTCTTACAATTTCACCAACAATGATCCATTCAGTCAAATCAAACATTCCCATAAAGTGTAACAACAAGGAAGATTGGATGAATGATCTTGTAACCCTATACCCAACTACCATTTGCCGCTCCTGATTCAACGTGAGTGTCATGCACTTACTGGAGGTTTACGGCCCGTCCACACAGCGGCGTGCATCGAAGCTTCAACGCTTCTGCCCATTCACTTTGAATGGGGTGACGTCACGCTTCGCCGAACTGCATTGTGGGGAGCGTAGCTACGCGTTGCTCGCAAGCTTCGACGGAAGCGTCAGCCAATCAAATCCCATTTATGAAAATCTGCCAGTACAACTGCTAGCCAATCAAACCACGTGTATGCTGCGAGTAGTGAATCACCCGGGGCTGTATGATAAGTCTCTGTTCATCTACCGGGATACAAACCGGAGGAGCCAGGCATGGAGGGAGGTGGCAGAGACAGTGGGTGAAACTGGTAGGTTTTCGCCTGTTTGGGGAGTTTATATCCAGTGTACCTCGTTTAAACATTGAATGGACAGCTAGCAGGCATAGACAGTATATATACAGTTGCAAGAAAAAGTATGTGAACCCTTTGGAAATTACCTGGATTTCTGCATAAGTTGGTCATAAAATGTGTTCTGATCTGCACGTTTGAAGTTTGCAAAAGGGCACCTGAATGTTCCACAGCACTACTGGCTAAATATTCTGTGGACAGATGAAACCAAAGTTGAGTTGTTTGGAAGGAACAAACAACGCTATGTGTGGAGAAAAAAAGGCACAGCACACCAACATCAAAACCTCATCCCAACTGGGAAGTATGGTGGAGGGAGCATCATGGTTTGGGGCTGCTTTGCTGCCTCAGGGCCTGGACAGATTGCCATCATCGACGGAAAAATGAATTCTCAAGTTTATCAAGACATTTTGCTGGAGAACTTAAGGCCATCTATCCACCAATTGAAGCTCAACAGAAGATGGGTGATGTAACAGGACAACGACCCAAAGCACAGAAGTAAATCAACAACAGAATGGCTTCAACAGAAGAAAATACGCCTTCTGGAGTGGCCCAGTCAGAGTCCTGACCTCAACCCAATTGAGATGCTGTGGCATGACCTCAAGAGAGCGATTCACACCAGACATCCCAAGAATATTGCTGAACTGAAACAGTTTTGCAAAGAGGAATGGTCCAAAATTTCTCCTGAACATTGTGCAGGTCTGATATGCAACTATAGGAAACGTTTAGTTGAGGTTATTGCTGCCAAAGGAGGGTCAACCAGTTATTAAATCCAAGGGTTCACATACTTTTTCCACCCTGCACTGTGAATGTTTACATGGTGTGTTCAATAAAAACATAAAAACATATAAATGTTTGTGTGGTTTTAGCTTAAGCAGACTGTGTTTGTCTATTGTTGTGACTTAGATGAAGATCAGAACACATTTTATGACCAATTTATGCAGAAATCCAGGTAGTTCCAAAGGGTTACATTACATTACATTACATTACATTGCATTTAGCTGACGCTTTTATCCAAAGCGACTTACAATAAGTGCATTCGACCAGGAAGATACAACCTTTAAGAAAACAGAATCATATAAGTACATCAGGTTTCATAGAGCCAAACATTTCAAGTGCTACTCAACTGGCATTTAGAAAGCCAGCCCTTTATTAGTATATAAGTGCTTTGTTAGTAATTCTATCGCTCGAAGTGGAGTCGAAAGAGATGAGTTTTCAGTTTGCGTCGGAAGATGTGTAAGCTATCTGCTGTCCTGATTTCAATGGGGAGCTCATTCCACCATTTTGGAGCCAGGATAGCAAACCCACGTGTTTTTGCTGACGGGAACTTGGGTCCCCCTCGCAGTGCGGGTGCAGCGAGCTGTTTGGCTGATGCAGAGCGGAGTGCACGTGCTGGGGTGTACGGTTTAACCATGTCCTGGATGTAGGAAGGGCCAGATCCATTCACAGCATGGTACGCAAGTACCAGTGTCTTGAAGTGGATTCTAGCAGTTACTGGAAGCCAGTGAAGGGAGCGGAGGAGCGGTGTGGTGTGGGAGAATTTGGGAAGGTTGAAGACCAGACGAGCCGCTGCATTCTGGATGAGCTGCAGAGGTCGGATGGCACATGCAGGTAGACCAGCCAGGAGGGAGTTGCAGTAGTCTAGGCGTGAGATGACGAGAGCCTGGACCAGAATCTGCGCTGATGTCTGGGTCAGCTGGGGACGTATCCTCCTGATGTTGTAAAGCGTGTATCTGCAGCAGCGGGTTGTAGCAGCGATGTTTGCAGTGAAGGACAATTTGTTATCTAGGACCACACCCAGATTCCTTGCAGTCTGAGTCGGGGAAACAACAGAGGTGCCGATGTTGATTGTTAGGTCAAGAGTGGGACAATCTTTTCCCGGAAGGAAGAGCAGTTCAGTCTTGTCAAGGTTGAGCTTGAGGTGATGAGCAGACATCCACCGAGAGATGTCTGCTAGGCAAGCAGAGATGCGTGCGACGACCTGGGTCTCTGAGCGGGGAAAGGACAGAATTAGTTGGGTGTCGTCAGCGTAGCAGTGGTATGAAAAACCATGCGGGCTAATGACAGACCCGAGCGAGTTTGTGTACAGGGAGAAGAGGAGGGGACCAAGAACCGAGCCCTGAGGGACCCCTGTAGTTAATTGACAAGGGTCGGACCCTTCACATACTTTTTCTTGCAACTGTAGCTAGCATGGAATGCTAGCATTTTGCTTTGTATGTCGTGGGCGGGAGATTCATGTGATTGGTTGTTGGTCGCGTTGACTCCCCAAGCTTCAGACACGCCCACCGCCAAGCGTCAACGCACGCTGCTGTGTGGACGCTCAGTTAGTGGTCCAGCAGGAGGGCGTTTCCCTGCTAGGAGCTGCAGGCTGGAGAGCAGATGGTTTTACATCTATTATATCGAAGCAAAACACTCTTTGTACAAAGATCTGCCCTGGAGTTCAAAACTGTCCACGGCAGGGAGCTTTGAACTTTGGTCTGCACTCAGAAACACAAAGGCTCAGCGGACCTGAGGTAAGATAAGGAAATGGTGCAATGCTAATGTGAGCTGCTGTTCTCATTCAATCCGCTGACCTGCAGATGCATTCTGTCAGAAGGGATTACTTGTAGTACCTGAGAACATAACGTTCTTGCCAATTGAATGTATAATTATCTATAAAATGTATCTGAAAGTATACAGACAGCTGGGGAAATAATGAGCATACTTCAAAAACATATGCAAATACATATAACTGAACTATTTATGTGAAATGTTGTGCATTTTCACTTCAAGCTAGTTGTTCAGCATGAAGGCATGCAAGAAAAGCAGTTGACAGTGACAAAGTTGCGTTATATTACATATTTCACTAGAATACTGAGGTAAATGCTGTGAAATGATTTGTGAATGCTGAAATTCCACTGGGTCCAACCTGCATTTCAGAAGTGGAAAAGTTTCCAGACATTATAAATTGGATGACCTAAGTAAACAAATAAATACAAATAAAAACATATCATCAACTTGTGTTTACTTGTGCAATCAACACATTACTAACAAAGTAGTCTCAGTGTGCGAAAAAGTACACGTCCCACCGTCCGGGACGTGTTATTTACAATATCGGACAAGTAGATATTTCAATTGACTTGTCCGGCGGACAAGTGACGTTTTTCGCCCTGATTTATTGATAAATTCAGTTTACAAAAGGCAGAACTCATTCGCAAATTGTCAGTGTCCGCCATTGTTCGTTTAGAAATGTTAGTTTCGGTTCTGCTTGTCGATTCCTAAGGAAATGCATCTCGCCTTTTTCTGTACAGACGGGGGCTGGGCGGGGCAGCGCTGGAAGTGTAGCACAGTGGCAGGGTTGGGAAGCAAAACTCTGTTCCGAGTAGGAACAAATAACAATTGTCCGGTACCGGGATTAATAAGAGTTGTGAGGATAGGAGGCGAGGCCGAGCCCCGCGGACCACAGCTCTCTCTCTATGCTCCGGATCAGCTGTTCGCTGCATGGTGCAGCTCAGCGTCTCTCTCTCTTTCTACACACAGCGGATCCGCTGCCCGTTTAACAGCCTCATCTTTTTCGAACTTTCTTATGTTCTTTATCTGACACGTAATGAAGGTTATTAAGCGTTTTAGCTCATGTGTTGTTAATATTGACCGCCATTTCCTTTATGAAGTGAAGCAGCCTCCCTGTGTCCTCGCGCTGTCCTCACATCCCCGGACCCCCAGACTCGGAGGAGCACAGGGATGTCAGTGTTGTTTATGAAGCAGGGTATAGAAACTACATTATTTAAATGAAAATACTATTTATTTACTTTTACAAACAGTGAGCAGCTGGGCAGATGCAGCATGTAATACACATGCATAAGGACATGTGTAAGCGTGCAAGCGTCTTTGAGTTGTAGAAAAGTGAATAATTAATTATTACTTATTATTATAAGCTATTATTATTAGCCTATTATCATTATATTTAAGGCCTAGCGCTTTTCTACATAGGCAGGTATCAGGCAGGTTGCAGTGTAACATCAGAGGAGACTGGGCCAATTGTACATTCTCAAACTGCACCACTTAGAACTAACTAAACAATGCAGAGATTATTTTTATATAATTGTATTCAATAACCATAATAAATTAAACAGTATGAAGTGATTTGTAAATAGGAATACAGATTTGACTTAATGTTTTCATAAATATATTTTTCTCCCACTTTATCATGGGACTTATTTTTACCCTCTCAAAGAACCGAAAATAACCAGAATCGAAAAGCAGAACCGGAATCGTTCGAATCCAAACGATACCCAACCCTATGTGTGAAAATGTAAAATACGATGGCGAAGAAGAAGATTCCAGTGGCCCCAATTTTTGTCCATTCTGGACAAGTGAAAAATGTATTCGGACAAGTAAATTGCCAAACTCACTTGTCCATGGACAAGTACTCTCTAAAAACTTTTTCTCACACTGAGTCTGCAACCACAAACGTAGCCTATACATTCCGCATAGTCTGCATAATATAAAAAGGACTTTGATTTTGCAAGATTAGCTAACAAGCTCATTTCCAAAACTGTCGTACAGTGAAATCGATCAGGAGTTACCAGCCAAGGTTAGCTTAGGCTAGCCCGGCTCTGTCTTTGTGACAAAATACTAGATACTAAAAAGTTCTGAAATAAACTTTTCAATTAAATCCAATCGGCATATTCTGTAGAAAACACCAACCGCCTATATGTTGTCTTTGTGCAGTAGTACATAGGGCAGAGCTCGGCTAGCTGTTTCCAAATATGCTAAGCTAATTGTCTGCCAACAGTAGCTTTATTATTCCCATTGAGACATTTTATTGTGACATTTATATTCGATTTCTTGACGCAGGCATAAACATTTCCGGTCATTAAATGTCTGTATACAATACCTTAAACCTTTTTCGAATGAAAATATGTTTTGATTGAAGAACAACCACATACGCTTTCTTCGGTCCTCCTAATTTATATGAGACTCATATAATACTAGTTCTTATCGGCCTTTCTGTATGTGGATTAATGGGATTACAAGTGTTGTCCCACACCTCGACACAGTCTATCTCCTCTTCCTGCTCTTCCTCTGACTTGCCATGCCCTCTATTGAATAAAAGTATTTCGCTGTCTACACCCCTCTCCCCTTCACCCTGAACGTGGTCAAAACTCCCCATGCTCTGCTTCCTCATTCTCTCCATCATCCTTCCTCTGTCTGCCCACTTTGCCCTCTATTGAATAAAAGTATTCTGTCTTCCGCTCTCAGATAGCGTCCCATCATGCACTGTGGCTGAGGAGCGCTGTTAGAATGGGGGGAATCATTAGCGCTCCTGTGAGCTGTGAAGCTGTGACAGGCTTTATGAGTTACATGGCTAACAAGGCATGGCAGACACAAGCGTGAGGTTGAAAACACACATGGTTAAGGGACACACGCTCAAGGGCGGTTCTAGGGGGGGGGGGGGGGGGGCAGTGCCCCCCTAACACTGACCCCCCTGTGGCCCCCCTAAAAATGAAAAGTGAAAAAAATGAAAAAATGATGATTTATTACCAGTGTTGGGCAAGTTACTTTTAAAAAGTAACTAGTAATAGTTATAGTTACTGCTCTCAAAAAAGTAACTAGTTACTTTATTAGTTACTAAATTATAAAAGTAAATAGTAACAAGTTAAATATAATATCAATACAAATACAAGTGTTTGTGTTGTTCTGTGGCACAGTAAGAGAAAAGACAACTCCCCATCATTGTAGCATAATAGAAACATTAACATTATTGATAGATTACCGGCCCTCAAGCGAGTACTGCAAGACATAGCCCAAGAACGCAATGGTGAGAGATCTATTGAGGCACGTGGTCTGCTGGCACATTGGATCTATAATTCATTGTGCATCTTGTAACACTCCGTAAAGTGTTTGCAGAAACAAAATTTCTCTCTGATATGTTACAGTCTTCATCCCTTGACCTTTCAAAGGCTGTGGATTTAGTTGAATTTTTGGTTCAGACATTGAATGACTTCAGGCAGGAGTCATTTTTTGATAACTTGTGGGATGAAGTTTCAAACATTTCTGAGCAATGTGATACAGCCAGCAGCAAAACGACAAAAAAACGACTGAGCTCTAAACTTGCTGAAAGCTTCGTACTGACTACTGTTGGACAGAGAGAGACAGAACAAGATAAACATGGGTTTCGTACAGCCTTTTTCTACCCTGTCATTGATCAGAGGCTCAATGAGCTTAATAGACAGTTTTCAAACACAAACTGTGACATGATGAATAGCATCCAAGCTCTTAACCCCAAAAGTGATGCATTTCTTGAGGAGAGAACTCTGTTTTCATTTGCTCAGTTGTACGATGCAAATATTGAGGACTTGGGGCATGAACTACATCAGTTCAGCAGACTTTTAGATAGGAAAATAAAGACTGGGATGCAGAGACCTGATAGTACAGTGGAGCTTGTTCAGTTCATTGATTCTTATAAAGAAGTGTTTTTTGAGCTCTTCAGACTCTGCAAAATAGCAGTCACAATCCCAGTCAGTTCTGCTTCCTGTGAGCGTAGTTTTTCTACATTGAACCTGGTCAAAACCTTTCTCAGATCCATCATAACTGATGAGACACTGAGCAATCTGGTTGTGCTTTGTATTGAGTCAAGGAGGTCAAAGGCTTTGAATCATTTGTTGATCGGTTTGCCAAAAATCACAAAAAACGGAGGATTTTGTTGCTGTAATGTGAGATTTTGGGAAGGAAAAAACAGCCTGGGATGCAGACACCCTTATGTAAAGTAGAAATGTAACTGTGCATTGCCTTTATTTTTATATGTAAATCTGTGTGTTTTCCAGATATCACTGTTTTACGTTTATTAGAAATGTGACGGAATAGACGAAACTGATTAGTGCGCGTGCAGAACAGGTGTGCATTCTGTATTCATGTTTCTTAAATAGCCTACGTGTCTGTGCTTATGCGACATAATACATCTGAAATCTATGTTTTCTATCTACAGATGTAGCACTGAATTTTAGGCTACAGCTTACAGTTTCCTGCCTACGACCTGCCAAAGACCAGTATAGAGGAATGTTAAGCCCTCCCACTATTTTCCAAGAGGGCGTTGCCAGATTTTCAATTTGAGGTTTTAACCAGGAGATGGCACTTCATTCACAAATACAGAAATGATGTTGCCTTTCGTAGTTGACAGAAACTGCTTTGAAGAGCATTTGAAAATATAGTCTTTATATATTAAATAATCATAATAATAATGTAAATGTTTACATTACATTAAACCATGCATTTTGTAATGTCAGCATTTCATTTAGAAGAAAAGTAGTGATAGATTAAACCATTTTCCCACTGTAGGCTGATGCATGAAATTCTTACATTTTTGCCAGTTATATGATGGAGCCGCTGTAAAAAAGGATTTGATCATTAAGTTATTGAAACTTTTGTCTTTAAGTTACTTTCACTTAACATATCAATTTATGCAATTTCTACTTAATTTCATAACTTGTTATTATTTCAACTCAGCTCTGTAAGCCAGTTCAATGACCTCTACATTATATGAAGTCAATTTGACTGAACAGTGAGTTGTGATGTGTAATAATGTTCTGAAACTTTCCATGCCCTCTTAACATGGCAGTAGTGTTGACATATTCCTGCCCGGTGAAAATAGTCCCGGTCTCAGTTGTTTTCATTAATTGAATGCATTTAACAGGGACATGAGTTTTTTATTTTTTTACGATATACAGCAAGTGAACCACAGAGTTTGATTCGCCATTATCAAAAGAAGAACTTCCACCGGACAGATTGATGACTACGAAAAGCTAAGCGGTGGATGAATACGTTTTTGTGAAGCGATATGACAGTGATTTCGGCTGAGGAACCACTGACGGACAGGCAAAGTCAGGTGAGTGGTTGCATATTTAATGGTTTCAGGCAAAACGAAAAGTAGCTAAATGGAGTTAAATCCACACTTAACTGGTGTTTGAATGTTTATAAAAGAGATTTTATTTCAGGGCAGTGTTATGAAAATGTCGGTTAACCAAGCTAACTTTACAGGATTATGATTATCTAAACTTTTATTAAATAAATAAGTTTCAAATATTCTTACTCTTATGTATGACGCTTATGAATTTTTAAAAGGTTTAAATGGTAACTGCCTATATTTGTAGCTTAGTTTAGAGAGGTTTTGTTTGTTCGTTCCAGTAATCAGCCGTGTCCCGGCTCTGTTCGGCTAAATATTTAAGCTAAATTAACGTGTTTTGGTGAGGTTGTGTGTGTTCCTGCCAGTAATTAGCCGTGTCCCAGCTCTCTGTTCGGCGAAGAATTGTAGCTTGTTAGCCCCCGCCATGGCTTTGAAATGGATGTCATTTGTGGATAAGTATAGGGGACTTGAAGATTGTTTTTTGTTAAGGCCGAGCAAGTGTTAAAGTGATTCTATCCTTGCAACGTTTTTCTGGTTCAGCTCACGCTAAACCTGCCCAGATACAAAGGGGGTGCCTCGCGCCATTGAACGAGTAAAATGCTAACCGTGTTCAGAAATAGCATTTATATTGTGTACAAATGCTATGTTCCACTCTTGAAATGGAGACAAATTTGTATTTCTGCTTTTTAGAAAATATTTTGGAGAAAATAAAGGAATATATTTAGTTTATTTTATTGAACTATTGTGCCCATAAACTACATGTCCCACAATGCATTTCGTTCTGTGACTTGCGCACTGAAGTGTCTTAATATCAGCCGTTTCTAGCAGCGGGAACAGTCGGTGCTCAAGGCACTTAAAAATGTTGATCTTTGATTGATGAGATTATTGTTATTTAATCTAATAAATTAATGGGATGTATGTAATTATAACACAGGGAAAGGTTACTGTTCACCCACAATAATAAATAAGATGTGCAATGGTTGTAATTGTTAGATAATTATACATGAACAATAATTTTTCCTAAACTTCTGCTTTCAGAGGTAGTCAAGTTATTACTAAAAAAACTATAATAATCCACTGAATAGTCTGGAAAATAACTGCAAGCAAATAATCAACAATTACAAACATTGTACAATTTCTTTTAAGTTTGCTTAAAACAAATAATAGTTTTTTCATTGATATATTTGGCATGCACGTAGACACAAAAATGCTCTATGTGGATGCACACTAACCTTTCCCTGTTATTATTACATGCATCCCATGAATTTATTAGATTGAATTTGCCTCATAAATCAAAGATGAACATTTCAAGTTGTTTATTTATTTAAATGAAGTACTGTTTAAGTCTTTATCATATGAATTCAGGGATAATATTGTAATTGTGAAAGCCAAGGCTTGTAGTTTATGGGCAACGTGACTGTTGTAATCAGTGTTGGGCAAGTTACTTCCAAAATGTAATATATTACATATTACTTATTACTCTCTTTTGAAAGTAATAAGTTACATTACAATATTACTGTCTCTGAAATGTAATGAGTTACACTACTTTAGTTACTTTTTAGTTACTTTCACCAAAATAACCGCAAAAGAATAGCTAGGTATTTTAAATGCTAAAATGTAGTTTAGTGCAGCTCATTATGCATCCAGTGAAGGGCAATGTGGTATAGCATAACAACTGTGTAGGCCCTTAAGGCTACTAACAACTTGTATTACAGGGCTTAGTTGAATACTCGATTCTGATTCTAAATTCTTAACATGTGACACGTTGTTAATACAGCAGTACAGACCGCTGTCAAGGACTATAATGAAGGTTAACATATTGTAAATCAAGGCAAATATTATTTAAACCATGCTCATGGTTTGAAATGGCAAACATTGAAAGGCAAAAGTATTATTAAAACCATGTATCCTACTACATCATCACCTTGGTCCCATCATATACGCTGGGAAGAGAATATTTACTGTGCTTGAAAACTGGTATCACATCATCATGTGAGGTTGACTTTGTGACCTGGAGAACATTTCAGCTGCAACATCAGCTCGTTGAAAATAAGCTTGGGATATGAGATATTTTTGTAGCCATTCGTGGTGAAGGCATCTGCTATTGTATGCATTATTTTTGACCCAACATTTCTACAGGCATGTCAGAATATGGTACTATTTTCACATGAATATTCTAGCCATTGTCTATTTTTATACAACAAGCTGCAAAATGACCGCCTTACCCCACTGTACAGGCGGGTAGTTGTTTAGATATACCTGGCACCTGCGGGCCGCAGAGGGCGACGTAGTTTCGGGCGACGAAGACTGCTGCTCCGGAGCCGGCGAGTCAGGCGGGAGTAAGCTAGTGTCCACAACGGAGGGTAAAGTGATGTCCGCATCTGACCTGTTGCTACTGTCTGCAGTAGATGCAGTGTTGCTGGCGTTTAGTGATGGTTGCTTTAACCATTTTCGTATAAATGATTATCCACAGATCAGATGTGTGTCACTGCTGTGGAAGCACTTTGGAAATGATGCACGCGCAGCGGAGCAGGTCACGCGCACCTGACACAATTTGTTGTTAGTATTTTTCGCTACGTTCTCTTTTTTGAATGGTTGCATAACGTTCAACTTCCCCGAAGATCTCGACGCGAAGCCTGAAGGGTAAACACCAGGTTTACTAATCTACCCACACAATTTGTCGGGTTTCGGAATGTCTCGCTATGTTAGTACATTCTTAAAAAACAAAACACCATTTAATTTCGGGTTAAAATGTGTTGTAACTGCGTTACTGAGCATTGTAACGGGTAATATATTACCCACATTTCATTAGTAATTCGTTACATTACTTCGTTACAGCAAAAAGTAATATATTACTGTAACTCCGTTACTTTTGTAACGCGTTACACCCAACACTGGTTGTAATGGTGTGCATCTTATTCTTTGTCATGTTCTCAGTTCTTATTACTTTATTAAGGCCTGCTTCATAATGTACCTAAATGTGTGTTCTCTATTACAGACAGATTTTCAAAGATTTCCGTTTTGCTGCAACTGGATGAAGTGGACTTGTAAGTTGTGCAGGTTTTCCAGTTACAATGAGGAGGCAACATGCACAGTTGCAGACTGTTGGTAGAATATTTTCTATATGTCTGTGTCTCCTCAGATTCAGGCAGAGTTCCAGAGAATTGTCACTACGGACCTGCTTTCATCGTTTCTGGATGGACTTGATGGCCTGGCATTGCTGGAGGTCTACAATGGTGCATCCAGGACTGGAAAGAAGCCGGCACTAAAAGGCCTTTTGGACTGCCTTGAGAAAGATGTAAGTGGAGACGCTGATGACCATAATTTAGCCACCATTTGTTTGCTACAAATGTTTATATCCCACTGCATTTGTTTTCCTGCAGGACACAAATGAGAGGAGGAGGACTGCTGCTCTCTTGGGACTATCACACTACATGTCTGGCGAAAATCAGGAAAATGTAATCAGGATGTGTGATGTAAGATTATAACTGTCTTGAATTACTTTATGTAATTTTACGTTTTAACATAAATCACCCTGTGCCCAAAGTTTCCTTCAAAAGTAATGTTTACAATTACCTTAATTTAACTAAAAATAATTGCAATAAAGAATGATACATTTAATATAAACAAAAACAGCAAGAAAACGTAACTATTAAATAATATAAATAAATATAAAGCTCAAACTGTGAAAAGAGAGGCAGTTTAAATGATGTTCCATCACATTGCACTTTTACACTGTGAACTGTAGATTTTAGCTTCTATGTTTATAGCAGTGCCTCTTAATTAGCTTTGTAGAGAAAAAGTATTTGTAGTACACTGAGCTCACTTTTATTTCTCCTTTTTTAAGGCTCATGGAGACACTCTCGAGGAAGCCATGAAGGTGATGCAAGTTGGTCTACTCATAGGCTACGAAGGTGAATCGGATGCCTTTCCTCAGCAGATCTTCAATGTGGCAGTTGTGGTCGAGGAGACAATTGTGCTCCACAACCTGAAAGATGTGGCTTTGTGATGCTTCTTGGACTAATATATTGCTTCAGTCTTCAGTATACTCTGGAAATGAAATATTAATTTGAGTTTATCGAGAGGGTTGTTATGAAGATACAGCCAGACCAAGCCTCTGCCAAAATACATGGACTAAAAAACAAACTAGGTAGGAAGTAGATCATCAAAGAGTGTAGAAAGTGAGCTCAATTTGGTGTTGTTCATTTGTATGTTCAAGTATTTTGTGTCTCTACAGTGACATGTTTTTAAAAAGATAAAATGTTTTAGGTTAGTGAGAATTCCATTTATGTTGGAAGTGTCACGAAGAAACTTGCATTTTAATTGGACATTTAATGTTCATTTCAGTATTTACTAGTGTCTTGAAAGAGTCCTCTCCTGCTGATGTTCAGAAAGCTCTCTATTTGTTTCGTACTGTTTGTGCTGCACCCTCTGTCCTATTTGTAAAATTAATAACATAAATGTGATGTTATAATTTGTATGCATGTATATCTGTTGTATACTGTATGTTTATACTTGAAAAATACAAATATTTCAGCATCTGAAGTAACTTCAAGCCTTATAGGTGATCACAGCTAACTGCCTGCCATCAGATTTCATTTAAAAAACAGGTCTGATTTTAAACTTGTATCTTCAGTAGACTCGACTACTGCAATGGTGTCTTCACAGGCCTCACTGCTTTCACAACGTCTACAGTTTGATTTGCATAGAGGGAGCGCTGTGGCTGAATAGCCAGCGATTAGGTGTGGCCCATTTATCATAGTTGATCAAAGCTACGTGTGATTCTCATGGGGGGATGGGCACATAAGGCACACACACACACCTGTAACTGCCTGCCGTCTGATTTTAAGACTTTCTGCGATCATAAAGAATGATAAGAATAATGCGTATTGAACTGGTTTAATTAATTAGTGAGTTTATTTAACACTAGAACCGCCGATCGGGTCAATTTGTGTGATGTGGTGTGTGTGCAATGTAACTTTTTTCAATAAAATATTAAAGTCTCCCAGTCCGTGACTTTTCCTGAAAGTGTGTTATGTAGCACCCTATGTTTTTAAAAATTGCATTCTAATAGCGGGATATGTTCATGGCCATGTTACCATTTGAAACCTATTAGAACATGGTCAGAATCACAAACTGGAGCGGGAGCAAAGGGGAAATGCCCCTTCCCCTCAATGTGAGGCAGACACTTGAGTCCAGTGTCTCCCGTTGGTTCCCAGGCCTGACCACGGACCAGTGGCATAAAATTAGCGAAGAAGCATGGTTGTCATGGTTACCCTTCTGTTTATTCTCCGCGGTGGGGCCGAGCAAGCCCCCAGGAAGTGCGCCGGACTCTGAGTAGAATATTCGTCGTGGCCAAACGGCGGTACTACACTTCCTTTAGGTTGCTGGGCCCGGAAACACTTTTTCCCATTGACTTACATGGGGAAAGAATGGTCTGTAAATTGTTGGATAATTTTTTTTAAACTAAATAAACCACCCAGTATGAACACTTGTATAGCCCTAATAAAAAACATTTGTTCCTCAAGTTCTAAAAATGTGCTAATAACGTTATTCTGAGAGTTATATCCCTCTGCATTATGAACGCGCATCTAACCCACGGGACCGCGCCGCCCGGCACGTTCATGTTACGTGTTCAGCAGGTTCAGCACTACATGCGTTTATCTTTACCCATGGATGCACAATAACAACGGACACATATCGTCTCACTGCCATCCCACGGAGCTGTAATAATGGATATATTGCACACGTTTGCTGTAATTCCTCATTTGTAAAATATTATACTACATGGGCTGTATGATTAAATCTTGTACCGTAAATGCTGTATTAAATAAAGTTAATATTACCGACGTTAGATTAACGTCCCTGTAGCTACTTATTGCACTAAGAAGCTTATTGCACTGTATATATATATATATTAATATACATATATATATATACAGTGCAATAATTATTTGCATTTTGGTTAAAGTTGCGCATGCGCTATGAGCGCACATACGGGTACTTCTCAGGCATGCCGGGTAATCTGTGACGTTTCGCTCTCTCAAAAATTGGGCCATTTTATCATCACGCGCCAAGCAACTCTCATAGGAATGAATCAGGCCCCGCCTCCCACGCTGTATCCAGTTCTTATTATACATCCATGGGGCAGAGGTCAACGTGTATTAAAGTTTAAATCTTCCGGCCAAAATTATAAAAAGTGCCGGTCAAAGGTCTTCTTTGTTATTTATTTAGCTTTAAAACAAATGAATAACGACTCTATATAATAATAAAATACACGGAGGCTCTCTTTTTCCTCCCTCTCTTCGGACAGCGTCAGTGTCTGTCTCATGCAGCAGCTGATCCAGTAATGAGTGACCTGGCCGACAGTAAAAATAAACATATTTATAACTAGTTTAGGTAGTTCGAGAGGTAATTAAAATAACTAAGGGCGATGATCTGACTGAGGTGTGTGTTTTACTCCGTTCCCTGCTGCATCACAGCGGGAGGAGCTGCAGGTGAGCAGAGCTGCGTGTCTCCGTCTTGTCAGATTAGACTTCACTCGCGTGTATCCATATCGAGAGAAAGATACATAATCTGAATTCAGTGTGCAGTTTACTTTGACGCGGGGGTGAGCAGCAGAGGTGGGGAGAGGCGGGGCTATTGCGTCATCATTATCAGAACATGATCGTATAATTACTGAGATTAGGCACATTAATAACGTTTTAATGAAGTTGAATACAGTATATTCATATTTGTCAGTGATTTCATGTCAATTCGGCAAACATAAACATAAATGATCGTGGTGAAGATGATGATTAAATTAGGATTAAAAATCAAGAGCCGGGCTGCATTTCCTCCCGTTCGTTTTTTTAGATTAAACAACATTAAATTCCGTTTTACATCCAGTGTACTGTACAGTATCTGCCTTTATTTCACATGAGCTCCAGTGTGGAACCCCACTGTACCCCCTGGTGGATCAATGATCCATTGCAGCTGGCTTCATTATAATTACATTTATTTATCACGGGGGCGGTCTCAAGTCAAGCTGGAGGTTTTTCCCTTGTGCGAGGGCAGATCACGTACCAATCACGGCACTCGCGTTTCAAACTGTCTGAAATTAAGTGCTACATCTGTATATCTATGTATTTTATTTAAGTCAACATTTAAGATTAGTAGACTTTTACATTAAATCCTTTTCTGTGGATTTAAAAATGTATATTTTCTGGTACTCTTGTTGCGTAAGATTGTTGATCGGTTTCCCAAAGACCGCAGGAATTTTGTTGCTGTAATGTGAGATTTTGGGAAGGAAACTACAGCCTGGGATGCAGACACCCTTACGTAAAGTAGAGATGTAACTGTTCATTGCCTTTATTTTTATATAAATAGGATATGGTGTTAGTGCAAAAATTGTACTATAACTTAAGCTGAAGCTAACAGTAATAACTATAAGATCTATCTGAAATAAATAAGTGTACTGAAACAAATATCAATAACTGTATTGCATTGTTTTCTTATGCCCAATTACTTCATACTGTCGAGTTCTCTTTTTCGTCCTGAATTTATTGTGCCCCCCTCAGAAAATAACTGGCCCCCCCGGTCAAATTGGTCTAGAACCGCCACTGCACACACTTACATGTGGATGATTGGTATAGGTTAACTGGGACCACCCAAAGGTGTGTTGCAGCAGAAAACATCAATAAAAACCACATTTGAATGGGAATTTAAAATAGCAGATCAGTTATAATGTGAGAAATGCCTGTTAGTCATTCTTACCACAGCATCTAAGGCCCCGGCCCCACGAGGACGCATACGGCTAAACGCATAGGATTAACGCAAACGCAAAACAGCTTCCGTCCACACGCAATATTCACCGGATAATGTGGTCCAGCGCCATATAGACTGAGAGTTACGCCATCTCCGTTCACTCCAATTGACCACTTTTTTACAGCAATGGCGGATCGTGGAGCCTCTCAATCGTTCCCCGGAAGTTAGCGCCAAGGCTAGCAGAGCTGTAGAGTTGCAGCATAATAGACCGTTCGTGACGGACTTTTAAAAGGTAAGAAGAAGTTTAAAGATTTATATTGCGGATATTATCAGTACATCTGACTCAAATTAACATGTGTATTAAAGGATGTCAGTGGATTATCCCTAAATTAGTAGATTTAGGGAACGTTTACAGATAACAGATTAAGCTAGGATACCATACCATAGTACCATACACTATACCAGGCCTATTCAAATGGCGGCCCGCGGGCCAGATGCAGCCCAGAACCAACTCCCGAGTGGCCCAGCCTCCCGTAGCCAAATTCCTACACTAGTACAGATCATGAACGCAACACTCCGCGTTGCATAGAAACCACTAAACCACAACGCAGCACGTTTTTTGAAAGTGCATCTAGTGATGCTAGTAACGGTGGTCCTATGATAGCAACTCTAAAACATGTCTCTCTCAACTCTGAAGCGGAAACAGAAACAAAACGTTCATTGATCTTGTGGAGTAGATGCGCGCATTCCAAGTCAAGCTGGACCTTTTCGCGACGACTTGAGTACGGGTCGGATACTGCATTTTCCGACGCTCCACAAACACATCACATCCCCGGCACAAATCACGGATGTGATGACAGATTTCTTTGCGAGGTTGAAAGACAACTTTCCCGGTCGATTGGATGGACTTGCTCTGCCCACAGAGGTGATGGGCTTTGCCAGAGACCCCTTCACTGTTGCAATAGAGGGGGACGTATCCACCAGAGCAAAGGAAGTGGTCGCCTGCATCGACGAGGGGAAATTTACACTGGAACTTATTGACATGCATTCATCCGTAACCATAGCACAAGAGCAGCGCACTAACGGGCCAGCGAAGTTTTGGAGTGATGTCAAAAAACAGCAGTTCCCTAACGTTCAGAAAGTAGCGATCTGTGTGCTCAGTATGTTTGGGTCAACGTACACATGTGAATCAAGCTTTTCACACATGAACTCAATCAAAAGTAGCACTCGCTGCTCCCTGACTGACAGCACTCTTCACCAATGTCTTAGGATTGCATTGACATCCTATGAGCCAAACATCACTGCTATTGTTCAAAATAAAAAATGTCACTTCTCCCAATGAGAAAGTCAGCGATGATAAATCACAAATGAGGTGATACAGATGTAGCGATTAATTTCAGACAGTTTGAAACGCGAGGGCCGTGATTGGTACGTGATCTGCCCTCGCTCAAGGGAAAACCTCCAGCTTGACTTGAGACCGCCCCCGTGATAGATAAATGTAATTATAATGAAGCCAGCTGCAATGGATCATTGATCCACCAGGGGGTGCAGTGGAGTTCCACACTGGAGCTCATGTGAAATAAAGGGAGATACAGTATGCTGGATGTACAGCGGAACTTTGTTAAGATCCATATGTCACGGATACCATACTTCTGTGCTAAATAAGAGACATGTAATCATTTACAAAACATCACCATGTTGTTATTTAACAAAATAATTTTGTTATTCGAAAAAAACGAACGGGAGGAAATGCAGCCCGGCTCTCGATTTTTAATCCTAATTTAATCATCATCTTCACCACGATCATTTATGTTTATGTTCGCCGAATTGACATGAAATCACTGACAGATATGAATATACTGTATTCAACTTCATTAAAACGTTATTAACGTGCCTAAACTCAGTAATTCACCAAAAATATGTATATTTTAATGGAGTTTCGTCGGTCGATCAGGATCCCAAAGTGTAGCGGAGGGATCCTCATCTGGATGAAGGGTGTTAATTTCCCCATAAAGAACAAGTCGCTGCAAATTATCCCGCTTATTACATGGCCACCTTCTCAACAAAGTAACGACATGACTCCGAATATTAATTGAAATGCTTTTATGGATTTAGAAAATGTTTTTATTGATTTAAAAAATAGTTGTATGTATTGATTTAAATTGACATGCATCCGCTAAGAAAAATAGTCCGTTGTTACAGTTTTTTAAACAGTCTGAATGAAACGGCAGCTCTCAGCTGTGTATTTACACAACTAATGGCCCATCAACCACAGCTCTCTCCCCCCCTCCCCCCCTGATCTTTGTTCTCCAGCAGCTAAATTAACAGTAGGTTACTCTGAGTGACCATAGACTGTGACAAGCTTACAGTTAGTGACGTAACAACACCATAAAAGCTGGTGGGTTGAAAGCAATACGGGAGGTAAAAATAAATACAATAATTGTGACTTATTTATTGTGGCTTTTATGTTTTTAGGTATCAAATTTTATGTAATTCAGGCTTATAGTTCACCCTTCTCTAAAAGCCTTCAACAATGACAATATTCATTGTAATTTAATAAATCCTTCCAACACACATTGTAAAAAATAGCCTACTGTAAGTTAAGAAATCATTTCAATATGTACATCTTCTGATGTAACAACAATAACATTATAAATAGTAACATAGCTGAACATGGTATTGCACATTTAGCTTTGAGTGTTACTGACCTGAGATGTTTTTATTACATGAATTAAGGTGACTGAGGCTTTTTAACATACAGGGATGCAAACTCATCAGGTATGAAAAAGGTGACAAGGATCCGAGCCCCCGGCTCCCCCACCCCACGGAATGACAGAGGATTTTAGCAGTCAGAACAACTAAAGCAGCAGTGTTAATAATAACAGAAACGCCAAAGAGTCACATAATAGAAATATATAAAAGCATTTATTTTAAATTGTGGAGCAGTCAGTTTATAATTTTGGCAGCACTGTTGAGCATTTTCAAAAATGTATTTTCATGCCTCTGTGCAAGGCTTAAGTCTTTTTATCTTTATAGCCACATGGTGTAAAGTAACTAAGTTCATAAACTCAACAAGTACTATACTTGGGCACAATTTTGAGATACTTGTACTTTATTTAAGTATTTCAATGTTTTGCTATTTTGTTCTTCTACTCCACTACAGTTCAGAGGTACATGGTGTACTTTGACTCCACTACATGTATTTAATACCTTTAGTTACTTCACAGATCTGGATTAATTAAGTGAAATATAATCAAGTGTTAAATCAGACTTTAGTTCCACCTGGAGTAAATCCACAAGCTACCCTGCAGTATACAAAGTCATTCAAACTAGCTGCACCTTTAGAGGCTTTGAGAACACTTTCATGATCAATCATTATAAAACATATCATATCTATTATTCTGAAATGGACCAATCTGCACAATGACTTTTACTGTCACTACTTTCACTATATTTTGATGTTAATACTTTTCTACTTTTACTTGAGGAACATTTTGAATGCAGGACTTTTACTGTAACAGAGTATTCCTACACTCTGGGACTATTACTTTTAGTCAAGTACAAGATCTGAGTACTTCTACTTTTACTCAAGTACAAGACCTGAGTACTTCTACTTTTACTCAAGTACAAGATTTGAGTAATTCTACTTTTACTCTAGTACAAGATCTGTGTGCTTCTACTTTTACTCAAGTACAAGATCTGAGTACTTCTACTTTTACTCAAGTACAAGACCTGAGTACTTCTACTTTTACTCAAGTACAAGATCTGAGTACTTCTACTTTTACTCAAGTAAAATATATATACTTATACCACCTCTGTTTATAGCCTATGAAAAAAACTATTAGAAATAGAAGGCTAAAGCTAACGTTAGCAGATAGTGACAATGTATGCTAGCTAGCTAGCTCAACGATTCCTTAAATAATATTGCCACAGAAAAACTGTTCAGTTCACATCACGCTCTGCCGCTCCGACAGGGAGCTCTGCTCTGAACACCTGAACAGCCCGTTCTAACAGCTGTTCACCAGCGGTCCAGTCTGTGCCACAGTGACTCCGGACGCACAGTTAATATTAACGAACGCACCCGTAGGTAATGTAGCTGCTGAAGCTAGACCATCATCTCGGAGCAGCAGAGCCTTATTATACATCCATGAGCAGAGCCGACAGGCAGGAAGACTCGAGCACACAGCTCGTACTTCATTATAATATATAAAAAAAGAACACCATGCGTGTCATGATGGCACATAACAGCTCACGGCCGCAGATTACTCCGGGTCCCAGCCCCCCCATACCCCAAAAATATTTGTATTGCAGATCTACATGAATCACACACGACTTATTTTGGATTCAAAACGGCGAATTTCGCCGAAAGGTGACAAGTTTGCATCACTGAACATAGACAGAGCACAACTGAAACATAACATCTGAAACGATGTAACAACATAATACACTTGTGGGGATGCTTGGGATGTGAGGAGTGAGGGACACGGCTTAGAACGGGCGTGTCGCCTGGCAGGACAGGAGAGTGTGTGCACCAGTCTGCCTTGATCTATGAATTCATGTCCGTGACACTCACTGCTGCCCACAGCTGTTTTATAGAAGGAAATTCCTTCACTTCATGAAAGTGTTTTAACCACACACACCTCTACACACACATGACGGGTGTTATTTTCCCCATAAGGAACAAGTCGCTGCAAATTATTCCGCTTATTACACGGCCAAATTCTCAACAAAGTAACGACATGACTTCCAATATTAATTGAAATGCTTTTATGGATTTAGAAAATGTCTTTTATTGATTTAAAAAATAGTTGTATGTATTGATTTAAAAAATAGTTGTATGTATTGATTTAAATTGACATGCATCCGCTAAGAAAAATAGTCCGTTGTTACAGTTTTTTAAACAGTCTGAATGAAACGGCAGCTCTCAGCTGTGTATTTACACAACTAATGGCCCATCAACCACAGCTCTCTCCCCCCCTCCCCCCTTGATCTTTCTTCTCCAGCAGCTAAATTAACGGTAGGTTACTCTGAGTGACAAGCTTACAGTTAGACACAACACTGTCATTGCAAGTGACCCTCAGTTAGTTGACTTTTATGTTCAACTGCTAAATTCGTTACTGATAAAAAAGGGCTTCTACTGTACCTAATTACCTTAACACTAGAACCGCCAGAGGTTTTTGTATAGGCCTACCTGAGCCCGTCAAATCCCGCTATTAGAATGCAATTTTTAACAACATAGGGTGCTACATAACACACTTTCAGGAAAGGTCACGGACTGGGAGACTTTAATATTTTATTGAAAAAAAGTTACATTGCACACACACAACACACATCACACAAATTGACCCGATTGGCGGTTCTAGTATTAAATAAACTCACTAATTAATGAAACCAGTTCAATACGCATTATTCTTATTCTTATCATTCTTTATGAACGCAGAAATAGTCTTAAAATCAGATCTGTTTTTTAAATGAAATCTGACGGCAGGCAGTTAGCTCTGATCACCTATGACAAATGCGCCGCACCTAATCGCTGGCCATTCAGCCACAGACACTGTTCGAAATGGGGGGGAGCTAGGAGGAGCTTGGCTCCCCCGAAGAGGGAGGGAGCTCCCCTGAAGGCTGACTTTGAGATAAATAGGGGGAGCCCAAAACAATCGTGCATATTTGTGTCACACAGATTAGAAATGTTGAGTTTCTGTAAATAACAGTTCTTGAAATAAATAATAGTTATTGTTCATTACAGTTCCTGA
The DNA here is from genome assembly GCF_949606895.1 of Notothenia rossii. NCBI lineage: Eukaryota > Metazoa > Chordata > Actinopteri > Perciformes > Nototheniidae > Notothenia > Notothenia rossii. The sequence continues at coordinate 55,006,015 of NC_136901.1, read as the reverse complement.
ATATTTGTTTTATATTTGTGAATATGTCTGGCTGTTGCCATCTGTATGTGGCGGCGCTGCATTCTTACTTGCGTTGCTATGATTATGGCGGTGATGCCGGCGCGGTATTTGAAATGTTCATATTGATATTTTTTTAACTCTGGCTGTGTAATAAAAAAATATGGCAAAACGAAAACAGCCAAGCGCCACAGCTTTTGGATTCACAAGCAAAGAAGCGAAGGAGTCTAAAAATGACAACGTGAACGGAAAACAACTTTTAGTTGGCCGGCTGTAAGCGGCGTTAGGAACGAGTTTGACAGCTCCACACCGAGGGAGAGGCCTGCCGATGCGGAGCCTGAAGAGGCTTCAACAACGGCCACATCCGCCGGCATAGTGACACCGTCTGTAATAGTAGAAGAGTGTTTTTATAGCAATTGATCGCATCCGCGCTGCTGCGCCAGTCAACAGAGCGTGCGTGTGACATATTTAGTAGCAGGATGTCTTCTGAAAAATAGGGCTCCCCGAAAGCAAATGGGTAATTCGAAAACTGACAGAGCTCCCTCTATACAAATCAAACTGTAGAAGGTGTGAAAGCACCTATTGTTTTAAATAATGGTCGGAATTTGACCTGTGAGCCTTCTGAATTACCGTGGGACAGCACATTCTAAACTAAAATGTTCAATCAATAAAGTAACATCTTATCTTATCTTAATAATATCTTCATATTAATAATAATAATAATAAATCATACAGTATGTGTCCGAAAGGGAGCAGGAGGAAGCAAACACAAAAATATACAAAAAATATACTGCATATTAAAGCAAACGATTTTAAAGGTTAAAGTATGAGCATAACAAATAAAGAAGTGTAATGTAAACATTTAAATTATAATTATGATTATTTAATATATAAAGACTATATATTATTGAATTACAAGATTAGATATACTTTAGTTGATCTAAAATATTGATGTGTTCAAATGCTCTTCAAAACACAACTGAAAGTCCATGAAACTTGTCTTTCTGTATTTGTGAATGAAGCGCCATCTCCTGGTTAAAACCTGAAATTGAAAATCTGGCAACGCCCGCTTGGAACATAGTGGGAGGGCTTAACATTCCTCTATACTGGTCTTTGGCAGGCCGTAGGCAGGAAGCTGTAAGCTGGACTCCGAAATTCAGTGCTCCATCTGTAGTAAGCACCTAGTTTACTATAGTAGACTTGTAGTGTAGTATTCATTCATGTAGTCACCCTTATCCCTTGTTATGGGTTTGTTATGGGTTTGACGGTTCTTTTTGTATTCATTTAAATGAACTTTGTAATGTGTCTGGGTCAAATGTGACCAAAGCGTATGATTTTTTTTGTTATTACTTGAAAAGTGAAAAAATTATTGCACTACCTCTTTTTTTTACATTGGAGCTCTTTAACTGTTTGTTATTGCACTTTTTGATGTGCATGTGTCATATGTATCCAATTTGATGTTGTATGTGAGGACATTTATTAATACTGCTATTATTGTATTCAGTTAAATGCACTCTGTGATGTGCCTGGTTAAAAAAAAAATAACCTGAATATTTGACCTCTAAAGCAAACAAATGTAATGCTACAAGTGTGCAGTTTTTTTTTCAGATTCTGTTAAATTAATGCTACTTTGTTGTGTTTTTATGCACTTTTTGACTTACCTTTGTTAGATGAACAATGAATAAAAATGGCATGCTTTTCATCGCAGTAATATGTGTTGGTTTAAAATGTGTCATTACCCGCTTTTTACAGGCCGCTGAATGTCTGGCCCAGCTTAATTTTGTAGTTATAACATTTGGCCCAACTGAATGTTTAATTGAATAGCCCTGCACTATACCATAGTGGTTGAGTACACAGTATTAGGAAACACTGTATACTTACTGGACATGTTATACTCATTATATACTGTATATAAAATATTTCTCCTGCTGACTTGAGCCAGCCATTTTTTCCTCTGCTCTGTGTCATTGGGTAGCCGTACATTCGTACTCCTTTCTCGGAGTGATTTGAGCATCCCCAGGCAGCACAGCAAACCATGGTGGCGACTAGGAGGCAGCACAGCAAACCAGGACAACACGGAGGAAAAGGCACAGACAAACTGCATGATATGCTATTCAATGTTTATTGAATTCCATGTATTTGCAATGGATGTTCCTAAAACAACACATTTAACATCATCATCATGCTGCTGCTGCTAGTCACCTGTCGGTGTCCTGTCCTTTCTGAAAGCCATAAAGATGACATTAGTCATTTAGATGACTTGTGTCCTCAATTACCATGGGATTACTGAAACTACCATGAATTTAAGAAAATGGTAGAAATTAATCTAATCTGAATTTTGAAGCATTCCTTTAGATCCCCTCCCTCTAAATATATCAATAAACATTAGAAAGTGATGCTCCTGACTACCATACAAGTTTAAGAAGATAATATTGGTTTTAAAGAATTCAAAGCTGTAAATAAACAGCACCAGGCTCTTTAACCAAGGCACTGTACTGCCCTACAAAGGCAAAATACCTTAACTTCGATTTTGGTCGAAAATGAGTTATTGTCCTTTTTGGAACATTAAAGAACTGCTTTACCATGTGGACAAATATCTTGAGTCAATTTTGTTGTTTTTGGGAGAAAACAGTGTGTGCTCTTTGCTGTAACTTCCAAAAAGCCTAGAGAAGCCAAGGCAGAATCCCGTAACATCAGTTACGGTTCTTTGTCTTTGTTTCGCTGCACTCCAGAACGCTCAAATTTAGTTACGGTACTCTGCCTTTATTTTGATGCGCTTCAAATTGAAGTTACTGTTTTACCGCGCTGGAGTTACGGTGTTATGCTTTCTGTCATCAAAGCATTTGACACACACAGTATTTTGAATAAAATGTAAAGCAAATATTGTTGCAGTGGTTGTTTTAACTTATCTTTTAAGAATGGCTCATTGCTCTCGAGGTAAAATGTTGGTGGAGATGGCTTTGAAACGCAGACACCAAGATCAAGGTTAGAAAAAAATTAGAATACAAGAAAAATAGATTGATCGATAGATAAATAGACAGATAGATAGCTAGATAGAGGGCCTAGCGTTACTAACGCCGTTAGCTAGTTTAGGCATAACAGTATCCCTCTGCTGACAGCCCGCCATTACCATGCAGCTCTTGGATCCAGTAATGAGTGATCCGACAGTAAAACTAAACATATCTATAACTAGTTTAGGTAGCCTAGTTTGAGAGGTAATTAAAATAGCTAGGCTACGTGTGATATTCTAACCTGAAGTGTGTGCGTTGCTTCGCTCACCGCTGCAGGTGATCATGAAGAGCTGCGTGTCGACTCGTCAGCAGCAGCTGATCTCTCTCTCCCGTCAGATTAGACTTCACTCGCATTTATGTCCATATCGATCAGATCTAGCTAATTATATGAATACCTGCTTATTAAAAGACACCTAAACAATAAGCGTCGCTATGCAACTGGGTGAGGCCATAGAGTATAGCGCAGCATTATGCATTTGTTTACATCCCCACCCGAACCCCGAGGCATTACCAACAGATCACCGCACAATCAACCCATAGAGGACATCTATTTCTCCACATAGAGAACCGCAGTGACGCGTCGTAAAACCCGGAAGTAAGTTAGCATTTTTAGCACTTCCGGTTCCTTCCTCAAAAAGCAATGCATTTTTTCCATAGGGTTTTGGAAAATAGCTCGAAATAAGGTCAGTGGTTGACACAAATTTAAGAGATAAATCACGTTTTGTTCTACGACATTAAATACATCAGCAGTGACCCCACTGGGGATTTTTGAAGAGTTTACGTGTCTGAAAAACGATGGTTGTTACCGAGTGGCTGAATAGGACTACAGAAATTGTCGAGGCCGTTTTACGTCATTACGCCGAACACGTAAACACTCCCGCTAAGTTTGTTTTCCCCTGTGTTCTTCTTGAAAGCAAGTACCTGCATATCTTTAGTATCTGTATATCTATATCTGACCATTAGAATCTGCATTTTTGAAATTGTCGTTTTTAACACCGTAGTTTTACAAATTATAGAATAATTAATTACCAGTGTTTTCCAATTTTACTCGGCAGTTCGTTTCGTTAGCTAACGTTAGCTAAAGCTAGCGCTACTAGTTAGCTACGCAATGGTTTGTTGCTTTGCTCCGGGTTGCAGCCACAGGTCTTCGCATGAAACGTGCTTGTTCTATCGTTTCCCGGCCAATGTTTTCCAAAGGGGAGTCTGGATTCGTGTCATGAGGTAAGCTGAAGTTACATTTTTGTCCATGTCACGGTGAAATGTAAATGATGGGTAGTGACTGTATCGCCGTTTTAGAGATGGCGCTGCTGAAAAGACCGCAACATAAGTAAAGGTAATGAATACATCCTATTAAAACCTGCGTGGCTTATATGATAAGTCTAATTAGTACAAGCAGCATAACGTTTCACCATGTAACTAAAGATTGTAGTCTGGGAAATCAGTTTGACATATTGAACTAATAACAAATCACCTCTGGCTGGCAGAGAACTCTCTGCTCCATAGCTTCTCTTGGACGTAAAATCACATGTACATTTTACATTTATATTCAATTTAATATTCCATCCCTCACATACTTTTCTATATATAATAACTTATATTTTGTTTTTCTTGTTATGCTGCTGCAACACAAACATTTTCCAAATTGGGATCAATACAGTAATATCTTATCTTAATTAATTAAGAAATATAACTATTATAATTAGTGTAGCAGCTGACACCTATTTTCAATATGGATTAATCTACCATTTATTTCTTTAGTTCAATTTTCATCTATAAAAATGTCAAAATAGTGAAAATGTTCCCGAGACTTATCGAAGTGCAAGGTTATATCTTTAGATGTTTTGTTTTAGCCTATGTACTGTATGTCTTAATGCTCTTATATGTGACGGTGTGACTTCCATGAAACTAACATTTTATATCTTCCCAACAGACGAGCTGACAGGAAACCTAACACTCTAACAACCACAACATTGCAAAGGCGAGTAAATTTAAATTTAAAAAAAATTCACAATTTTTTAATTTCTTCTTCTTTCTTGCAGTGAGGTGAAGCTGACCTTGCACTTGGTGCCAGTAAGGATGTTCCTCACGCAGGCTGAATGTTTCTCCTTCCTAACTGACACAGAAGCCCTTGATTTACAATGCTTCACTAATTGTCATTTCCCTGGCTCCGTAGGGACACTTTACCTCCAGCACTTGGAAGACCCTACCAGACCATCTGGAGATGCCCCCAACAATCATGATAGGGAGAGCCACAAATCTGACTCATGAACCTGCATCTGGGTTGCAGTGGTGAATGCCCTGACGCCCTCACATTCATTCATAGTCCCCCACTGTACAGACAAAACACCATCAAGGGCCTGTTGTTGCCCTAGCACCCTGGCAATAAGGGAAGCAGTCACACGCTTAGACCTCAGGACAGCTCCAAAGTTGCTGGCAGTCAATCTTCCTTTCCTGAACAAATGCCAGTTTGGGTTGGTTCGCTGACCAGTAGTAGCCACCTGAATTGCCCTCTGTTGCTCCTCAGACAATGCCATATTTGCCACAATTGCCTCAGGTCCCTGATGCCCAACAGATTTGATAATTTCAGGAACAGTAAGTGTTTTCAAGCTGCAGTGTTCCTCTTCTGGCTCGGGGGAGAGAAGCCAAGAAATTCCTGAAAACCTGCCCCCGAGTCTGTCCCTCAGCCAGTCACGATCTTCGGAGGTGGGCTCTCTTGTCAGCGGGTTAAATTAGTTATTGGTTTCAACAGTCACATTAAAACAGTTACTAAATCAGCCTATTATCACCTAAAGAACATATCTAGGATTAAAAGACTAATGTCACAGCAGGATTTGGAAAAACGTGTCCATGCTTTTATCTTCAGTAGACTGGACTACCGCAATGGTGTCTTCACAGGTCTCACTAAAAAATCTATTAGAAAGCTGCAGCTGATTCAGAACACAGCTGCTCGAGTCCTCACTAACACTAAGAAAGAGGATCACATCACTCCTGTTCTGAAGTCTTTACTCTGGTTCCTCACTAACACTAAGAAAGTGGATCACATCACTCCTGTTCTGAAGTCTTTACACTGGCTTCCTGTGTGTCAAAGAATAGATTTAAAAATACTGCTGCTGTTTATAAAGCACTGAATGGTTTAGGCCCAAAATAAATTTCTGACCTCCTGCTAAATTATAAACCATCCAGATCTCTCAGGTCTTCAGGGACTGGTCAGCTTTCTGTCCCCAGAGTCAGAACTAAACATGGAGAAGCAGCGTTCAGTTATTATGCTCCAAATATCTGGAGCAAACTCCCAGAAACCTGCAGGTCCGCTGCAACTCTTACTACTTTTAAATCCAGACTGAAGACTTTTCTTTTTGTCGCTGCTTTTAATTGAACTATTCATATCTTAGACTGCACTGTAACTTTTATCCATGTATTTTTTCTTTTAATGTTTATTTTATGAGCTTTTCTTTTTAATGACTGATTTTAAATGCCATTTTCTTAATGTCTTTCATTTTTTGTAAAGCACTTTGAATTGCCTTGTGTTGAAAAGTGCTATATAAATAAACTTGCCTTGCCTAATAAAGATTTCATGTGACACATACAATTGATTTGTTGATGGGAATTCATGTGAATAAATTAACTCTAGGTTAACGGTACTCTTGCTATCACTACTCACCGACACTATAAACCTTGTCCCTCATGCTAGCCCTGACAACACCGGTAAGCATGTTTAAACACAGAGGGACTGCTGCCATTCAATGTCGTCCAACTATCTCAAACTCAACAGCAGGAAAATAGAGCGATAGTTACGGCTGTAACTACGGTTCACATTATCACACATTATTCACGGTATCACATTATCACAATTGTGTGAAACATCTTGTTGGCATTTTCTCACTTCACATCCTTCAGTTGTTTTCTTGATCAAATATATTCTCACACCAATGTAATAATAATGATTTATTAAAATTCTAATCAGAATATCACAGAATAACACATAAAATATACAATTTCCACAAAATTTCTCGTTTAACAGCTCCAAAACACACTGACATAACAATTCCCATAAAATTACACAACAGAGGGAGAGGAGAGAGAAAGGAAGAGATGGGTGGGGGGGTTGCAGGCCAGTCTATTTGCATGCATGTAGTTGGGTTTTCAGGAACTTCACTGCTGGGGAAACAGTTCCTCGGAGTTCATAAACCACATCCAGGAGAAATTGCCAAGTAGTCTTAAAACAAGTATCCACCGCTGCGAGAGCCGTCTCGGTCTCAATAGCCGTGCCTGAGATGACAACAAAGGCTTGAGAGCACAGCATCCCATCGTTAAGCAGCAGCACGAACGGGCACGACCTGAACGATTTGGCTTCCTCCAAATACTCCACCATGTTAGTTCCGACCTATGATGAGAAAGAAAAGAAAAAAGATAAGTATTTCTATTCACGAATACAATCTTTACAAGTTGCACCTCGTTGTAAAGAGGAATTAGGCTTTCCAACAGTGTAAAATAATAATTGGAGTCATTTCACTATGAATTTATATTTGAGTTTCTGTTCAAAGGTAAATTACTTACAGGCTTAACATCAATGAAGAATCTCTTTGATTCTTCCACACTGACGCGGACCAATTTTCTGCCCTGTTTTTAAATAGGCGGAGGGAGCATGACAGGCAGCAGCATCAGGGATACTTCTCCCCTGGCACCTGTAGGAGGACAATTATGGGTGTCAATATAGACTTGAATAGCCGTATAATACAGTATAATACAATAATATAAAGTTACACATCAATCAAATCACCAAAACATTTTTCCACCTCAGTAAAATGGCCTCTGCCCCACCCTGTCCTCCTCAGCCACTGAAACACTTATGCTGTGAGCATACTCATAATGCGACAGATCTGCCATTTTCTGATGGAGGGGGACGGATCCCCCCTCCCCTTTTGGTGTCCCCCTCTATTGATGTTGCACCGTGTCACCCCAGGCATGCCAACGGCTTTATTGTTCTCCAAAAAATACATTATGTTCAGAACTCAGCCGCCCAGTTGCTCACTCACTCCCACTCCAGAGAACACATCACTCCAATGCTCTGTCAACTGGTTACCCGAACAGCAACGCATCAACTTCAAAATTACCCTCATCACCTACAAAGCCCTGAACCGCAGTTCAGGGCTTCAGTTGTTCAGTTCAGTTGTTCTACCGCAGCCAATTTCACAACACTGGAAATAGTTTGCAGCATAATTAACATGATGTACCGCACGTAAATGGATAAAAAGACTTCTCACATCCCCAGGAATTCGAGTTTTACATCTAAAGCAAACGTATCCCATGATTCATCTGAATTCTGAACTAAAAGGGCAAGCAGTGAAGGGTAACGTCTGTCTGTAAGTCCGTCCGTCTGAATTTTTATTTAGAACATGGTGACAGTGTATGCAACCGCATTACTTACAAATTCATTATGTTTCTTAATGAATTTTAGCCTCTCGCCTATTCTGGGGATCAAGGTGGTGATGGTGTGAAGATCCAGGTACCCAAAGCTTTCTTCATCAATAACCTCATCTGAAAGACAGAACACAAAATATTACTACAGTCCCATTCATTTCCTATGCACAGAGCATATAGCATGCACATAATGATGACAGGGGCTGAACCATAACACAGTACCCATAAAATGAAGGCATGGAGGTGACTTATAAATTAGCTTACCTCTGAACCTTTCAATCAGCCCTGGAAGCTGCCACTCGGTCAATTTAGTAGTCACAAAATCGTCCATTGATTGTTCGTATCAACCTGAAACATCAACACAAAAAGAGTCCATTAAGAAAAAACATACAATAACATGAAATAAGATTCAGTAGTCCAAACGTCTTTTCACTGTTTTAACATAATGGTTAGGCCTAACGTTAACGTTACCAAAGTTTCAGTCGGCGGTTAAACTGTATACGACTTAAGGTAGCTTTCCACCGCACCATGCTTATTGTAGTTGTAAGTGCACTGCCTTGCGGCCTGTAGCACCATCCTTGATGGAGCTATGTGTGGGCTGGACCTGTATTAAATACAGGAAAGGAGTGAGCAGAGGGTATGTTGTCGATTCTTGTTCTGTTTTCTGTGATATATCTTACTCACCCTCTCACTTTCAGTTGCACGCGCTACTAAAGAGACACGCTACCATGGAAGCCAAACAATGGTGTAGCTGTATTAAAGTCCGAGTGGAAACAGTACTGAGTAAATGTGATTTTGTCAGAAATGGGGAGAAATGTGGGAGAAATATGACTGAGGAAACCGGGAGAGGGCAATGAAATCGGGAGTCTACCGCGAAAATCGGGAGGCTACAAGTATGCCCAGTGCTGTGTAAAGCCTGGTGAGCTAGCTAGCTGAGGCCTGCTAGCATGCAGAGGCTAGCTGATTCACCACCGCGCTTTTCCCTCCATAACACTCACTTGTGTGATATTGCATTAAAAGCCAAATTGACGAGATAACTAACGTTGTCCCCCTAGCTGCAATACATGACGCATTTCTCGAGTCATTTCGAGTAACAACAACATAGTGTGTTTGCTACATAGCTAGCCAGCTAACGTGTTAGCTAACGTGTTAGCTAACGTGTTAGCTAACGTGTTAGCTAACGTGTTAGCTAACGTGTTAGCTAACGTGTTAGCTAACGTGTTAGCTTGCTACTTTGATGCAATGTACACAACATTGCTCCACGAACTTACATCTTAACAACAGTATGACGCTTTATATAATAATATCAAGTCAACTACATGGTAAAACAATGTATATAATAATGTATGTAACAAACCTTGCTTTAATCGAGTCTCCTCTCTACACTTTAGTGTGACCGTCCTTCCATCAATGTCGTGTTGGAGAGAGACGGAGAGTAGTGGGAGGTGGCTGGTTTCGCGGTTCAACGTCAACCCAATGTGTTGGGTATTCCAAAGCAAACCAACACAACTTCATAGAAATTGCAACCCAACAGCTAATAACTCCATACCCAACATAAATAACCCAGCGAATTGGGTTCTCAGAATACCCATTTCCATAAAAATAACCCAATTAAATTAACCAACAGGTTCAACCTAGTGGTTGGGTTGACAAAATAACCCAACATTTTTAAGAGTGTAACAACAAAGTCACCTGTGACCCACGTGACACCGGCTATATCAGCCGGTGTCGTCAGAGGATCTGTTCCCAGAATCTTCTCGCGAGCACACAAGAATTCTGAGTGACAGGATACTCTGGCGGTTATCCGGGACTTATAGAACCGTAGTTACAGCCGTAACTATCGTTCTATTTTGTCCCTGCTGACCGCCAGAGGCGGCGCTTTAGCACTGGATGACTTATACCAACCATGTCGTGAAGAATCCAAGTACTTACTCACCTAGCTGGAAGCAGCGGAGCTTGGCAACAGGACCACACCCAGAGGGTGAGGAGTGGCGACATTGACCTGGTAGAACCTGGAGAATATGCCAGAAGAAGCCCACGACGCAGATGGTCCCCAGGGGCACCCCTCTTAGGGCAGTCCACGATGTTGAGATGCTTGTCGTAGAGTGGCATCTCGCCCCTGATGGTGGGGGGTGGCCACTGGCCCCATAGGCATGTGTGATGGTATCAACCACCCAGTGGGACAGCCGCTGTTTAGAGAGAGCACGACCCTTCCTAGTGCTGCCATGGCAAACGAAGAGCTGCTCTGACTGCCGTATACAGGCCGTAGCATCGACATACGCTCTTAGGGCCCGCACAGGGCACAGCAACTCAGGCGTGCCGCTCTCCTGTGGAATGTTAAAGTGTGCCAGCTGGATGGGCCGATTGGAGTGGGCTAGTGGAAGCACCTTAGGCAGGAACGCCACATCCACAGCACATCCCCTTTCATCCGCATCCAACACCTCAGCATTGGTCATGTTCGCATACACACCAGGACGATGACCAAAGAGTAGACTCCAATGCAGGGTGAAATAGCCGTACAGTAGGTGTTGGGTTATTGAGGTTGGCTTGCTGGCTTGCTGGCCATCAGGTCGAGGAGCAGGGGGACGCACTTCTCAGCAGCCGCCATGGCGGAGAGGAGTTCAGCCTGGCTTGGCAGACGATCAAGTTTGTTCCTCTTCACCTTAAACTGGTGAACAGTGACAGCCTTCTTCATATGTTTCATGTTGAGTGAGCCTCTCTCATTGTATGCACCATATTAGCCTGGGTGAGTCTGCATCTCGGTGGCTTTGACTGACATGTACTGCAAGAAATGAGTCACATTCTTCAGGAACATAGAGTTGCAAGAAAAAGTATGTGAACCCTTTGGAACTACCTGGATTTCTGCATAAATTGGTCATAAAATGTGTTCTGATCTTCATCTAAGTCACAACAATAGACAAACAGTCTGCTTAAGCTAAAACCACACAAACAATATGTTTTTATGTTTTTATTGAACACACCATGTAAACATTCACAGTGCAGGGTGGAAAAAGTATGTGAACCCTTGGATTTAATAATAACCTCGACCAAACGTTTCCTATAGTTGCATATCAGACCTGCACAACGGTCAGGAGGAATTTTGGACCATTCCTCTTTACAAAACTGTTTCAGTTCAGCAATATTCTTGGGATCTCTGGTGTGAATCGCTCTCTTGAGGTCATGCCACAGCATCTCAATTGGGTTGAGGTCAGGACTCTGACTGGGCCACTCCAGAAGGCGTATTTTCTTCTGTTGAAGCCATTCTGTTGTTGATTTACTTCTGTGCTTTGGGTCGTTGTCCTGTTTCATCGCCCATCTTCTGTTGAGCTTCAATTGGTGGACAGATGGCCTTAAGTTCTCCAGCAAAATGTCTTGATAAACTTGAGAATTCATTTTTCTTTTGCTCCCTCCACCATACTTCACAGTTGCGATGAGGTTTTGATGTTGGTGTGCTGTGCCTTTTTTTCTCCACACATAGCGTTGTGTGTTCCTTCCAAACAACTCAACTTTGGTTTCATCTGTCCACAGAATATTTTTGCAAACATCCAGGTGCTCTTTTGGAAACTTCAAACGTGCAGCAATGTTTTTTCTGGACAGCAGTGGCTTCCTCCATTTTATGACCAATTTATGCAGAAATCAGGGTAATTCCAAAGGGTTCACATACTTTTTCTTGCAACTGTAAATTATGTTTTGACTGCCAGGCACAACTTTGAGATGTGCTCGGTCCATGAACGGATCTTCTGCATGTTGTTTATGAACAGCCAGTCTGACAGCCGGCTAACACCACGGGATATGTACGCGAGAAAGCTTTTCATTTTGCTTACCTTGGACACAACACGTTGTTTCAGAGTAGGAGCAACACCTTCACAATTATGTCTGAAGGTACGCCTCGATGCTTTTTTGGAAAGCCCTGTGCGGGCCCTAAGAGCGTATGTCGATGCTACACCGCACCATACAATGGACAACCACAGGGTTGTCACAAGCCCAAAATAATAATTGCAATTATGAAATGCTGGTAAATTCTACTCGGGCCTGGCAACTATCAGTCCATCCATCTTCTCCCACTTATCCGTGGTCGGGTCGCGGAGGTAGCAGTTCCAGCAGAGAGCCCCAAACTTATAAGATATAACCCCTCCACCTGGTCCTAGGTCTACACCTTGGTCTCTTCCCAGCTGGACGTGCCTGGAACAGCTCCCTAGGGAGTAGGGCTGTAGCGATACACTAATTTCACGATACGATACACGATATTGAGCTCACAATACGATATATATCACGATATTCAGCCACCGATTCGATTCGATTTGATATAATTTGATACACTTACATCATTTTCTGAAAGATTTTAAAGGGACAGTGTGATTTTGGTGACATCTTGTGAGTGTTCCATTGACTTGGATTGAATTAATTCAACTGAAAACTGAAAGCATCAATTATACAATATATGGCTCTGACTAGACAGAGAGTCTACAGCTTGCAAATGCTGGACAAAATGACTCAAAAGATGTGGTGAGAACATTTGTTGCATTTATTGAAACAGTGCCAACTGTAGCTTACAAGCCTTTGAAACGTAAGTAAATAAAGTGCAGTATCACAATGGACAACGGAGAATTAAAAGGTGCAGCAGGTGGCCTGTTCTGAACAGATTCTTTTACAGTATTTTTAGCTTAACACAGAATATGAGGTAGCCAATAATTCAAGTCACTAAGAACAACATTTAATATAAAATGTACCTGCCAATAATTCAAGTCCAAAGGAGTAACATTTAAGCCAAAAACACTAAACAGAAAGGCTCCTCTCTACATAACTGCATCTACATTCTCTTCAGATTTTTGTTCAGGAATATAATCTGATCAACGTGGTCTGGGTGAAGTGCACTTCTCTGAGCAGTGACGATTGCCCATTCCCAAACCGCCCCCTACACCCTACCCCTCCCTTTGAGCGTTCACGCGGAGGGTCCGCCTACGAGTGTGGAGCGGTGTGGAGGGGGAGTGGGCTATCAAGCCCTCAAACAGCGAGTCTGCAGTGGTGCTGACTTGAGACCGGTCTCTACCTGACCGGAGTCGCGCTGTGTGTGTCCGCTGCTGTCAAGCTGTTAACAAGTAGTTCCAGCAAACATCCACTGATAAACTGCGATGTTAACAACCTCATGATAACCTCATATGTTTTAACTTAGGATCATACCTGTGTTTAGTCTAGAAAAAGGTAAATGTGTGCATTTTATTATAAAGTTGTGGATATTTACAGACCGTTGCAAAAACTAAGAAGCTTATAAACATCAGGTTTAAAACTAAAAGAGCTTTGAAACACAATGAAAGATGTTAGGAGTTTTATTTGAGTTATTAATTTAAACTTTTTGTCTAAGAGATGCTGATTTGAAACCGTTGTTACATACAGTTACGGCATTTCCTGTTTCTGCCGGAGAGAGGGGAGGCCGTCCCAAAGCTTGCTGCTGTATTTACTCCCTCCATCTGACAGGAGGGAGCCTAGTTGAGCTGTGAGTGTGGCTACAGACAGAGTTCACTCCGTCGAGGGAGTGGTTTGGGATTGGGCCGATATCTCGGGCGGTAGAGAAGAGCCTCTCCAGTGTGGTTAATGTTTGCCACCATTCTCCTGAACCGCTTCGCACTCACTGCGAGAAGAAGACACCGGCGTCTGTGTATCTAGAAATGCTCTACAGCGACACTAGTGGCTCGGCTGGCTGACGTAATCGCTCTTCATGCAAAGCGAACGGGGGGGAATGGGCAGCGAGCAGAGTGCCAGGCGAAACACGGGGGATTTGAATGGGAGTTAATGTATCGATACCCGCGGCTGAAATATCGATACTTTCTCGGGAAACAAAATATCGATATATATCGCAGGATCGATTAAATTGCACAGTCCTACTAGGGAGGCGCCCAGGTGGCATCCTTACTAGGTGCAGCCCAACCCGATCCAATTGGTAACGCTCCACCTCCCGCACAAGCTCCTTCCCCCCCAGAGAGGTGACGTTCCACGTCCTCAAAGCCAGCTTTTGTCGCCCAGGTCTGGTCCGTCGAGACCCTCTGCTTTCACTGCCACCCTTCTGGCAGCGCACCCGACCCCATCGCTGTTTCCCGTAGGTGGTGGGCCCGCGGGACGGAGAAGCGGAGGTGTTGCCCACGTTGCCTTTTCGGGCTGTGCCCGGCCGGTCTCCGTGGCAAGCCCGGCCACCAGACGCTCGCCGACGAGTCCTCCTTCTGGGCCTGGCTCCAGAAGGGGACCCCGGGCTTCCTCACTTCCTGTGTCGTCTTTCATGAGGTCTTTTGAACCAATCTTAGTCTGGCCCCTTGCCAGGAACACAAGGTTCCAGATAACCCAGCCCCCAGGTTCATCAGGGCACACACACCTCTCTACCACGGTAAGGTAATGGTTCTTCAGAGAGGAACCAGCACCTTTTTGTGTACATTTTAATGTATACAATATTATTTTGGAAATAGCCGTTCTGCATAATAAGTGATTTTACTATTGGTTCTTTCAGTATACTTTGATGCTTATACTTTTGTATTTTCACTTAAGTCACATTTTCAAGACAGAATTTATACTTGCAGCAGTGTTTGACTTCTTTTTTTTTTTTTTTATTGTACTTAAGTACAGGATCCAATAACTTATTCATCTTTTGGTTACCTGCGTACAGGACACAGCAAGGAAGCTGACACATTATGACTGTTTTACAGTTCAGTGAACATAACCAAATGAGAGGACAACACGTGCCGTTAGACTTACAGAAATACACATGGCTTATTTGTTATTTAAAGATGACATATGTATAAACGTTAACGTTAGTGCTCAGCCGAGTTATTCGTTTTAATACAAGACAGTAAATAATGCACTTTATGCTGAGTTTTTGTTAATTCATTATTTCAAGCAATATTTGATGTAACGTATTGAAAAGGTGAGATGTTGGCGTTGATAACTTCCAGCGAAAAACATTCTTAATCCTTCAGTTGTATGATTTCTTACTTATCATCTTACTTTTATGCAACACAGACCAACCACTATATCTTTGCTGTTTATCTGAAGGACTGAGAAAAAAAAGAGGTGCAGGTGGAAGGCCAAGGATTTTTAATGAGGCACAGGAAGCAGCAGTTGCAAACTGGGTTTTGGCAAACAATGCCATCACACTTAGAGAGATCCGAAGCCACATCATAAGGAACAACACCATTTTCCACCACATCAGGCAAGTCAGCCTGTCCACCTTGGCCCGTGTTCTCCAGCGTAACCAGGTTCAGATGAAGCAGCTGTACAGGGTGCCCTTTGAGAGAAATGCTGAAAGGTGAAAGATCTGAGACATCAATATGCGGATGTAAGTACAACATTGACTAGACCATTGATTCAGTAATCCACACATAGCACAGCATTTTTTGTGTACTTGTCTAAACCACTTTGATTGATTTTACTGTCATTTTTGTTTTCAGAGAGTACTGGAGATGGATGCTGATGTCATCAGGCATTAATTTATTTTTATTGACGAGGCTGGCTTCAACCTCAAAGACCAGGGGGGTATACTACGAAGCAGGATTTTCGCTTAGCCGGCTAACTTCAGGGAAAACTCGGGGTTTCCGGTCCTACGAAGCTGGTTCTCTTTTTAGCAGGCTAGATCTCCATGGTAACTTATGCTGTGCGTCTAACCTGGTCGGTACCAGGTTAGGTTGCAGGCCAAGAGCTCAACTCAGTGAAAGCACTGCCTGCTGACCAATGAGAGCTCAGTGTGCGGAGTTTAAAGCGATCAAGTCATATTACAGGAGAAAGGAAATGCAGGAAAGACAGCCGGCAAAAATCACCGACTGTGTGAACGTGAACATTAATAGAATATCACCTACCATCTTCAGAAAAATCTGACTATTATAACATTAGCGTTAAGAAAGCTTACTTAAATATCTGCCACAACATAAGTAACCAGATCAGAGTAACATTAAGTACAGTCCGCGGCACATCACATCATAATGCATCATATATTTCCTTATCTGAGCCGTATCTGGCCGTGCAACACTCAGTGTCACATACTGTATGCAGAAGTATTATTTTAAGCAACACATTAAGTTGACGAAACACTCGAGACAAATCCACTCGTGTCTTAGGCAGTGATATCATAAACCTGTTAATGTACGCATTCAAACACTTTTTCTTTTACCAGCTGTATTCACCTTGCAGGTGCAGCTATGTGGCTTTTATCCTGGATAAAGTGTTTAAGTCATGGATGTTTAAAGTTTAACTTCTTCATATTTGTCTAATTATATAGTTGACTTTTCATTCAGGAAGTATGACGCTGCGCTGTCAGTACGCTTCTCCATGTTTGTGATTGGTCGAATGCTCCAAATACCACCCCTTTCATGTGAACGTGCACCTAACTAGATAGGACAAGGCTGGCTTGAGCGATCCACTTGATAACCCGCGTTGTAGTACCGTTTAGCGAGAGCTCGTATGTTTTGGATTAGGCCAACCGGCTAACTCAAACATATCCAGGTTAGGTTGAACCAGCTTAGTAGTACAGGCCTCAGGAGAAGGGGTAGGAACATTATTGGTCACAGAGCCATCATAGATGTCCCTGGCCAACGTAGTAGCAACATCACAATGTGTGCTGCGATCACACACAATGGTGTCTACCGCCATGCCCACCTTGGTCCATATAACACAGCTTACATTCTCACATTTCTGGACAGACTGCACCACATTTTGACCCAGACTGACCATGTTCATCATGCAGAGCAGCCTAGATATGTTGTGGTATGGGACAATGTCAGCTTCCATCGTGCTGTCTTAGTCCAAAACTGGTTTGTTGAGCACCAACAATTCTGACTACAATATCTTCCACCCTACTCTCCATTTCTCAATCCAATTGAAGAGTTCTTCTCGGCATGGCGGTGGAAGGTGTATGACCGTCGGCCCTATGAGCGCATGCCTCTTCTGCAGGCAATGGAGGAGGCATATGATGATGTGAATGTCAATGCTATCCAGGGCTGGATACGTCACTCAAGACGCTTCTTCCCGCACTGTTTAGCCAGGGAAAACATCGCCTGTGATGTGGATGAGGTGCTGTGGCCAGACCCTGCTAGGCGGCGGGATGCAGCCTAAGCATTCTTTCCTTTCCTTTGTTTTTTGCTCAAAATATTTGTTGTACTCTTGAGTTTTCTTTCTATCTACTGTATTTGACATAAGCATAATTTTTGTTTTGCGTTACGGAAACAGCTAACTATGTGCTGAGATGCATGTTGCAAAATATTACTTTTGAATAAAATATGATTTTTTTCAAAAACCAGGGTTCCCGCGGGGTCTTAAAAAGTCTTAAATTTGATAATATGAATTTAAGGCCTTAAAAAGGTCTTAAATATGACCAAAGAAATAAGAAAGGTCTTAAATATGATTTAGAAGGTCTTAAAAACGATCGGATTTGAAAGGTACTTCTGTGTTTTAATCGCGTCTAAATGTGTTTTGGGGGAAATGTCCGGGCTGCAAAGTAACCAGTATGGTAATAGCCTTTCAGTTCCCCCCAACAATTTGTATTGAAATAAATCAACATGGAACCAGTAATCACTAACTTTGTTTCCCCCGGCCCCTTATCGGAGAACACCCAGCTCTTCAGCTAGCGGCAGTCAGAAATTCAGGTATCTTCGAATCTACTTGCAAATAAATATGGGGAAGTGTAAGTTCAACCGTATTTGGTTGGAAAACATCGAATTTAGTGCTTAGTCGAAACCAGTGGAGGGGAACGTGTTTGAAGCCCGCTGCACCTTTTGCAAATTAATTAGCGTTTGTTTTGCTAATGTAGCATTAGCTAGTGCAGCGTTATCTAGTGCAGCAGCTCCCGCAACAACACCGGGGGACCTCCGGGTGACGTCAACCCTAAAAGCGGAGGTGCTGTGGACCTATATGGCGACGCTAAATACCGTAGTTAAACACCAATCATACAACAGCAACGATGAAAGATTTTAACCATAGCAGCAGAGCTCTGAATATAGCTCTTGTCACACACACACACACACACACACACACACACACACACACACACACACACACACACACACACACACACACACACACACACACACACACACACACACACACACACACACTAGGGCTTCTCGATTCTGGCAAAAATCATGTTAGAAATCACGATTATTTTGGTCAATAATTGATATGAAACAAAACTTTCTACAACTCAACAGCTCCAAAACCGAGGCCATTCTCATCGGCACCCCACACCAAGTTAAATCATCCCCCATAACAAGCATCACCTTCTCCGACCAGGACCTTCTCCTCTCATCAGTTGTCACCAACCTGGGCGTCAAAATGGACCCCTGCCTCAACTATGAGACCCACATCAAACACCTCTGCAAAACATCCTTCTTCCACCTTAGAAATATAGCTAAACTCCGCCCCACCCTCACTCTTCCTGACGCCGAAAAGTTGGTCCACGCCTTTGTCTCCTCCAGGTTGGACTACTGTAATGCACTTCTCGTCGGGATCCCTAGCAAGAGCCTTCAAAAGCTCCAATACGTACAGAACAGCGCTGCTAGGATCCTGACGAGAGTGCGCAAATACGAGCACATGACCCCCATTCTCAAATCACTGCACTGGCTTCCCATCACCTCCCGGACAGAATTCAAAATCACCCTGTTAACACACCAGTGTATCCACGGAAATGCCCCCCCCTACCTCAAGGAATTGATTGAACCACAAACCGCCACCCGCAGCCTCCGCTCGGGAAATACTAACAAGCTGAAGGAACGGCACACCAACCTCCGCACTATGGGAGATCGAGCTTTCTGTGCAGCTGCCCCCCGGCTGTGGAACTCACTCCCAGACCATCTCAGAGCTCCTCAACCTGTGAACACTTTTAAGAGAGCACTAAAAACCTACCATTTTAACAAAGCATTTGGTTAGCTTTTTAAGCCGGTTTTAATAACCCTGCCTCTCCTTTATAAAACTTGTTTTTTAACCTGTTTATACATTTTGACTCTTGCAAATGGTTTTCTTTATCTTTTTTTATTATGTACTGTAACACTTTGAGGTTTGTTTCAAATTTAAAGTGCAATAGGCCTACAAATAAAATGTATTATTATTATTATTATATCACGATTATTAAATATGATTATTCATTGACTTTGAAAACATCCATTTATTGAACTTTAAAACAAATAATAATTTGAACAGTATCTTTTTAACTGTTGGTTACCCTGGACGTATAATTTAACGGAAAAACCTATACAAAAATAAATTAAATAAATGATAATATCAAAATAATAAATACCAATAAACAAGATCAATACATATTTTGGAGCGCACTTCCACAAGGTACTAAACATATATAAATATGATAAATAAAAATAAATTAGACTAAAATTAATTAGATCAAACATGTTGCAGTGCACTGTCACAACCTAGCAAAGCTAAATTATCGTTTTTCGATTATGTTGTTTTCGTATTTGTGGCAGGCCAAAATCGTAATTGCGATTAAAATACGATTAATTGCACAGCCCGAACACAGACACACACAGATACACACTTGTTGTCTAACACGCTAACACAGTTCTGTGTACTGTTATGTTCTTATGTTGAACATGAATTAATTTACTTTGTAAGTAATTATGGGACATATTTCTTCTTTCATAGCAATTTTCCTTCATACTTTCTTGCCGTGAAATAGGTCTTAAATTCTATTCAAAGTGGTCTTAAAAAGGTCTTAAAAAGTCTTAAATTTGAGTTGGCGAAACCTGCAGGAACCCTGAAAAACTCATTTGTATTTCTTCATTTACTGTATATCTGTATACTCAAGCAATCTTTCTCTGCAGAAACCTCTATGTACAGAGCATAGCTCATAAAAGATGAAAGTGCTTTAGAATATGCTCAGCAGTGTGTAGTTGGGTGGTCAAACAATCTAGTATTATGAATTAAGTGTTTATGTAGTTTTTAGTGCAGTTCTTCACTTAGCAGGAGAAATGAGGTGTTTTGCACTTTGGGTGTGTGGTTTTGTGAATTGTGTTTAGTGTTCGAGAAATACACAGTTCAGAGTCACCCACAGTATCAGTGCATTAAAACAAACCAAAGAGTGGAGAAAAACAGTATTTCTCCAACAAACTGTAATATGGGTCTGCAAAGTGTTACGCCCCACCCTTAAAATGGCCCTATGGGGCTAACAAAATTCCACCACTAACCCAAATAGAACACGAAAGACACCTTTTTAAAATCATCAAATCCATTGGATTTATTATAACCAACACATCAAATGTTTAATTATCCCTCCTAGGATGAGAGGCAGAAACAGCAGTCCCTACTGGCATATTAGATTGCCCGATCGGGCAACCAGCAGATGAGGCTTCATTGCTCGAGCTAAATACTAGATGGCCCCGGGCCATCGGGCAGTCGTTAATGTCGAGCCCTGCAGTATGCAGAGCTGTTTGTCAGTACGACCACCGGGAGCAGCAGTGAGCTTCCGGCCTGGTGCAGCCAGCAATATAAGCCGAAGAAGATATCGCGCTGTCGTTTTCTCAGATGTAGATGAGACCAGTGGTGTAGTGGGCTTTGGACGCGGGGGTACGCCGTACCCCCACTTATTTGGAGCATGATCTTTTTTTTAATAGTCTAATAAATATAAAATCATTGCCAGTGTTATCACTTGCAAGTGTGTATTTGTTGTAATAATGACAACAACATAATACATTTCACAGTAATTATAATAAAAAATTAAAACGATTTCCTTTAAAAATTATGATTCGTCATCACGCTCGTGACCCCGCAGCGAGCTGGGGGTGTGTCAGTGACACACCCACGGCGAGCCAGCTCGCCGCCCGCTGATTTTGCGGCAGCTCTTTCCCTCAAGAACGCTAACAAAAAAGCTCTATAATGGCAGGCAAACATTTTTTACTTGACTTCTTTTCTAAAAAGAATATAATTCACAAGAAGAAAGAGGCTAGCAGCACCGAAGCTACAAGTGAAACTGCTACTAGACTAGTACTACATCATCACAAGGGCCGACTAAAGAGGTGGATAATGCTAGCACTAACGTTAACGTTAGCTAAGCTAGCAACGTTCCCCTGGCTAGCTCTGAGCGCCCGAGGCACGCAGCTACAGTTCATGCAGGCGTTCACCGTGAGAACCTCCCTTAGATGCTCGAGGCCGAGGCAAGAGGGGCAGCGGTGATGGCCGTCCTCGGGCTCAAGAGAAGCCATACAGGCGCTACATGAGTGAGCCATTCTGTAGGTAGCCAGCAGAGTTGGGTGTAACGCGTTACAACATATGTAACGCGTTACAACATATGTAACGCGTTACAAAGTAATAATATTACTTGTGTCGGTAACGGAGTAGTGTAGGTAACGCGTTACTTTTATAATTCAGTAATCACACTACAGTTACTAACATTGCCCCGACACGCGTTACTTCGTTACTTTTATAAAATAATCACACTCACTGACAGACAAGAGGGGTTTCCGCCGCAGGTTTGTATACATGTAGGCCTACGTAAATCTGTGCCATTTGCGCGTCCACATCTCCACGTGCAGTGCTGCATAAACATGGCTGAGTCTTTTCATCTGTAAACTTCCTCAACGGGGCCGCTCGCTCTCTTTTCTTGATTGCCCTCTCACGGGTGAACAGTTCAATGTCCCGCTTCATTGTAGGAATTCTGCCATGTCTCTGCCACTTTAGTTTGACCATCTCTGTTACTAAGTTATGGAAAACTATATAAATAAGTAATTAGATACCTTACCGTTACTGCGCTCATAAAGAATGATTAGAATAAGAATAATGCGTCTTGAACTGGTTTCATTAATTAGTGTCTTTACGTTTCACAGACTGTTAGCTTGTTGTGGTAAGCTGGTAGCCTATTTTATTAAAGAGCATATCAAAAGAAAGACTTGTGTTATGTCTTCCTTAATGCAATAGTAATTGGGGGTGCAAGTGGGGTCTCCCAGAGGCAAAACTGTGGCACGCTTACACTGTAGGTGCGCCGCAGTCTGCGTGATCTGCCTGTTGGGAGGGGCGGGCCGGCCCTGCGAGTAAAGTAACGAGTAAAGTAACGAGTAAAGTAACAAGTTACTTTATGTAGACAGTAACGAAGTAGTATAATATATAACTTTTTTTTAAAGTAATATGTAATATATTACTTTTTTTTAGTAACGACCCCATCTCTGGTAGCCAGATGCAGCGTAGCCGGGAGCGGGTGCGGGAACACAGCCTTCACCAGCTACGTGCTTAACGGAAAGAGTAGCGCGGGGCTGCTACTCGCCGAACAGAAAGAGGGATGTAATTACACCCACGTTACCGGCAGAGGGAGTGGGAGCGAGAGCACTTCCTTCACCTAGCTGGATTAATAAACAAGGCAGTTTAGCGTTTACCAGGAGCGGGGGGGAGAACACAGCCTTCACTGGTTGAGCTAGAGATGAACGCCAGATGCAGCGTAACCGGGAGCGGGTGCGGGAACACAGCCTTCACCAGCTACCTGCTGAACGGGAAGAGTAGAGCAGAGCTGCTACTCGCCGAACAGAAAAAGGGAGGTAGCTACACCCCCGTTACCGGCAGAGGGAGCGGGAGCGAGAGCACTGCCTTCACCTAGCGGGGTAAAATAAGAAGCTTTAAAAGAAAGCTAAGACCAGAAACTGGCACGGGAAACTCCGGTGCTTATCCCGGCGTCAGCCGCTACTACTAACTAGCCAAACAAGAAACACAGCTCAAAATGCTAATGATAGCTTGGCACAACGCCGCGGTCAGAACAAGAACAAAAGCACAGCAAGGGCAACTCCTGGGAGAGGGAGCGGAAACACCAAAACACACAGCTCCTGGAGGACGGGTAAGCCCTCGGCTCCGACTGGATGAGTCGCGAAGCTGCACGCAGCCAGCTGTTTGCAGAGAATCCTTGACAAATGTTCCAACCTAACGAAAGCTGTAGGCTCCTAAAATGTAGCCACGGTACTCTCGCGCAGCGAGAAAAGGAACAGATCCTCTGACGACACCGGAAATTGACACCAGCCAATGAGATTTTGTTTCTTGGTTTAAGACCCCTTTGTACTTTCACGATTGGTTGCTGATACAAAGGAAACGACCATATTTGGATCCGATGAGATTGTGCAGGAGAGACACAGCTTTCCAACGATACTTCTGATGACATGGTGCACACAGCGGTCGCGGTATTTTATGTTACGTTAGAATGCTAACTTTTGGTGAATTTAGGAGAAATCTACTGGCGCAAATAGACAAATTATAGTAAAATAAACACTTAAATGTGTATTTTGTACGTTTTCCTTCCAAAATCCTGAAAGAAAACATGTTATAGAATCAAAATAGCACAAAATCTCAAAATTGACCAGTGCTTGAAAAACGATGTTTTTGCCTGCCGTGTCTCGCCTTAAGAACGTATGATTTTTAAGGGCTATACATTCGTTCATTATGGGTAGTTGATTCAGTTAAAAGAAAATATATTCGCTGATTTACAGATGTCTTTTTCCCAATGTAAGTGAATGGAATAAAGTATTTTTGGCCCAATGTCGTCACGCAACTGACATTGAAGTTGTAGTACAACAGGAATGGAAATGTGCTTAAACACACGGCGCACTTGCTTTGGGCTTGTGTAAAACTACCTCAAAGACCTACAGCTCTGGAAAAAATGAAGAGACCACTGCACCTTTTTCTTAAATCTCAATCTCTACTGTATGGCAGCCATTCCATTCCAGTGTCTGTTCAATTCCAACACAGATAAATGTTGTCAGTAGTTTGTAGAATAAAATAAAACACATACCTATAAATATTAAATCAAGAGAAACTGATAATTTTGCAGTGGTCTCTTCTTTTTTTTTTTCAGAGCTGTATAGGGTAACTTGGAGATGTTGCATCAACTCTTTTCAACTCACTATTGGGTTCCCTCAGGGGTCTGTCCTGGGTCCATTCTTGTTTTCTGTCTCTGTCTTTCTTGCTTCTCTTACTACAGCTATGACACTCAACTGATTCTGTATTTTCCCCGGTTTGAAACCTATACCCAACATTCCTACTTTTGTATGGAGCAATTAGAAAAGGTTTTACCTATTTGAATTCAACGAAGTAGCACTTAAAATTGTTTGGCTTATTATAAGCCAATGTACCTGCAGGATTCTTGCTTTTTAAAGTTTGTAGCTTCAAGGTTAAATGCATTTATGATAAGTCGCTTTAGATAATTGAATGGTAATGAACTGTAATGTATTGTTATGTAGTACTACTGTAAAGTAAATAAATCCTATAAAAGGTTGAAGGACGATTGTGACTGACATCTGAACCAGCAGACTCTCAGCTTATACAGCCTCTTTCAGACATGCACCCTTTTACATTACTCTGGTGGCTGTTAAACTAAATGTTGGTCTCATGTCTGAATAAGCACTGTCACTTAAAGTCAAGATGGAAATCTGGCTGAAAGATGCCTCTCCCATAAATGTGCCGTCAACTATGAATAAATCTGAAAGGAATGATAACCTAAACGTCTGTGTCTGAATGACAAAAAGCCAGCACTTTAAAAGATAGATGAAGGAAGCAATGTTAGATATTTCATGTATTTCCATGTACTTAGATCCTCTAATAGGCCGAATACTATTTAATAGTGTTCCTTTATGAGTTCTCCTTACATGTGCATATTAATGTATCGATCTCATTCCACAAATATATTTTTTGATATTGATGAAGTTGTGAAATAAGATTTTAAAAATGTTTAAAAAATTGATATAGAAGATAGTGCTTGTCTCTATTTAATTATACTCTACTTATCTCATGTTTTCATTTTGTCTGTATTGTCCCTCTGCTGTACAAGCAAATAAAAGCATTCAGATGACCCAAAGGGAAAGCAGATGCCAAAAGTATTGCATAGATTCAGAGGTTTTTGCTAATTCGATCAAAAATGTAAGAATACTGTTAACTTATGTATTTACGAGGAGCCCAAACACGATGGTCAGTCAAGCAAACAGAGATGGATGATTGGCTCCAATATGGTGAAATGAACAGCAATAGGGATAAATGTCCTTTTAGCCTGCCAGTGGACGAGTGGCAGGCTAAGACGTTAAGCTTTTTCATATTTCACCTGATTGGCTCAGAGTAAATTGCGTAAACTAAAGGGGAATAACACACACTTTTTCGAAGTAAAAGTAAAGAAAATTGTTACTTTGGAACTTTTTTCTTGTTTGATGTTCAATACACGACACAGCGGCTTTTAGGAATGGTAAAACATGTTTTAACAAGTGTAGCTCTCATCTATAGACAGTAGTAGGGCTGCCCCTAATAGTTTTATAATCACAAAAAAATAAATTAAAAAAGCTCCATCCGTGTGCTGCATGTGCTATGACGCGTCAGCCGGAAACCCCCTCAGACTTCATTCAGAGCGGAGCCTGGTCATTAAAGGTCCCATGTCATGGCCATTTCTACTGATCATATTTCCATTGTTGAGATCTACTAGAATAGATTTAAATTGTGCAATTTTCCAAAATGACATTGGTTTCTCATACAGCATCTCTGTAAAGTAGTGTATTCACCAGGTATTCACTCTCTGTCCTAAACGACCTGTTGGAGCTCCTGCCCACCCCCCCCTCCCTGTGAGCCCATGGCTCATTGCAAGGCTCGTCGCCGACAAGTTTCCGGGTCGGCGATACAGCGAGAATAAGCGAAACTCATCCTGAGCACACACAAACACTCACAGCCAAAGTAAAAACAATAAGTGTGGCTTGATATTGAGTAAGAAAAAGGTTTATAATGCTGTGAGAATGGGTCTGCGGAGAGCATTTCTCCGCCATCCCAACTCGTCTATTACCAGCGTTCAGGGAGCTCTATGCAAGTCAATGGGACTCCCTATTAATTAGCCGAGTGATCCTGGTGTGTGAGGTACTCCGCGGATTTGTCCATTTGGGCCAATCCGGTCAATTGTTGTTGATTTGGGTGTTCACACGTCACTGTACCCAGGAAGCAAACAATGTAAAATTAGAAATCTCCAACGAGGCGTTCTGGGGCAGCATAGACAGGTATTTTCTGTGTTAGAGTTTTACTCGCCCACAGGGTGTACTTTGAGGGTTTTTGACACTGCAGACCGTTTACATGCATAAAAACCTTTATAACACACAAGGCGACCGGGTAATAACCGGAAAAGCATGACATGGGACCTTTAAGTTAATTTGGTCAGGCAAAGTGTGGATCTTTCGCAGCATGAAAAGGACGAGCAGCTTCCTGAATCCCGGCTTCATAACAAAACACAAAGCTTAATTATCCCGAGAACAACGTTTCTTACTTTCTCAGACTCGGAGGAAAATAGCTGCAGTGAGTCAGGCAGTAAGTAGCCTGGCTTTGTATCAACATATATAGACAATAATAAAAATAAATTCGATTTGTAAAGCACCTTTAATTGCTAACAGCAATCCCAATGTGCTACAGGAGGCATAATAAAAACAAACAAGAAACAAAAGTTTAATCAAAAGCTTTCTTGAAGGCTGTGGAGTCCTTAGGTGGTCTGGGAGGGAATTCCACAGGCGAGGAGCAGCTGCACAGAAAGCCCGATTCCCCATTGTGCGGAGTTTGGTCCTCGGGGGACGAAGCAGATGGTTTGTTTTGGAGCGGAGGTTGCGTGCGGAGGTTTGTGATGTGAGAAGTTCCTTCAGGTATGGAGGAGCGTTCTTGTGGATGCACTGATGGGTCAGTAGTGCGATCTTGTATTCGATCCTGAATGAGACAGGAAGCCAGTGGAGGGAATGAAGAACGGGTGTGATGTGGTTGTATTTTCTCACCCTCATCAGGATCTTAGCGGCACTGTTCTGTACGTATTGGAGCTTCTGAAGGCTCCTGCTAGGAGTCCCGATGAGGAGAGCGTTGCAGTAATCGAGCCTTGAGGAGACGAATGCATGGACCAGTTGTGCAGCATCTGACAGGAGTTTTGCAATGTTCCTGAGGTGGTAGAAGGAGGTTTTGCGCAGGTGTTTGATGTGGGTGTCAAAGGTCAGATGTCGGTCAAATCTTACACCCAGGTTGGTAACTGCTGTGGCGAGGGGTATGTTTTGGCCAGAAAAGGTGATGTGGGTTATGGGGGATGACTGGACATAGTTTGGTGTGCCAACTAAAATAGCTTCTGTTTTGGAGCTATTAAGCTGCAAGAAGTTTTGTTGCATCCAAGCCTTTATCTCCTCAATGCAGGTGTTAAGGGATGTTGATGTGAACGGTGATGATGATGGTGACAGTGAGGATGCATGTAGGATAGGGTCTGTCTTTATATATAGCTGTGTGTCATCAGCGTAGCAATGGAATGATATCCCATGCTACGCTGATGACACGGCCAAGGGGAAGAGTGTACAGGGTGAACAGAGTGGGCCCAAGGACCGACCCTTGAGGGACACCACGGGTGACAGGGTGTGTCTGGGACCTCACAACTCCCAAGGAGACGTACTCTGTTCTTCCAGACAGGTAGGACTGGAACCAGCTCAGGGCGGAGTCAGAGAGTCCGATGGTGTATTGGAGGCGCTGAAGGAGGATGTTATGGCCGACAGTGTCAAATGCTGCCGTCAGATCCAGGAGGATGAGGAGAGATGGGGAACCAGTGTCAGCCGCCATCAACAGGTCGTTTGTGACCCTGACCAGAGCTGTTTCATTGCTGTGGGAAACCGGACTGACATTTTTCAAAGAGGCCGTTTAGTTGTAGAAAGTCCTGAAGCTGGGCGGCAACTACTTTTTCCAGCACCTTGGCAAGAAATGGGAGGTTGGAGATTGGCCTGTAGTTGGCGAGGACATCTGGGTCTAGGGTGGGTTTTTCGAGAAGGGGTCTGATGACGCCAGTTTTAAGAGCCGATGGAACATGACCAGCCTTGAGGGAGCTGTTGATGACGTCGGTGATCATGGGACTTATAGCCAAGATGTTGGATTTGACAAGGGCTGTGGGTGGAGGGTTTCATCCTGCGGATGATGTGCTCAACCTCTTGCTGAGAGATCTCCGTGAAGCAGCAGAGCGGTTGGAAAGTCCCAGACTGTGGATTAACAGTACGGACAGACACAGCGCAAGGGGTGGAGAGAAGAGAGCCAATAGTGGCAACTATTGTCCTGAAGAAAGTAACACAGTTATTGCACTGCTCTTCCGTAGTGTCGATGTGTGAGGGAGTTTGTGGTTTGAGGAGATGATCAACAGTAGAGAAAAGCTGCTTGGAGTTTCCAGGATTTTTACTGATGATGTCGGAGTAGAACTGTGACCGTGCTTTTTTGAGTGACTTTGAATAGGTTTTTTGATGTTCCTGATAGGCTAATCTGTGAACAGTGAGTCCAGATCGTGCGAGACGCCGCTCAAGTATACGCCCAGCTGGCTTCATGCTACATAGCTCTGAAGTGAACCAAGGGGCTGAGCGGGAGAAACTGACTGTTTGTGATTTCAGTGGGGCGTGGAGATCCAGGACGGTACTCAGGGTTTCGTTGTAGTATTCCACTGATTCACAGACTGTAGTGAAGTTTACAGAGGGAGGGGATTTGCTGCAGGTCCAAAGTCATGATGTCTGTATCGATGTGTTTCAGATTTCTGAAATAGATTTAACGTTTGGGCTTGATGTGGTGAGACAATTTGAACTCCATTGAACCTTGTGATCCGACACTCCCAGATTGTACACCAACAGATTTGTGATAGGGGCAGAGTCAGTGATAACCAGGTCAAGCATGTGCCCCTTGGTGTGTGTGGCGACATCAACATGCTGTTTGAGGTTGCGAGAAGTCAGCTGCAGGTTGGCGGAAGGGGGGTCAACATGGATGTTCAAATCCCAGAGTATGACAGTGTTTGCAGACGTGGTACAGACTGAAGAAAGAAGTTCATTTATCTCTGAGATTAAGACAGGGCTTGGTTTGGGTGGCCGGTAGATGAGAATAGTAGTCATGGGGAAAGGGGTTTGCATTTGAATGCGAGGCATTCAAAGGAGGATAGGTCAGGGGGATAGGTCAGGAAGAGAAAAGGTGGTCAGCTTCAGGTCACTGCGGTGTATTACGGCTAAGCCTCCACCGCGACCAGTGCGGCTGGCTTTCTCCAGGTAATTATAGAAAGGAGGACAGGTTTCATTTAGGACTGAAAAGGCCTCTGGCTGATGCCAGGTCTCAGTAAGACACATTAAGTCAATCCCCCTATCTAGGATGTGATCTTGTATGAGACATTTATTAGTGAGGTGGTCGACGCTGGTGCCACTTTACAATAAGGCTACCCTTATAAAGGATTCATAACGGGTTTATAATTAGGTTATTAATTAGGTTGTAAATACTTTATTAATCATTAAGAACCATTTATAAACCAGTTCTAACATAGTTTTCACACATCAACACAGGCTCACTATTTGGCAAGATGACTTAGCCTTATATTGGCTACTTTGTCTTCTTCATCAGCCAACATCCTTGGTATCTGTTGTTCACAGAGTTGATTCCCCCCCCTTCCATCTTCATGTTTCTTGGCATCTCTTATAACTCATTTATTAATGAGTTACTAACATTTATGACTGCGAAAAGGGAGCCTTATTGTAAAGTGTGAAACAAATCACCATTTATTAATGAGTTACTACCATTTATTATTGTGAAACACATCACCACAAAAAAAAAAACATTTAGAACAACCAACAATAACACATGCACAAAATACACAGAAAGACAACAGAAATAAAAACTATATGCTAACTTTAACTGAACAAATAAAAACTGAAGTTACCTACTGTAACTCCAGCTTCTATGAGTATTGGCATAGCCCTCTAAGGCTCGCTATTGGGTAATCCCCCTGCGCACCCGCGCAGCACTGAAACACTTGTAGTCCACGCCCACCCGCAAGGTGGGCCCCACCCTCGGACAATCTGCTCCCATACAAAATAACTTTTCTTCAGCTATTCGTGGAGCCAGTGGGGCCCAGCACTTAGAGGGCTACGCCAATACTCATAGAAGTTGGAGTTACAGTAGGTAACTTCAGTTCTATTTCGTATATGGCTTCGCCCTCTAAGGCTATCGCTATTGGGTTAAGGGCGAAGCATGATGTAGTCTGCGCCCCACTGGGTCCGCCCGGTACTAGAAGCACAGACACACCTGCTCAGATAATAACCCATGCCTATTGCGCCATGCGTAATGGCGCACCACCGTCCCTGGAATATAGCATAACATGAATATTTTCCATGAGGGGACGAAGGCTGGGAACAATACATACCTGCCGCTGTGAAAAAGTAGAGACTAAGGTCATACTTTGCCCAGTGACAAAAAGAGGGGGAACAGCAGCTCTCTGCATGTAGACAGACAGGAGAGCGCACAGCTGGATCCCTGACATCACTCACTCTGACAAGACACTACGTACAAAATGTGTCAGAGGAAAAAAAAGGAAACATCCCTCTCATAAGAGGGAAAAAGGGCCGCTCTCCGCGTGCCGAGAGGCAGGAGAGAGGCGCACAGCTGGATCCCTGACGTCACTCACTCTGACAAGATAGTACAGGGTGTGTCAGAGAGGAATGGGAGACATCTCTCAAATCATATTGAATAAATGAACAGGGGGAAGACCAAGATGCAGCAGTGCAAATGTCTTCCACTGACATTCCTCCGTGCAAAGCCGTGGAGTAGGACATTCCTCTGGTGGAGTGCGCATTGATGTTCTCCGGGGGCTCCACCCCAGAGGAGACATATGCCTGTGACACAGCTTCACACAGCCAGTGTGACAGCCGTTGTGCAGACAGAGGTTGCTCGATCGAGCGCTCTCTATAGTGCACAAACAGGCGCTGAGAATGGCGCAAGGCAGCCTTCGCACCTCTAGCAGGACAGAGGAGATGAGACGCGGCTTCTTCCTCCGACCTGTGAGGAGGGGGAAAGAAGCCATTCAAGGTGATCACTCTCGACTCTAAAAGAGCTTGTGATGACCTTAGGCATGAAGCCGGGTTAGGGCGTAAAACAGCTGAACTTCCATGTCCTTGGATCCGGAGGCCTGAGGGAGCCACAGAGAGAGCAGACAAATCACTCACCCTTTTCGCTGATAGAGCCAAAAGTAATACTGCTTTGGCTGATAACAGTTTAAGGGGAACCTGGTCTAAAGGTTCAAATGGGGCTTTGCTTTAGTGCGTGTAACACCAAAGCCAAATCCCACTGAGGCGCCAGTGGGCGTGACACAGGTCTGAGTCTCCGTACTCCTCGCATAAAATGGCTGCTGCTCTCTGCGAGCCCCTCTGTTCAATTCACCGGGAATATACATTTCTCTGATGAGAGCAACGTGTGTGCGCGCCCAGAACAGCAGCCGCCTGGCTGCGTTCAGAAGCTGCGCAGATCGTACTCCTCCCTGGCGATTGAGGTAGGCTGCTTCCATAGCCGTGGCCTGTTGTCTAATTAAACTCAACCAGCATGAGAGCCGCGCTCTCATGCTGGCTGAGTTTAATTCCACTCCCGGATAAATGGATATCTGAGAGGGAAGAGGACAGCTCTTATTCCAATTCATTATGAAACCCAGGCTTTGACAGATGCGATACGAGATGTACAGTCTGTAAAGCGACTTCCTCTCTGGAGCGAGCCAGCAAATAGCAGGTCGTCCAGAGAAAACCACACTCTCATCCCTCCTCTGTGTAGTGGCTCCAGCCTTCTCTACACAAAAATTCGAGGAGCCAGGAAATATCCGAACGGCAGACGATTGTCTGGTCTGATATTCCCTGAAATGAGAAAACGCAGGAATTTCCTGTGTTTTGGGAGGATGGGTACGTGGAAGTATGCATCCTTCAGGTGGAAGTGAACCAGTCGTCCTGGTGAACACATTCCAGCACCTGTTTGATCGTCAGCATGTGGAATACTGACAGATCGAGGATGTCTCATTCCCCTAGTCTTTTTCGGGATTAGAAAAATAACGGGAGTGAAAACCCCTGATTTTCCTCCCTTTGAGGAACCCTGGAAATATCCTTTTTCAACAGGAGTTCCAGCAGCTCTGAATGGAGCGCAAGACTGTTCCTGGGATAACAGGAGTGTTTCCTGTATCCCATTGAACTGTGGGGGGGGGAGGCGAACTGCAGAGTGTACCCTCTGCTTGATCAGCCTGCTCATCCATCTGTCCATCAGACACACGCGCTGCCACTCTTAGAAACACTCTGAGAGTGGGCGCACATGCTCGAGATGTTCTGTGGTCGTCATGGCGACGAGCCACGCCAGGGAGCCTCCACACGCTGCGTTTCACTCCGGCTCTCATCATGAGGCGTGTACACGCTCAGGGTATGAATGGAGGTGTGTGCAGTGCTGTCCACACGAGGCGTTATAACGGCGCTCATGGGTTTATTATGATGTGTGTAGGAGGCGCATCTCGGACAGAGGAATGCCGCGAGCTCTGCAGGTTATTAACCAAGGTTAAAACCAGCAGGCTTCTGCAGCGAGCCCTGCTGTCTACTTAATCAACAGATTAGTGGCAGCCGGCTTAATTAGCGAGCTCTGCAGTTTATTAACCGATAGGTTAAAACCAGCAGTCTTCTGCAGCGAGCCCTGACGCCTTGGCGCTGCGAGCGCTGCCGCTGGGGGAACTCAGCCTGGAATACGGCTCATTCCCCCGTTTTGGCTTCTCTGTGATGTGCTGTAATGGTCGTCAAGGTAACGAGCCGCACGCCATTGCCATCGCCGCCGCTGCCCGTGAGGCGAAAGAGCAGCGAGGAAGCCTCCACACGCTGCGTTTCACTCCGGCTGTCATCATGAGGCGTGTACACGGTCAGGGGATGAGAGGAGGTGTGTGCAGTGCTGTCCACATGAGGCGTTATAACGGCGCTCATGGGTTATTATGACCGTGTGTAGGAGGCGTATCTCGGACAGAGGAATGCCGCGAGCTCTGCAGGTTATTAACCGATAGGTTAAAACCAGCAGGCTTCTGCAGGGGGCTGTGTACTTAATCAACAGATTAGTGGCAGCTGGCTTAATTACCGGCTCTGCTTCCTCGGAGGCTCTCGCGGAGCAGACCAGGAGCGGAGGAGCCTCACTCCCCTTTGACTCGCCGCCGGGAGACCCTGTCTCTGGGGTGGCGGGGAAGCGGAGACGTGGGACGGAGCCCCTGCAGTCGCCGAAGGGCGAGTCTGACGCCGAGGCGGTTGCTGAGGGCGTCTCTCCGCTTGCGGCCTCCTGTGGCCGGCGTGGACGCCGCGGCTGCTGCGGGCGTTGGTGCCGCTGTGGGTGCTCAGCAGGCTGGAGCCAGCTGTACATGCTGACGAATGCTGTCCGCCTGTTCCGCGGTCGTCTTCATGGACTCCACCATGGCGTGGAACTGGGGTCCTAACAGCCTGTCCGGGCTGATTGGAGCGTCCAGTAGCACTTTTCTGGCCGTCTCCGTAACAGACGCCTGCTGCAGCCAGAGGTGGCGCTGGATCTGTGTCACCCACGAGGAAATCCTTGCCTGGGAGACAGCGACTGACGCGCCGTGCTGGCCGCCTTGCGGATTTCCTCTGCCTCTGTGGTGGACCGCTCTACCAGTGTCACCACAGAGTTGGAGAGCAGCGCGATGGTATTCGCCGCCGCCTGAAAGGCACACTGGTGCACCCGGTCGGCCTGGCGGGCGACATACTGGTCTCTGGGGGAGCTCAACGTAGGGCGCCGTCCGGCGATTATGTTGGCCTGTCTTACACCAAAAAACGCCGTTAGGCTCGGCTCCAGATGGGGTGGTTGGGAAACCAGCATATGTGAGTTCCACCTTGGTGAGGGGAACAAATGTGGCCACCGGAGCCTTCAGGGTCCTCGGGTTCGCCGCCGCCCCCTCCTGGAACCTCCTGATGGCCGGGAAGCGTGGCCAGATCGGGTCACTCCTGACCGTCTGCACCCGCGAAAAAACTCCGGTTCGGAGCACACCTCTCCTGAGCTAGGGGAACGGGTTGATCTCTGCAGGCGGCCGCCTTGCGTATGATCTCCGGCAGTTCCCTTAGGATGCCACCTATCGCCGGTAGCGCTATGGTGACGGAGAGGGGGAAAGCATGTTCGGCCGCCAAGCTGGCACCCTGCTCCGACTCTGTCTCCCCCGTCCGGGGGAGAGGAGGGATGGGAGAACCGAACGGTGAACCGTGGAGGGAGGCGGGGCAGGAGTTGTCGGACTCCTGCCCGGCACTCAGCCCCAGGGACGGGGGAGACAGGAGCCATATCATTAAAACACATCACTGCACAGAATTCCAGACTAGTCAATTGTACTTGTAGGTGTTGAAGATTTTGCACAAATGTATACATCTGTACTACAATGATTAACATTTACCAGCTTATTGACCAAAGTACTGTGAATCTTCACTGGCCTCATGATTCGATCATAATTCAAAGTGCGGCGATTCAATTATAAAACGATTCTCGATGAATCACAATGCATCTTAGCATTCTTTCTTTCTTTCCACTCTACACCTCAGAATGTAAGTAGCAACTGAAATCAAAACCTAAATATAGATCTCAACCAGAGAATGTTTTTTGTGTGACATTTGCATGTTACTAGTTGTTTTAGAAATAATATTAGAAGCCGCTGTGGTGCATCTGATTAAAAAAGAGAAGATGTACAATCCAAGAGGATTTATTGTAGTTATGTGAATAAAAGGATATGGGCACAAGATGTATGTGTGTGTGTTTGTATATGTATATGTGTGTGTTTGTGTGTGTGTGTGGTTCTGCAAAAGAAAGAAAACAGAGGATACTGAAGATAAATATCAACATTACACCCACATAAGACTAGTAGCATACTAGCACACATATGAGGTTACCTAATAGCAGGCACAAAAGACTCAAAGAAGCATATATTCAACTACAACTATAACATGAAAACAGTACACAGTTAACTACCAATGCCTACAACTGTACGGCGATAACATTCGGAATAATTATATACACTCACGTTCGTATCGTGACCCGTTATATAAATCAACATCCATCACGTTCAGATATCACGTCATAAACAAATGATCACTCGTAGTAACTAACTATGATCATTACAACAAGTTTTGTTAATATAAATAACAGACTTTACAAATACTTACAAGTATATGAACGCACACAATAAACAAGATATACAATCCAATCAACAGGCTGTCTCTCCTTTACCGTCCACACTCATGCACAGTGCTATGGCCACTGCCTGTCCCCCAGCGCGAGCATTCCCAAGCTCACTCTCTGATTGGTTACACGAGAGGAGCTATGATGGGGAGCATGTCCCAAAGCCGGCAAAGTGTTCACGTGCACAGCCCGTGGCCCAAACCATCGGTCCTTACACCAGTGCATAAGACTCTCCTTGTACAATTAGTTAAAAGTCTTGCTAACCACGCTGCCGAAGCTTCTTGCACTCCTTCTTTTGTTTATTGGCTCCCTTGAGGTGCTTCTTTTTTTAATTGTGCTTACGCTTCCTTGGGGTTGAAGATGAGGATGAGGATAAAGGAGAGGAGGATGAAGATGTGGAGGATGAATCCGAGGTTTCAGAATCCTTCACAGCAACTGTGTCCATTGGTTCTTCTTTCTTTGTTTTCCCTTACAAATATAAATAAAGAATCAATGTGATTTGTACACTTCTTTAACACAGTAACAATAGCTATACCCAGGGTTCGAGTTATGTGGGAGCCAATGGGAGCTGAGTTCCCTTAAGCAGGGTCTGAGCTCCCATGGACGCAGTGACATATTACATCTGTGGGGGTCGCTAATACATTACCAACAACCATTATTTTAATCACAAATAATGCAAGTGTCAATGTAATGAATATTATTTATGTTAACGAGGTAAATAGGCGAAAAGAAAAACATGTTTTCCAAAAGAACTACGCATCTCTTGTATGATAATAAGCACCAACTGCACCTCCAAGGTGCACAATACATTATTGTGCAATCTATGCCTGTGAGCTGTGCGAGCCAAGATGATGTGTGTGTGCAACTGTGCATAGTTTAACCTTTTCATATTTAAGTTTGTAGCAAGTAGAAGGCTGCTGCTGTGTGAATGTGTGTGTGTGTGTGTGTGTGTGTGTGTGTGTGTGTGTGTGTGTGTGTGTGTGTGTGTGCGCACACGTTAGTTTTAAAGACCCCCATAGAGCTCAGTTTATAACTCGAACCCTGGCTATACCTATTATATTGTAAATCCCCCCCAGTACATGGTATTGCAATGATAATGCCATAAAAGTGCTTTGCTGACTTTAAGCTAGCTTTGTACATATGAAGGATGCCAACTGTGCACGGAGAAAGTCTCTCTTTTTTCAGCTCCTCCGTTCTCTTCATCTGCCACTCCAACCTCACTTTCAGAAGTTTCACTTCTTGTTTCTCCTTGTTGAGAAGCACTGTTGCAGTAGGGGCTAGATCAGAGGCAGAGCCTAAAAAAACAGACATTGTTTACAAGACGCACAACCAGTTAGTTAGCCTCATGTGTGAAATAATTAACTGGCCAGCGGTCATATAGCTAGCCAAAAACTAAAGTCCTGCTACCTGACAGCTAAAGCCAGTTATACAGTTTATAGGTAGAGGTTGTATTTTGAAGCATCCCAATCACACAGTACTTGTTAGCTAGCAACGGAAATAATGAATTAACTTAGCTGATAAAAAAACAACTGTGAAGAACTACTACTCTTCATTATCCTCTCAAGCACTGGGCCTATTTTTCAGGCCTCAGGCTTGAAAATGACATGCCCAGAATGAATGAGTATATCTTCAAAATTAAAAAGGAGTATATGAATAATCTTCTATCAAATCAATGATACACATGTGAGTTGGCTGTAGAAGTGTCAGAATCAATATAGATGTTGCTGTGTCAGAATAACACAGATTGAACACAGTTACAGACCTCTCGAATGCGCATTCAAGAGGTCTGTATTTGCGCAATGGACAGGCAAAGAAGAAAGGGCAGACAGTGTCTTGGTGGTCGCAAATAATTTGTTGTGATAGATGAGAGCTGCTTCCGTCATCAGTGAAAGGTTTGTACACCTTATCTTTCCAGTTTGTTTTATATATGAGGAACTTAAAGACAACCACTATTTTGTGCTAACCCAATAACCAGCTATCTGTCAGATGCACATTTATTCCCCAAATCTGCACATGGACATGCACACACAAACAAGCGCACAATGTATGTGTATTTGTCACCCTCTTCAATATAATATAAGTAAACTATTTTATTTGAGTATTTTGGTCTGGGAGAAGGTACTGTACCCAGTTCCTATGTTCGGCAGTTATAGACTTGACTTTCTTGTACAAGAGAATTACAAAAATAATAAAAAATCAATATGGACCATTGCTGTATAATTATCCTTAAATTATGTTATACAATGCATCTAATAGACAAGCATGGCATTTTTAAACATGATGTGCAACAATTATTACTGTAGTTTGTGTGCATTTTGTTGTTAATTAAGATGATGTTATGATTTATTTTTTGTTACTATGCACGTGGACGCTTTGGACATACCTGGAGAAGGAAGAAATGGGTCTTTGGGATGGTGGGAGTCAAAGACAAAAGACGGAGACTAGTGTTGAAATTAGTTGAGAAACGTTCAAGATGCCACTTTGTCCCTCTGATTAGACTGCATGTTAAGTCACGAAGTAGCATTATTAGTGCTGAGTGGAGGGCATACAGGAGAGTGCTGAGTAACATGGGGTACAACCACTACACCATAAACCACAGCAGGTGGTTTGTGAACCCCCAGACGGCAGTCATACCCAACATATAGAAAGAGCTTGGTCGACCGTCAAAGGACATGTCAGGAAACCGCACAGAGAGTTTGTTGGAGGAACACCTCAAGGTTCTCGAATGGTCATCTTGACTTGGCTCTGCTCATCCTGATAGACTGCTTGGACACTTGTTCAAGGATATACACAAAGCCTTTCCAGTCTGAATACCATTTGTGAATAAAATGTTTTGCTTGGTTCTGTTGCATCTTACTTTACATTTCATGTGAAAAATGTGTATTAGTTCAGCGTGAATGTTATAACTCATTCATAAATGGACATGTGTATTACACTTAAAAACAACGCAGCATTTCAGTAGTCATAAATGGTAGTAACTCATTAATAAATGTTCATTTGTTTCACACTTTACAATAAGACTCCCTTTTGGGAGTTATAAATGTTAGTAACTCATTAATAAATGAGTTATAAGAGATACCAAGAAACATCAAGATGGAAGGGGGGGGAGAATCAAGTCAGTGAACAACAGATACCAAGGATGCTGGCTGATGAAGAAGACGAAGTAAGCTAGGTAGCCAATATAATGCTTAGCAGTACAGATAAATGTGGGCTCACTATTTGGCAAGCAACCGGTCACAGTTGCCCTGTTTATCTCATGTCTTATAAAAGCTTATTAATGATTTATAAAGTGTTCACAACCTAATTAATAAATGAATTACAAACTATTCGTACACCCTCTATAAAGGTAGTCTTATTGTAAAGTGGTACCCCGACGCTCATATTTTCAGTGTTTCCGTTTCCTCTGTATTGGGTTGTTATATTCAGATATGAATAATAGAAACTTAAACTAAATGTTCCATGTGTGTGCTCGCTGCTAGTTCCCACACACAATACTAATCCTTACCGTAGCTTCTGCTGTTTACACCGCTGCGTCCGTGCGCTGTCACTCTTATGCGCTCTCTACAATTAATTTATATTTCAAAAGTTCATTATTACAGTTTTATTGTATATGTTATGTGAAGTACAACGTACCATGCTGTTATAATAACGCTCTTGATCAGCCTTTGAAACTGAAATCATTTCGGGAGAAAAAAAAGAATAAAAACAGATATATATATTTATAATCATAATGTATCATAAACGTGCAACGATTAGTCGACTAATCGCCTTAATTGACGACTATTGGTCGACTAAAAATCTTTAGTTGAGGGCAGCCCTAGACAGTAGCTTTAGTGTCAAACTGGACATTAGTAATGTAAAGTTCCCCATGGATGTAAAAAGGTAAAATTCCCTACAAGGCACCTGGACTTTGACATGAAAAGGCATTTTTACGGCAGGGGTTCCTGTATTCATACAAGAAAACTCAATCTGGAACTAGACTGTTTAGGCTGTCCATCAGGTAGCGCCAAGTTTGGCTCTGCTCTTTGTCTCCTTTGGGAATTTAAAATTGGCTTCAAAAGCCTATGGTGACAATATCCTTCATACACAAACTGGATCTTTCCTCTGCAGTGAACTCCCAGGTGTAAAGGAGGGCCATAATCGCACATGATTGTGTACTTAACTTAAAACCTTCACACAGATGTTAAAAGGAAATTAGGTTAAGAGCAGGTGCATCTCCGGCATAATCAAGTAGGCAGTTCCCCACAGAGGCAGCACCAGAGGCAAGATTATAAAACCTCTGTTTTCATCCCCCCCCCCTCAGGGGCACTTTCAAAGCTATGAATCGGGCACAGAGAAACAGAATGCAAGCAGGGAGCTGAGGGAAGGATGGATGGTACACACAGGGTGAGGTTATTAATTCAGAGCTTTGTTGAAGCACGTTCCCTCAGGACCACCTGGCTGCCTTTAGGCAACGAAGTACAGTCAGATAAATGAAGTTGTTGCAGGAGTGATGCTAAACATCTCTCAGAAGTGTGCTTATTCCAGATTACCAGCTTCAAGGGCAGCTTGTGCAGTCAGGGGTTATCCAATATGAAAACCTCCATTATACACATGCCATTTGGGGCTGGACCATCAATTCACCAAAGTGTTGGAAAAGTTTCCCATGGGCGAACATGTTTTCCTTCTCAAAGATACTGTTCTGCTGCAGTCGGGGAAAAGCAGCGACCAAGAGGGTCGAATCTCTCTGAGGAATTATTGGTTGCATTAAAAAAAAACTAGCCAGATAGCACAAAAAAACGTACCTGCTGTCTTGTCTTAGGTGCTTATTTACATATGGAGAGGACTCAGAGAAAATACACTCAGCTGTATCTAGGAGAACGTAACAAGTATAATAACCAGCTTTAATTATTTTCAGACTAATTAATCGGGGATATTACTGTCACGATCTGTCTGTGTTGTGTTTTGTCTTGTCTAGATATGTCTTTGGTTTTCTGTCTGCGTTGTGCTTTGTCTTGTTTAGATCTGTCTTTGGTTTCCTGTCTGTGTGTGTTCCCTCCTACCAGTTCCCTCCTACCTGTTTTCTTGATTGTGTTCACCTGGTGCCCCTGTGTTTTCTCCTCCCTCTTCACCTGTCTCTTGTTTCCTTGATTAGTCCTGTGTGTATTTAAGTTCTGTTTTTCTCTGTCTGTCATTGTTGGTTCGTCGTTTGTCTGTGACTGTGTTCAACGTTGAGTGTTCTGTTTGTCCGTGTTATCCTTGAAATAATGGTATTTTCAGTGTTATCTGCATTTGGGTCCTGCTTGCTTCGCTCACCCGTAACAATTACTTTTCAATTTCAACCCGCAATAGCTCAGAAGGTGTGTGTCCAATTGTTCAGGCTTCATTTGCTCTACAAAAAATTTACAGAAACCTCTAAACCCAACCCTCTATTCTTCGCAGACTAAAACGTTTTCAATTTTGACTTTCTCAACACCACATTTGATACAAAGCATGTAGAGAGGGATATACCCATTTATCTAAAGGAATTAGAAAGATCAGTCAAAAAACATGGCCGTAAAAGCAAAACAACTACGTGATTGGGTTCAGGAAAGCGATCTTGGATTCTATGTTTATTACATTACATTACATATATTTGCTAAAGTCGGCCACAAGTTATATGTGCAACTGTTTATTGGCAAAATACTTTAATAAAATCTCCTTTGTTTATCTTATTTAGCCTCTTTGTTTTGATCTCAACCTCCCCCAATACAAATATGTCTGCTCAATACTACTCTGTTAACCAGCCAGTCTTTAAACATGTCTGTGTTTTTGTAAAACTGCTATAATACA
This sequence comes from Notothenia rossii, assembly GCF_949606895.1. NCBI lineage: Eukaryota > Metazoa > Chordata > Actinopteri > Perciformes > Nototheniidae > Notothenia > Notothenia rossii. Next base: position 54,964,829 of record NC_136901.1, on the reverse strand, counting down.
GAGATGACTACAACATCATTATACAGACAGCAAGCAAACCAATACATTATTTAGCAGCATTTCACGAAACAGAGCTTGCTAACATACTTGTAAAAGCTTGTAAAACACATGCTTAGCTTTACTTAACACCGAAAAGTAACAAAACACCTTATTCAAATAAAACACGTTAACTTTACATAAAATACCTTCAGTAGTCACACATTCAGAAACACTCTCCTCTCCTCCAGGTGTCGAACTCTGTGCTGCCTCTTTCCGCAAGGATCTAAGAGCCAAGAAACATAACTACTTAGACAGTAGGCCAAATACGCAGCAAAGTTATAACAAGTTACAGGTGGTAAAATGACGCTGAAAAGACGCTATTTTTGAAAAGCTCCTTGAAAAATTGCAACACATTGAAAATGCACTGGTTCCTCATTATGTAGCTCATACTTATTTTACTACAGAGCGCTTCAAAAAGGGGATGAATGTTTCTTTAAAGAACAATTTCATTAAAATATAAAGCTCTGCACAGTTTCTGTTCATATATCCCTAAATTGCAAGGGCTTATGCATGTGGGATACAAAACTAACAGTGTGGTTTGGATGACATAATCAATGTTTTGTTCCAATACAGGGAGTGATGTAATCCACTTACAGCAAAGCTTTAACTTTTTCAATATAAACTTCTTTTTTTTCAATAGTGTTAATCATGCTGTAATCACCAGGAGGAGAACTTGCAGGGGATCGAATCACAGAACAACCCTCAAGAGCAGACCTCGGACCAGGCTAATTCCATTCATTAAAATGCAGCCATTCTATTCAGATCTGCTCCAAAAATATGACCCATGAATTTGGGCCCGTAATCCTGCTGAAAGTCAGAAAATTAGGTTTTTATAAAAGGGAACATTTTGCTACAACATTGATTTAAGTTGAACATTTTGTACTGGCAGTGTACAAAATGTTCGAATAATGTTTTTTATTTGTTATAATATTGTATCCAATGCAAATAAAATGTATATCAAAGGACATGGTAATTCAGAGTTGAAAGATATCACTAATACAAATGATATAACGTTAGCACTTTTTCCTAAGCGTTTTACATTTGCCTACGGGAGCAATTAAGGTTAAGTATATTGTTCAAGGACTCTTCGATATGTTCACTGCGGGGGTGGGGATTGGACCGCTTATTTTCACTCCTCTGCCACGGTTGCAACATTTATGAATGTACCTCTTCATCAAACCATTGGACTGGTTTTATTCCAAAGATTCCATCGGACACATGCATTCCAGCAGAATCTTTTGAAGAAGAAGAAAGATTGAGAACAAACATCCTACACTTATAAAATGTAGTTGTGAAATAGCCATTTACCTCAAAGTTCAAAATACAGGGATGAAGAAACAATTAATTAGGGACTAATAGACATTACCACGTGATTTTCACATCTCTTTTGTCAAAATCCTGAGTGAAAGGGTGGGGACCCAGAATCATGCTGAACAATTCAAGAGGAATTATTGCTTACCAAAAAAAGAACTTCAACTAAAATAACCCAGAAATACCTAAATGAGATTCAGAAATCTTTCGATAGTCCGACATATTGTCTATTACAGGTGACAAAAAAGAGTTGCACGCACCACCCTCCTTGACTCAAATGTTTTTCCCCCAAATTGCATTCCCTCTTATATCCAGTAGGGGGCAACTTCACCAGTTCCAAAAGGCCTCAAATTGTACGGAAGTCAATGAGAAAATGACCCTTCTCCTGACTTGATTTCTTACCTCCGGAGGTTAAAAGAAACAAATGCTTGAGGGCCTCCACCATAGCACAACTAAGACTTGATAGGTTGCTACAAAACTATATTTTGGGTTTTAATTGTAACAATTTTGTTGCATACAAAAGTGCTTGATTACAGTTTTGTTGTAGCTCCACCCGCTTGTGTCAAGAAATGAAGATGGCGAAGGCAAAAACTGAGATATTCTATGGACCAAAACCTGTCTTTGACATGGGTTTTGCCTCTTGTTCACAGGAAGTGATGTATTTAATCATCTTGGTGAAGTGGTAACAATATAATTGATAAGTCAAATACAGGATTTTTATTCGGTATAGAAACGTCAGACCGCACAGATGCTAGATTAGATCAAGATTCAATCATCTATTGCCATACAACTTAGAATTTGCCTCAGTGCTCACAACAAAACAAAACAGCCACGGCAACAGACAACAAACACATACATTATCTAATATACAACCTTAATATATATCCTTTTAAAACTTTATTAGACATCTTTGCATGTATGTGATAGACAGTGAGGAAAGTCAAGTGCACAATAAGGATTGTGCACTTGAAAAAAGTGCTTTAAAAGTAGTATTAGTGCTTTGCTTTGGTAAAGTGCTGGTCTAGTTTTAGGGAGCCATTTGGCAAAAAAGTTGTGAAAATCACAATGTAACACCATTTCTGAATGCACCTGAATAAACAACTAAGTTTCCAATTGGCTCCAGTGTAAAGATTTAAAAAAAAAAAAAAAATTGAAGTATTCAGTTTAGTCATTGAACAGACACACATTGGTCAGTGGGCAAAAGTTTGAATTAATGGCCGGTTTCATGCGAAACACGCAAGATCCAGATGAAATCACAAACGTCTTGCGATATGAATGCACTTATGAAGATTACGCTTTATCTTTGTGGTATTCCAATGTGGATATAAATAAAGCTTTTTTCCATTCCTCAGCGAGGAAGGCCTCTACTTCCTCTTCTTATGCAAGACTGGGTGTTGGGCCTGTCTGTTGATCATGAATGGGCCTTTGTGAGCACCAGTCAGACTGTGGCATTCCTTTAACACAGGCCTGTGGCTGGAATAGTGAATACAAAATGAATCAACTATATTTTTTAAATGGCATTTTTGTTGAATAGATTTGCTGACAGCCATAACCAACCCTGTCTCCTAAAAATTACGTTCCCACAGAACTAAATTGCATTCTCAATTACGTTTATATCTTCTAGAAACATATTTTCTCCCACGTTACGTTTCTTATGCACGTATCTTAAATACGTTTATTTTCTACATATCTTTGCCATTTATTGTCTTGCTTATAATAATGATAATAGTCATTTATAAATATCATTTTAGAGCACACATTTGAAATCAGTAGGCGAGGCTGTAATTTCGCCCGCTGTTACTCTCATGAGCGAGGCAGAAAATAATCGTTTTAACAAGCCAAAAAGCTGCTGTCGTTTATTGCACCTCAAATATTAAAACAAATCCAGAGTTACGTGTTTCTGTACTTCCTCTAAGAAGAAAGGACAGTAACAGAAGATCTGTGACGCCAGATGTGGTGTTGTTAATGCAATATGATATCTGAAAAAAAAATCAGTTTAGGATGGCTGAAGACACTACACTAACCATAATCCCCTGCTATCGTTTGGGACTAGAGTCCCGTTGACAAACCCCGTGATTAATCTTCAAGATCTGGGATTGGATGTTGGAGTGGCAGTGCACCAAGGTTACCCCGAGCGTCAAGCTCTTTGAAATGGAACGAAACCACGGCAGACTATTCAAAACTGGACTTGAACGCCCCCCCAGAACTACACAAGCTGGCTATTGTGTTTCGCAACATGTTCTCTATGGCACGTCTCTACTGGGAATTGTAGTTTTAAAAGATGTTTTTGTTTTTCCCAAAATTAGAAGTTGACAGTGTTAAACTGTGTACAGCCCTGGAGGTTTAGGCGATGAGGCTTTATTTGACGCATCAAAGTAAAATGTTAATAGCAGAAAGTTCAATAAGGTGTATTTCTGGTATATTCATTTGAATAATGTCCCATTTTTAGTATAACCTGTGACTTCTGCCTTGAGTGAAAAGATTAGTCCTGTTACAGTTCCCAGATATCAGGAAAGGCCCATGAGTCTTGGTTAATCATCAATGGTCTTTGCAATTAACAGGGGAATTCCCAAAGATACATTTTCCTCAGATATAATGCAGTTAAAGTCTTGTTAAATTAATGATCCATTTCCTGTAGACCCCTAAAAGAGGCCTTGGGCCTTAAGCTACCAGAACAATTAACTTCTGTTAGTCGGCTAATTCTATTGATGTCATGAGACCAGGACTTAAGACATATGAATTGTAGCTTTTAATAAAGAAAGACATGGGATATTCATGTGGTGCTGCAGGATAAAGATGTTTCAAGAAGTGTGTGTCTATTGCAGTAAATATGTGATTATTGCTGAACTGTATCCGTGTTTGTATTTTATATTGATTTCTCTCTGTTTTCTTCTTTCATGTTGTGAGGACTGAATTGCTACAAACATTGTGGAGTAGTTAGTTTCAATGTGTTTAATTACTCTGTAGGAGAAAGAGCAGTTTTGCATTGCAGGAGAATAAAAAGGGCAGGGGGGAGGGGAATGTGTGTGTGCTGGCTGCAAGATGTAAGATAAGATAAAAACAAACTTGTTATTTGGAGCAGGTTCGTGCCGGACACCGAAGGTATCTGTTTCGCCTCAAATGTTAGAGACTCTTGTTTCCGGGTCTCCTGGCTGGCTCGCGCTGATTGGCTGCGACGAGGCCGTCGTATTTGTACACCAATAAAAAAAAACCTTCTTGAATCTCTCTGCATAACTCCTCCCACTGTAACTACAATATGGCTCTGTGAAGTCTTTAGTTCGCTCTCTTCTTCCTCACGCTGTCAAGGTGGTAAGTCCTCCCAGCGGGGGGAACCAGAGCTGGAGTAATCCGGATTACTTCGTGATTGTGTTGTATCTTTGTGTCTGTTGCCATTAAATCAGCATATTTGTTATAAGTTTATCCTGGTGCTTTGAGTTTTCCTTCTTTTAAGACAACTCACAAAAGGACACGTGGAGCAGGAGGGGGGGCCTCAGAGCCCCCGATACGAAACACATTGGTGTGTACACATTTAAAACATGTAAGTAGGCCTACTAAATGGGTGAAAATCGCTTGTATCCATAATGGGCAGCATTAATATATACCCACATGACAGCTCATTGTTACTTTGTAATTCTACTCCACTACAATTCAGAGGTTAACCTGGTATTTTTACTCCACTACATTTATTTTAGTTACTTTGCAGTTTCTGATTAATGATGTGAAATATAAACAACCCTTAAAGCAGACTTTAGTTACACGTACAATTCAGGGAAAGGTGATTGTCTACTGCCAACAATTAGGAGAGATATTTGATAGTTGGTGCTTGAGAAGACTAAACATTTATCTGCAGATCTTTATAAAGTATATTCATTACTCGTTATCCTCTAATAGTTAATTAAAGACTGTATAATGGCTATTTTGCACATCCCTTTCAAGATTTTCTAAGGTTTATTGACATCATATACACAACTACAGTTTAGTTATGCAATGAATGAAAAACTTGGGTCAGAGGTTCCTCAACAAGACATCTATCAATATGTGTGTATACCTCCACCATTAAACTATCGAATTCTGCACATTTCTTATACTATCTACATACATAAGAGTATAATTAATGTGTATAATATCAGTTAAAATAAGTGCTTCAACATAGTTAACATTGCAGGAAAGCAAGACGTTAAGTACTTTGTCAGGCTTAATATTTATCTGTAGATATATACCCCCAAAGCTTTTTTCTTGTTTGAAAGAAGACCTTAACCTAAAGTATTCTTTAATGTGTTAATAAAGGTTACTTAGTTTGTCTGTTTTGCACATCCTCATATTAATATCTTTGTACATCCTGCACTAAACTGTTTTATTGTAGAGATCACTTACAGTATCTTCTTGATTTTTTATATTCTATATTTCTATCATTGACCTTCTACTTTCCCCATATGAAAGTATGTATAATATTTTTTTCATCAAATAACATTATTCAACAAAAATAATTCAATAACATGCTTTAACCACTAGGGTAACCACACAAGGTACACACAGCATACTAATAATAACTTTGTATTATACACTTATGTATGTATAACATCTGAAGATGTGTAGTTTACTAGTTTTATTCATGTTTTTACATAATTTTACAAGATATTGTTATACTATTTCTCATGTTTTACTTCTACACATTAATATCTGATTTGTAAAACATCACAGACAGACAGGTTTCTGTCATTTAATGGTAAGCTATTGAAATTGTGATTCCATAGATGTGTCTCCCATCACCCAAATCCCCTGACTATTCTCTCAACTCAGTTACATTCTTATATAATAATTTTCATAATTAGGCCGACAGGAGAGGACGCTGGCGTGGTTTGTTCGCCGCTTCTCCACCGCTATCCTACTTTCAGTTTGTGTTTGAACATACTTGATCAGATTTTTCTTTATACATCGGTTAGTTATAACATCTGTCAATATTGGCTCCAACTGAATCTCTACTTTGTTCAAGTAGTTTTCCGTTACCTATTTGCTTTTTCGCGAGTACCGGACCCTTGCCTGCTAACCCGTTTGCTACCAGCCTCCAGCCGTTGGCCGTCAACAATCTCGTCAACTCCCTGCCGTCAGCTGGCCACTAACATTGGACACCCTCGTCTCTGCACAACACAGCTACGGAGGGAAAAAAATGTTTTAGCTGTCCCGGTGCGGAAAGCCCTAGTAGCCGTGACCGCTACCTCTACAGCTAGCCAACCTCCAGTCACCGGGTGGCTACATGCTAACACTAGCATTGGACCGCTCTCCTTCTTTTCGTCTCTTAGCCTTCATTCAACTGACTCCCGCAAAATCACTGATTGTCAACAGAAACTTCGCTACTCACCCCGATCACCTGCCATGATGTGTGCTTTCCTGCTGTCTGACATTAATCCTCTCAAGAGGTTTGTTGTGAGCTGCATCCTTCCCGGCCGACATGACTCTGTCATACTCCATCGCGGAACTACTCCAGCTAAAGCACACATCCACTCCACCATGCCCGACGATGATCTCCGCCATCAGTGAACAGGGACTGCTACAACGACCCAAATACATTCACCGACGCTCCGGACGAAAGTTTGTTTACTCCCGGTCCGGTCATTCCATCTCATCCATCTGGCCTGCTGCGCGCACTGACACACCCCCTCCATGTCATCCTCACAACAACCAACACGTGCACTCTGCCTGCCTACGCCCCCTTCCCAAAGCACCCCAGCCTGTTTAAACTCAACCTCATCTTAAACTTGCTCTGTTTAACACCCGGTCTCTAAACAACAAGGGTCTCATTCTCAATGAATTCATCACTGACAATAATTTGGACTTTCTCTGTATCACAGAAACTTGGCAAAAAACACAGGAATACTTCTCCCTCAAGCAGACAACACCCCCAGGATACACTGTTGAAAAACCACGCCACCATGGGCGTGGAGGTGGAATTGCCACAATTCTAAGAAATAATATAAAAACAATTGCAATAAACATCCCTTGCCCCTCCTCATTTGAACTCCTTGCATTTAAACTGTCTGGTCCAAAACCCCTGGTTACAGCAGTCATTTACCGTCCCCCCAAACCAAACCCTGCTTTCCCCTCGGATCTTGCTGAATTCCTCACACAACTTTGCTCTATCTCTCAATCTGTATTATTACTTGGTCATTTCAATATTCATGTCGACTCAAACGACTCCAATACTGCTACAGAACTCCTGGACATACTCAACTATTTCAATATCACACAACATGTTGATTTTCCCACCCATAAAAAAGGTCACACACTGGACCTGATCTGCACCACTGGCATCGCCATCAGCAACCGGACCACCTATGACCTCACCATCTCCGATCACCTGGCCCTCATCATGGACATCCTAACCCCAACCCCCCTCATCAAGCAGAAGCGCACCATACAATTCCGGAATATCAAGTCCATACACCCCTCCTCCCTCTCCTCCCTACTGGCTGACACCATCCCTGACTCCACCGTCACCCAGAATGTTTCCCCTACTGACCTGGTCAACACCTACACAAATGCTCTCTCCTCCTGTCTCAACCAACTCGCTCCAATAAGAACCAAGTATGTCTCTTTCACTCACTCGGCCCCCTGGTACACCGATCATCTCCGTTGCCTCAAAACGAATGGTCGCCAGCTCGAAAGACATGCTAAACGAACTGGTCTCACTATCCACAAAGACATTTATAGACTGCACCAACAGCAGTACAAAGATGCCCTCAACAGTGCACGCTCCTTCCACTACTCCTCTATAATACAATCTGGCAGCAATAACCCAAAGTCCCTTTTTTCAACTATTAACAAGCTCCTCAACCCCATGGATAATATCTCCAACTCCTTCACCACCTCAAAGTGTGAATCCTTCCTCTCATTCCTCCAAAGCAACATTGAAATAATACACAGCAACATAGCCAACTCCTCCGTCTCGTCCACCACCCATCCTTTTCCGGAACCTGCCTACCCTCCTCCTTCCAGGCACCCTTTTACAGCCTTCAGACAAATTACCTCACTGGACATAGTTGCACAAGTCACCGGCATGAATACCTCAACTTCCATCCTGGACCCCATGCCCTCCACCCTTGTCAAGGCCTGCCTCCCCCAACTCACTCATCTTATCACCACAGTCATTAACTCCTCTCTGTCCACTGGACTCTTCCCCCCTGATCTGAAACTCGCTGCTGTCACTCCCATACTTAAAAAACCTGGTCTCAACCCTGATTCCCTCAATAACTACCGGCCCATCTCTAACCTCCCATTCCTGTCAAAAATTCTGGAACGAACTGTTGCCTCCCAACAAAAATTCCATCTGGACTGCAATAACCTTCATGAACCTTTTCAATCTGGTTTCCGTACTCGCCACAGCACAGAATCTGCCCTAATCAAGGTGACCAACGACATTCTCCTCTCTGCTGACTCTGGTTCCCTCTCAATTCTCATGTTCCTTAACCTAACAGCCGCATTTGACACGATCAACCATTCCATCCTCATCAAACGCCTCCAGTCTTCCATTGGCATTACCGGTACTGCCCTCTCCTGGTTTAAATCCTATCTCTCTGACAGACATCAATTCATCTTCATTAACAACTCCAAATCCCCCACAGCCCCCTTCAATCATGCACTGAAAAAAAGAACACATTGGATTTACTCAATTCAATTGTGGACATTTGTTGCACACAAATAATTTGCTTTGGCAGCAACCTATAGAATTGTTTTAAATCAACACAAACGATTTATGTCCAATCAACGCAATTACTGTGTGTTGATTCAAAGTTATTGAAATGTGTTTCAATAAAGTAAATTAAACACTTTCATCATTTTACTCCAACCCATGTTGATCACTTTATTCAAACACAATTCAATCCCTTTTATTCCAACACTATTTGATCACATAACTCTAGCAATATTTGTTATTTTAATATTCCCATGTCTATTACATGTTTTCAGAATTGTAATTTTTTTTGTTATACATTATATTTATAAATATAATTTTATGTAAATATAAAACAGATTTTAAAAGTAAACATAACCCACTTTTTTTGCATTGAAAACGATTAGAAAGTTTTGTTTCAAGACCTTTATTCAAGAACCTGGAGATTAAATAATCACTCAAGTCTTTCCAAAACTAATCTCCAATTTGAGAAGTACAAATATTAAAAAGGACCTTACATATCGTTTAGCAATTTCGTTACAACAACAACAACGTAAACAAAAAAACAATATATATATATATATAAATAAAGCATCCCCTGCTTTTTATAAGGCATCAATAACTGCGATGGTGGGAGAACCAGCCACACCACTCAGTCCAGGAATGTATACTCTGCATCTCAACTACAAGAACAGTGTAGGAACAGCGAGCCGTGAACATGGACAGTGAGCTCTCTTCACTCGTGCATTTTCCTCTTCAAGTTTTGGGCCTTTCTTGAAAGGTCAGATGCATCCACCTCCATTATAAGCTTCTGAATAACTTCTAAGGTGTTGCGGAGCTTCAACGGGTAATTCATGTTTAGGGCATACATGAGTCCAAACAGCATTACAGCTGCAAGAGCCACATTCTCCAGATCCTGAAGCACCACCACACCCTCGAGGATAACTCCGACATCAGAGTAGTCACTGCTGGGAGTCTCTCTGGCAACATAGATCCCCACTGTTGTTTCTTCTACCTCACGTAGTGTGTTGGCCTCAGTCATGTCCTGGTGGAAGACAAATTATTTCTTTAAGGATAAGATTTTTTTTACTCGGACCTCATTAAGACACAATTTGCTTATTTGACTCTACTGTGGCACTACACTAATTAGCACAATGCTTGCGAAGAAGAATACCTGGTTTGTTTTCACCTGTGGGTTTCACCAGCCTGGCTAACAGATTGTAGGTTGTACATTAAATTGAGTGAATGGTAATTATTATTGGTAATATATATATCAGAGACTTTAAAAAGAGGAGAAGGTTGGAGAGAATAAACAGGTGAAATGAAATGACACCAAATGCTGGAGACTAATGAGCAAAGCATTAGGTACTACTCCTGATTCATAATTCATCCTATGTGATGTAATATAAGCCCTACAGGTGGAAGATACTGCAGCCTGAGGAGGATAGAGCTGTCCTTAAGATTATTGCATTAGTATTTGAATGTGTTTCTGGAATCAGAAGAACACAAATCATGATAGACCATGTTAATTCTAACAAAACCAATTATAATATCAATTTCAGGAAGACAGCTAAGTAACATGTCTGGTAATATGGTCTGGTATATCTGGTCAAATGAGGTTCTTTTAACTGAGGCTATTTTTCTTCTTAAAAACATGTTCAAACTAACTTCTTTTTTGTATGTGGCCTACTACTTTAGCACACACTCACCATGTACTCCTTCACCAGATCCTCAGGATCCTCATTGAGGTAGATGCAGAGTCCTTTAATGAGGCACTCCCTGTCAGCATCGATGTCTTCCTTAAGGATTAAAACAAAGAATATAGGGACATTTTAATCAAATTGAACCTATGGAGTGGTCACATTTTGGGATAATTTACCATTGTAATTGATTTTAGACTGACCTAATGCCAAAAAGGAAATATTATATATATACACACACACACACACACACACACACACACACACATATCTACACATATACACACAGTTCAAAAGTTCTTACCGTCATCATGGCAGCCATGTCTTTTAACTTCTTGCCCTGCTGCCCCGATTTTTTCGAGAACACCCTCAGCAGACTTGCGGAGTGTAGGTCAAGCTGTGACAGGAACCTTGACTGTAGAGCCATAGTTGTAATCCGCTTGAACTCTGCGTTAACCTGAAAAAAAAATGAAACCATTTTTTAACAACACGGCCCACTGACATACACACATTTGTTTCATTAAACTTACAGCTGCCAATCACATAACTGTATGCACTATGCATGTTTGCTCAGCATTTGATTTCGGCTATGGAATATTGGGTGTGAATGCTGAAAGCATTTTGCTCTACCGAGATGTAATCCAGCTCGACGCGATCTGATATATTTTAGACAAACTTATTTTTTTAGGCGGCTTTGATGTAGTGCTAACTTATACAATCATATTCGCCACAGTAGATACGAGATTTGGACCTGAAAATCGCCAATAATATGTTTGTGAATGTGTGACGAATCTGATGACAGAGGCAGACCACAACTGTTGTGTTCGGTAAACACAACATGTGGAAACCAGTTAGTCTTTAAACCAGTAGGGACATGACACCAGCAGTATGTGCTGTGTGTTTCTGTTCTCAAGGAGGTTTAATAAGAACTTGTGCTAAACAAAACTTGCAGTCATTTTAATTTATGACGTTATCACGGTATTTTTCCTTTTAACTCTAAGCCCAAATTCCTCGCTAAATAAATGTTCCTCCTCCTCAATCCTATTTTTTTCGGCCCCCGGGATGACGGACATCCTTAAACTCAAGCCCTACTCATCTGCTTCAATCATGTTCCCACTTTTTCAAATATTCCTACTACTTCACCTTCTTCTTACACATTTAAGCCAGCAATGCAGTGAAGCATCAGCTTTTCAACATCCAGCATTCATTTGCACCTACTTCTGAACAACATCGTAATGGGGCCAAGCTTTACTCTAACAGTTGCATATACCATCTACAGCACAAAAAGTTACACCATTATCTTTGTACTCACCTCCATTACACCAAAGAGAGCTGGCCATCTCTCTTGTACATCACTGGTCATGGGAACATCACTAATGACTTCTTGTCTTCTCAATGCAAATGTTTTCTCCATTTTAGCCTTAACTGTCTCTCTGTTATTACGCTTCTTGTAATCTGAAAGGAGTTCAACCCTCATCTTCTCCAAGGACTGGGCGCATTCTCCAAGTGGAAAGTCAGGGCAGTAGGCCACTTCACCCCTCTTTGGTTTCTTAACTTTAAAAGCAGGAGAACGTTTCCCTTCTGGTTTATGTTTCAAAGTATTTACACATACTTCAGGACATCCCACTTTCCGGAGATGTGTGCGGTAGTTGGACAACTTGTATTTGAGACTAGTCTTCCATCCCCCATAGCCAGAGGCTGAGCCTTTTTCTTGTAAACATGGATGCTTCATGACGAGCGCCTCTGCAACTTGGTCAAACTCCCTGTCCGTGGCGTAGACTTTGTGCTTAACTACCTCCTGAATCAACCCCTCTAGTATATCAGACTTGAGCTTTGAATCAGGGATCAACAGTGTCCCTTCTTCTCTGAGAACTCTGTGGGCCTTTTCAAGCTTAATCTCTGCATCATACGAAAAACGGGGAACATGGAACACACCTGGCCATGAAGACCGTGAAGAAGTGGACTCTGGAGATGTGAGAATCCCGGTGCTGTCGCCTAGAGAAGATGTGGTGTCATCAGGATGACTGGTTGGTGGAAAGGAGCAACTGTCCACACATTGATCTGCATCAGCATTGAGAGGTCTGCATGATGTGTATATGACCTTGACTGTAGCTTTGTCTTGTATTTCTCCCATGGAAGTTAAGTTCATAAATTCATCGCCAAAAAGCGTGTCCATGAACTGCAGCCGAAAGGGTTCCTTTACATTACACTGAGTCTTTATCTCATTCTCCAGTTCATTCACAGTTGAAGGCAGGCCAGCAGAAATCACCACCCTCTGACAGCTGTCAGCCCCTAGGATTACTCTGAGAACAGCTGATGTCATCATGGTCTTTCTTCACCGTCTGTTAGGAAAGAGAGTATATAAACAATAAAAGGTTTAGAATTAGTTTTATTTCAAGTACATGGGCCTTGGTAGAAGAGTGAATGCTTGTCATTTTTTAAAAGGGTTCATTGTGAAGAACAATAACAATGTTATTGGACCAATGTATAGGGTTGGGTACTGTTCACATTTGAACCCATAGATATAAACAATAGATGGCTCACCCATGCTGCTGGCCAATGGAGACCGACGTTGCAACATGGCCGCCATCTTGCTGCAGTCAGCTCGCTCATTCATAACATTATGGTTTACTATTTAAATAACCATAGTTTGCTCAATTTTCAAACGGGTTGGTTTGTTATAAACATCAAAGATGTAGCTATGATACTGCATACTTATAATTATAATCATTAACTTTTTTTTGTCCAACATGTCTTGTTGTCTCCTGTATCATAGCCATGCTAATAACGTTTATAATAAACCAAACCGTTTGTAAATCAGTCAAGATTTCAGCGAGTTAAGAGTATTTTTGTGCAGATCACTCACCTTACAACAGTAGCTGGTGACTGCAGCAAGATGGCGGCCGGTGAGCTACGCTGGAAAATCTCCCATGAGCCATCTATTGTTTATATATATATATATGCGTTTGAACCGATACCAGTACCCAACGGTACCTATTCTCTGTACTTTAGTCTGTACCTGCCCAAGCAGTGTTTAATTTGTTGCTTTACCTCAGACACAGATTGATCTCTTCAAGGTCACCATCCGCACACATCCAACCAGATAGGCGGCCAAGGGATACTCATCGACCAGTTCACAGACTTCCACAAGAGCAAGTTCTCGTGACGGAGATGGAGTCACCTCAAAGGCTCTGTAGTGCTCACTATACCATCCACACAGCAGTTTCAAGACAAAAAACACTGAGTCAAAATGCATATTTGATGGATTTCCCCAAATTCGGGCAAGCCACCTTCCGACCCATGGACAACTACCATACCTGTCCTGTAGTTTATTCCCTTGCTCCAAACATTTTTTGCAAGGTGTATTTCAGATATGTCAGGATCTTTCTGTTTAAAAGCTTGAACTAGCTCCTCCTTCAAAACATCTAAGGGGACAGAAGATACATCTGAGACATCCAGCATTTGTTTATCAATACTTGGAGACGACAAGTGGTAGCCAATCATAAACTGATGTTTCACAGCCAGAGATAGGGGCACGTTTTTAAAGCAACTGGTGTGTTTGATTATGTTTTTAAAGAAACTGTGCTTTGCCTCAAACCTCATAGTCCAAAGTCCCACAAGAGGCCCAAAAAACCTTATTAGTTGTGGGTAATGTTCTATGTAGTGGTGTTTGGGACGCAGTCTATTGTTAGGAAAAACCTCTTGATACCTTTGTCTATGGTCTGAAATTTTGCTCTCAAGGTATGCAATAGACTCGTCGTTGTGAACTGGGGAAACCACAAGCTCAACAATCTGTTTTAGGTCCAACAAGACCTGCCATGCTGGATCATGCTCAGGAATCTTAGGCCCAATTATAAATGGGAGCAATCTTAACAAGCACCAGTTTTCATGGGCATTACCACCTATGGTTTTCCTGTGTGAGAGATTTTGTGGCAAAATATGAGGCTTATTTGTTTTGTCTGTCCACTTGTATGGGAAATGTAGAATGGAATTGTTAATATCTTCCAAGGTTATGTACTTCTTTGAGATTAGAAATGTTAGACAATGTGCTATTTCAACAGGCACAATGCCTTCAAAGAGATCGTGGGCAATGTCAGGAGGGTAGCCACTGATGACATTAAAATGAGAAAGCGCTTTAGTCAAAGGACAAGCTCTTTTAACTCCAAAACAGCTGCTGCCACTATCTAGGGCTGTTCTGACATGAGTGTCATGTATTTCTTTTGTTCTGAGGCTGAAAGTTCCTGCTCTAACCTCATTTGATGCAATGTCTGAAGCTGTTGCAGTACAAAAACGACAAAAATAGGTGCCTGAAAAATTCTCAACAAAACCCGCTAATCCATGAGCTCCTAAATTGTCTGCAGCAATAGTTTGAACTGTACCTTTGAGCGATGTTCCCAGTTGTGGGACAAAAATTCCATCAACTTCCAAAGACCTGAGATCACGTAGAAGTGGCTCTAAAACCTTGTCATAGCCATAGGTCTTAACATTGTCTGTTTTGCACAAAATAGCTAAGTAAATGGAGGACAAAGAGGAATGAGACCCTGGGGGTAGGTTACTCAGCACCCAGTACACAGCACAAAGTTTGTGGGTTTTACGGGAGGTGCCAAGAGGGTTACAGACCTCAAAGTCATCAACATACAAACCAATAGATACCCTTAACTCTTGACCTGACAATAAACTGTTTTGCTTACAATGCAGACCATCCCTGAAACACTTGTACACAATTTCTTTTGCTGTCTCTGTTTCCCTTTGCGTTTTGTGACTACAAACTAACTTGTCCACAATATCTTTCCTATTCAACAGCACCTGTAGAGATTCAAGAATGGGGACATACTGGAAGGTTTTCTTCTCTTTAGCATCCAAGATACATTCAACTGGTTCAACAATATTAAAGTTTGCCTTGTAATACTGCTTACGTTGATATGTAGAACTCAAAGGACCACCCTTCTCTATGGCTTTATTTATAGGATTCCCAGTGCACAGAGAAGTGGTTATTTCCTCTATGATAGCTCTGTCAACCTGGAGTTTGTGCTTCTGAAAAATATCAACTAGAACGCCATCAGTGTGGGAACTCGAGAGAGAGCTAGTTAAGTTGTGAAGCTCTAGCAAAAAATCATTGATTGCTGTGCTTGGTACATGGGTTAAATGTTCCAACTTTAACAAAGCTGCTGCAAAAGTTTGTTCAATTACATTTGGAAGGTCATTCGGGGCATAAACACTGCAATCTGGTTGTGCATCAGAGTATGCCTCACCTATTTCATCATCTGAAGTATTTTGCGCAGATTCCAGAGAAACAAAGGTGGTTGATGTCACAATTTCTGGTTTAAAATCTGTAATTGAATAATAAGTATGTTTTCTGCTCCAGTGGGATTTAAATGTTCCGTAGATATTTGTTTGAAAGTTGCAATCTAAAAACATGCAAGTTACAACCTCATTTTTGTTAAGGTGTGCATTAATGTGAGCCCAGTAATACCTTTCCGAGACAAGATCCTTACAAGGACATAACTGGCACCTAAATATACAGCTCTTGGATTGATGACTGGTTTTAGTCACATGAAATTTATTCAAATGAATTAAAAGCGCATTCCACGTTTTAAAAGTGCAGGGGCAGCTTACATATACACAAGGAAAACGATTATTATTCCCATAATATCTATGTTTCACTCGATAATGTTTTAATATTTGGGACCTACTTGGTAAAACTGAGGGGCAGGCCTTACAACGCCACATTCACAGCAACATTCTGGCAAACTTGCAGCACCATTCACTGCAAAAGACAAATGGAAACAAAGAAGGATTAATGTCTAATGAGAAAATTCTGACAAAAATGTAAGACAAGCTGTCAAAATGAAATAACAAACATCAATCAATAATAAAATGGGGAAGGTCTAAGTAACAGTAGTGACACAACTGTTTATAAAAAGCATTTCAAAAAGTATGACACATCACACAATGGCCAATCACACCGAGTGGGACAGGGTTAAACCAAAATACAATTGTATTCTCACCACATCAATTTGAGCCCACAGTAAAAGCGCCGACTCCAGACACGCACAGAGTTCGCGTTTCAATCTGCTGCAACAAAGAGCAACACAAAAAACACTTATACAATGCAAAACAGTATTTCTATAGACAAAAATTGTAAATACTCTACACATACGGGAAGTAGGGGTTCTGGAGGTGCTGCAGCACCCCCTGTTGGTGAATGGTGTACATTTTTTAATGGTTACTATTATGTTCATGTTACTGTTGAAATCTCTCCCCACTTTTGGCCTCACCCCCTAAGTAAAATGACTTCCCACGGCTATGACTCTACAGGTCAACAGATTATGTTATTTTGAGGGATGATGCCAATCTTTTTTATAGCAGATCAACAAATAGCCAATATACATGTCTGCATCTGAAAATGTAAATGACACCATTGCTCCCTTCAATGTACATGTATATATACGGCTGGGTACCTACCGAAATAATCTGGTACCAAGTAGTATCGACTTCTCAAGTCAAAGGATACCTATCCTTATCATAATAATCACTGCTACATGGGGCACTGGGAAAGTCAGATGATGTCAGTCTGCATAATAATTAACCATGTGCTGCATAATAATTAGCCATGTGCTTCTGGTAACTAGAGCATATAGCCTGTCTGTATCACCTAGAATGACGCACAAACATATATGCCCTAAAGCTGATGCACCGGACTGCTAACCATGCTAAGCCGTTAGCCCTTAAGTAGCCGTTAGCCCCGTTAGTACCTGTTAACTGTGTTCATTATTCTCCCGACCAGGGGAGAAGCTTTAAAATAGGAGACTAAATGGAGTCTCTGTGAAAGTTCAATTGGGTACTTTAATTTAAAAAGGCGCGGGTTGGTCACAAGCATGATATTGTTCAGTCAGACAAACAGCTGTGATCTGGCTCTCCTCGATAGGGAAGAGAAGAGAATAGATCTCTCCTCCGGTGCTGTTTATATATCCTCTGCTGGCTCCTCCCCGCCAGCCGGCTCACCTCGTCTCCAATGTCCGTTATTGCATTTAAACAGAGGATAGGTTCTTTTCACATTCAATATATGCTTAACACGCCGTTTCTCCTCATATTCTCTTTCATCACTTTTCATTTAACACATTCTAAACGCTGTAATCAATACTCTAAACAATACTTCTCGGCTCGTTTGGTTTCCGGTCATTCCGGATGTTGTCACATGCTACTCTCGTCTGTAAACAATAATGTATTCAAATAAACTGTACCTTCATTTAATATTCAGCATGGTAGTACCTCGACATCTATAGTTGTAGTGTTAAATCAGTAGGCTTCGGTTTGCACCACTCCATATCATTTCGCTACTAAATTCACCTCTTTAGGAAATCGTATATTAGCCACATGCTAAATGCTAACCGGAGATGAAGGATTTTCAGAATAAAAGCTTAACTGCTTGTGCACAAGAATTTCTGGTTTTTCAGTATAAAAGAGCATTAAAACTGACGGCATGTTTAAACTACATTTCCCCATTAAAACATTGATTTTAATTTCTAACATACCCCAATCAGGTTTTAAGGGTAGCCTACTGGTATCATAATTCTGATAAACGATACCCACACTTCTAATCCTGTTATTTACAGATAAAATACATACTCACCACAGAACTTGAGCCACAGCAGAGGCACTACGGTCGTCTGACGGCAATCTACAGCAGCAATCTGCAGCAGCAACAACAGCATTGACATTAAAAAAGTATTGCCGTTTTTCCCTTGCTAAAATTTAGCATAACTTTGGAGCGTGGCTTGGTTAAAAAGTGAGCGCCCCAGCCTCTTAATTAAAAGACAGTAATGTAAACTCGTACTGCTCGTTGACCAAAGCTTTCGTTTGAAAGCTAACGTTAATCCTAATGCGACGTTAGCTAACAATGGCTAAATTAACAGATAGCATTAAGTAACTACGAACCAACACCTTGCGGCGGGCCCCACCCGCCATTTTCACAGAGGAAACGTAGCACATGGTAATTCAACAGCACGAGAGCAAATAACTTCATGACAGTTCATTAACTTATGTTGGTGACTTTCAATGCATTATATTACATATAGTTACGCATTAACTAATATTCCAATGTATTCCAACCATCCATACTTACCGATCCAAGCTGGGTAATGGCGGGACAGAGCTGCCTTCCTTGCTGCTGTCTTCTTCCACAAAGAAATGCATTGCGCGATTTCGCGGGGTATATTGCGGTGGAATTGATACATTTATTTGATTGACTCATTTTATCCCAACATGACCTAAACAAGTTCATGTACTCTCTCCACATAAAATGTAGATTCTACTCAATACTATTACATTTTGCTTCGGAACATGAGGCAATTGTATAACATTCACACAATAGGCTTGGATAAATCCA